>NC_065437.1:5531730-6131730 GCF_024364675.1 Aethina tumida
ACTTAGTATATAGAAATAATTAAAATTACATTTTAAATTATTAATGTTATATAATAATTAATTTTAGTTGTTTAATTTAAAATTAATTTAAAATAAGCCTCTAAAATGATTTTATTTTTAAAAAATCATTATGCGACGGATGGCGTCGCTTCTAAAAAATCCAGTTCTTAAAATATTAAATAGTATAATAAGTATAAATTTCAACAAAATTAATAACAAATGAAATTTTCAAATACAAATAGTGAAATATAATATTAATTAATTAATTAATTGTCTAAAATTTAAAATATATGTAAAATATTGGTATGAATACAATCAAAGTTCAATTTTAGTAAACAATATTAACAAAATTAAGGAAAAATTAACAAGGCTGAAAATTTTCAATTCCATACTTAATTATACTGATAAGAATTTAATTAATATTATCATCGCAATATTTATTTGTCAATTTATTTATTTAAAAATAAATACATGTAAATATTTATTTTATTAGGATGAATTTTATCAAGTTAATATTAACAAAATTAATTAATTACATTACAAAGTTTCAAATCCAGTTTCTAATTTTGCAAAGTATTAATTAATTACTTATTGTATTTATTGATTAATTCATGGCCTTAAAAATTAAAATTAATAAATAATTAATAATAATAATATTAATAATGGTATGATTAAATTAATTTTACAATTGTAGTATAAATTTATGAGTCAATTTATTAATTTAAAAATAAATACATGTACATATTTATTTTATTAGGATAAATACTCACAGTATTTATAAGTTAATATTAACAGATTAAAGAAGAATCAATAACCTTAGAAATTTTCAAATCCCTTTAATTAATTTTGATAAGAATTTAATTAAAATTATATTTAGTGTATTTATTAATTAATTCATTGTTTTAAAAATTAAAATATATCTATTTTATTGGTATAATACATCAAAGCAAACAAATTAAAGAATAATTAATATGCCTGAAAATATTCAAAAACATACTTACTTATACTGAAAAAAAATACTTATTGTATTTATTGATTAATTCATTGCCTTAATAATTAAAATATATCTATTTTATTGGTATAAATTTAATCAATGCACAATTTTGGTTGATAATATTAATAAAATTAAAGAATAATTAATATTGGTGAAGATTTTCACTTATACTGTTAGTCAATTTATTAATTTCAAAACAAGTACATGTAAATATTTATTTTATTAGGATGAATATTGTCAAGTTAATATTAACTAAATTAAGGAAGAATCAATTACATTGGAAAGTTTCAAATCCAGCTTCTAATTTTGCAAAGTATTTAATTAATTACTTATTGTATTTATTAATTAATTCATTGCCTTGAAAATTAAAATATATCTAATTTATTGAAATTCAATCAATGCTCAATTTTAGTTGGTAATATTAATAAAATTAAGGAATAATTAACATTACATGGAAATATTTATTTTATTAGGATAAATACTAATAAAGTATATTTTCAGTTAATATTAACAAGATTAAAGAAGAATCAATAACGATTTTAATTAAAATTATGTTTAGTGTATTTATTAATTAATTCATTATTTTAAGAATTAAAATATATCTATTGTATATATATATATATATATATATATATATATATATATATAGAATGTTTATTTTATTAGGATAAATATAAAGAATAATTTCAGTTAATATTAACAAGGTTAAGAAAATAATGGCCTAATTCCAGACAAAAATTAAGGAATAACTAATAAGTCTGAAATTAATTAATATTAACAAATTTGGTTGAAAATATTAATAAAATTAAAGAAAAATTAATAAGGCTGAAAATTTTCAAATTCATTTTAATAAGTATTTGCAGTATTTCTTAATTCAATGAATTGAAAATAAACGTAAATGTATGAATTCATTTATTATATTAGTATGAATGTTATCAAATAATTTGATATTAAGGAAAATTTAATTAATCTAAAAATTTTGAAATCTACTCCTTCTTATTCTGATAAATATATAATGAAAATTATATATATTTGGAGTATTTATAGATTAATGTATTGTATAAATATCTATATAAATGTAAGTTAGACAATTTGTTTAATATGGATACTATCGAATTATAATTTTAGTTGATTTAATCTTTACTTATACTGTTCAAATTTTAAATAATTTATAAATTTACGTTATTTATTATTATTCAATTAATTAAAATAAAAATAAATTTAAATTCATTTTACTAGTATTTATTTTATTAGTATAAATACCATCAAAGAATAATTTTGGTTGAAATTAAGAAGTCTATTAAAAATTATTTTCTTTTTTTCAAATCAAATTGATTTAACCCTTACTCCAACTGTTCAAAACTTAATTAATATTAAATTTATTTTTATTCAATGAATTAAAATAAATATAAATGTAGATGTACCATTGAAAATAATTTTGGTTAATATTTTTTATATAAATTTATTACAAATTTAAATAGTTCAAATTTTTTAAATTTAGATTACTTATACTGATAAATATATAATTAAAATTATATCTGCAATGTTTATAAATTAGTGCATAGCAAGTATTAAAATAAATGTAAGTTAAATATTTTTATTAGTATAATTTAGTTGATTCAGCCCTTACTTATAACGATAATAGTATATTTACAATATTATTAATCATTGAATTAAAATAAAAACAAATGTAGATAGTTATTTATTTTATTAGTATGAATACCATTAAAGAATAATCTTGGTTAAGATTAAAATAGTCTAAACATATTCAAATACTTATTCTGATAAATATTTAATTAAAATTATATTTCCAGTATTTATAAATTAATTCACTTCCTAAATATTAAAATAAATGTAAGTTAGACATTTTTATTAGTATAAATCCTAAAAAAGTATTAACCTTTTCTTATATTTAATTTAGTATTTAATTAATACTGTATATACAATATTTATTATTATCTAATGAATTAAATTAAAATAAATGTAAATGTTATTTATTTTATTAGTATGAATACCATTAAAGAATTTTAAGTTATATTAACAAGTTTATTAAAAATTAAAATGGTCTAAGAATTTTTCAGATCTAGACTACTTATTCAAATAAATATTTTGCTCAAATTATATTATAAATTAATATATTGTTTAGATATTAAAATAAATGTAAGTAACACATTTTTATTAGTATGAATACTATCAAAGTATAATTTTAGTTGATTTATAATAAGTATTTAATTAATACTATATTTACAATATTTAATATTCAATGAATTATATAGATATTTATTTTATTTTAGTTGATATTAACAAATTTATTAAAAATTAAAATAAAATGAAAATTTTCAAATCTACTTATTCTGATAAATATTTAATTAAAATTATGTTTGTAATATTTATTAATTCGTTGCATTAAAAATAAATGTATGTAAACACCAGTTTTATTACAGTGATTACAATTTTATGGGTCAGTTGGAAATTATAATTAAATACATTTGGAGAATTCTAATTAAGAATTAACAACTATTACATTTTCTTTTTTTAGAGACAACACACACAATATTACAAAAAATTTTAGTAAATAATTATGATTTAAAATACATATTTTCCATCAAAGGTAATTTAAACAATTTAACCTTGAGTAATTTATTGACCCCATAATTATTTTTTTAGGATACGTATATTTTGAATAAAAATTAACATAATTTTAATTACTTTTCATGCTCAAAAACGGATTTCAGGTATTTTAAATAGTAAGGAGAACAAACATTTCTTAAAATGCCGACCGCACCAAGTTTATCTCGTCCGCCTTCTCGATGTTTCCAGCTTTTAATCTTTTATCAAACATAAACAAAAATGTTTACATTTCGCCACGGATTGATTTATGCGATTGTGTCTCAGCATTAAGTATTTTAAACATTAAAAGGGCAACGATTGCTCATTTAAAAATTTACATAATGGCACGTCTTCATGATTTTTATGCCCCTGAAACGGTCTTAAAATGACCACAATTTAATTAAAATGTAAACCTTATTTGTACATTTAATGTTAATAAAATTAAGTGTAGGCGAATTGTGTATCGCTCATCACTTTGCCGTATGATTATACTATAATTATAATTATGTCGTTCGCGTATAATTAACAACACTGTTGATTTATTTAAATGACTTGTTCGCCAGTAATTACAGACCTTGGCTAATTGCCACTTGTTTGTAATTATCATTGCGAAGCAATTAACTATTTATTTTAGAATGAAACGCTTCTGTGCGGAATACCAATTCGCATTCTCCAAGATACTCAATCAATAAATCAAATTTTAGTAAAATCCACTGATAGTTTTGAAGTGCTTATAAAAATTTAGCAGGTTGTTTAATTTATCACTCAAAATTATTTCAACGAGTTGTTTGATCTCCTTTTTGTATATAAAACAAGATCTCGATTATACAAGCTTCGCAGTGAAAACCTCAAAATAGACGGTTGGATTTAAGGTCGGATAAAAAAAATGTTGTGAAGGGTACGTAAAAATAACCAGTTATATCTAGAACACGTTATTTTAACCCAATTTAAACGGATAAACAAACTTGAAAGATTCAAATTTCTGTAAGTTTATTATGATCTCGTTTAATCCGACGTTTTCCTGGTTAAATTTTTAGGGCAGATAAAATTACTTACGCTGCATGTCGAAATTCTTTTTTATTGTTTATTATTTTATAACAAGTATTGAGTGAGATTATATTATTACTATAAGAAAAATTAAAATAAAATTATATAAACTTATATTAACTTCAAAATTTTGAAATATTTGAAATTTTTACAAGTTTTTAAATTAGTTGTAATAAAAAAGAAATTAAAATAAAACTATATTAATTTGGAATAATATTTACTCTTAATCCACTTTTTATTAATAATTAATATAAATACACACAAATTAAATTATATTATATAATATATTGTCAATATATATTTTTTCTTAAATAAAATCTGGTTAACTTCAAAATTTGTAATATTTTATATATTCTTACTTATCAAAAATGAGATTAATTATAAAATTAGTTAAAATAAAATAAAATTAGAAATTTGGAAAGATATGATTATTTTAAAAGGAATTAAAATTTCAGATCAATTTCTTTTAATATTAAATATTTAATATTTAAAATAAATACACAAAAATTAAATTAACATAAAATATTCACAATAATTTTTACTTTTTCAATATAAATCTAATAAAAATTATAAATTGGGTTAAATAGTTTGTAATATTTAAAATATTTTACATGTTATCAAAAAAGAGATTAGTTAAAAAATTAGTTGTATTAAAAATCCTTAAGAGAAATTAAAATAAAACTATATAAATTTGGAATAACAATTTCTCTATTCCTAATGTACTTTTTATTAACAATTAAAATAAATACTCAGAAATTAACATAATATATGTCAATATATGCTCTTATAAATTTAATACAAATTAGCTTTCAAATTATTTTACATTTCTTTACATATTATCAAATGTGAGATGAGTTATAAAATTAGTTACAATAAAAATCCATAAGAGATGTTAAAATAAATAAACTATATTTGGACAGACACGATTATTTCAAAAGGAAATTAATAATTTCTCTCAATATTCCTAAACTAAATCTTATTAAATATTTAAAATAAATACACAGAAATTAAATTAATATAAAATAATGTCAATATATACTTTTTAAATATAAATCTTGTAAAATAAATTCTGAATATCAGAAATTAGGTTAAAAATTTTGTATTATTTAAAATTTTCTACAGGTTAACAAAATGAGATTAGTTAAGAAATTAGTTGTAATAAAAATCCTTAAGAGAAATTAAAATAAAAGTATACAAATTTAGAATTACATTTTTTTTTTAATATTCCTAATTTATTTTTATTAACAATTAAAATAAATACACAGAAATTAAATTAATATAATATAATACTATATGTATTTCTTAATTTATATTTAAGAAATACATATGGAATTATATTATATTATTGGTTTTTAAAATTTTAAAGCTAATTTGTAATTTTTACTAAATTTATATTTTAGCAAAAATTACAAATTTACTTTAAAATTTTGAAATATTGATTATATTCATAATTATTTAATATTTTTTACCTATTGTTAAAAATGATATTAATTATAAAATTAGTTGTAAATAAAAATCGTTGAGAAAAATTAAAATAAAGCTATATAAATTTAGAAATTTTAAATAATTAAAATAAATACACAGAAATTAAATTAATATAAAATAATGTCAATATATTTTACTTTTTAAATATAAATCTAAAAAAAAAATTGTAAACCAACTTTAAAATTTCGTAGTATTTAATATTTTTTACTTATTATCAAAAGTGAGACTAATAATAAAAATAGTTTTAAAGAATGAATATAATAAATTAGTTCTAATATTTTAAAATGATTATACAAAATCAAATTTTACTTATTATATATTAAATTAATTAACTATTCTTGAAATTAATATTAGTAAACAATATATTATGTATGTTAAACATATATATTTTTTAAATTTTTATAAAAATTGTTTATTAAGACAGCAAATTTTTCAAAAATGATGTTTTTTATTAATAATATTATTTAGTTGAATTATAAAATATTGATAAACTTGTCCCATAATTTTATTTTCAAGTAACATTAATAATATAAAAAAAATAATTAATTTTTATTATAGTAGTTTTGTTTGAAAATAATAATTTATTCGTTCATTTTCTTTTTTAATTCAATTCAATTAAATTTGGAAAAAATATAAAAAATTATTTAAAATAGTGCTTAATCGTTTGTTTATATGAACAATTTATAACATACATCAGAAGAAGTGCAATTTTGTTTATATTATAATAATTAAATAATTATAGTAAATAACTTCATTAATTTAAAAAAATATGATGTCAATCATTTATTATTAGTAATTAAAACATTATCATCAATATGTTATTAAATAAATTTTAATGGTTAAATTAATTTTATAGCAAATGGTTTTAATAAATCTGATTTTCATTGAATTTATGGTAATTTATGTAATAATTCTAATATTAAAAAAATGAAACCCATAAAAATAATAAATTCTAATATGTCTATGTTTATAAAAAATAACTGATTACAGTAAACATTTCATTTAATATTAATTAAAATTTAAACAAAATTTAAACATTCAAAGTAACGTTCACATTTAGGACAGTTTTTCTATTAAAATTTATGATAAATTATTTCACAAATAATATGATTTTTTATATTCTAATATAAGTAATGTTTACTATGATAATAAATTTTATTTGTAAAATTTTTATATTTGTAAATTTTTATAATTTAAAATATTATTTTAAAATCTTTTTTTGGCTTATTTGTCTTTTACTCATTAAATACTATTTAAAATAAGTTTAAGATCATTTTCAAAAATTTAATAAAAAGTCATAAATATAAATATAAGTTATAAAAATTATGACTTTTAGTAAAATAAAAGGATTTTTCAAGAAAAGAAAAATGTTCTGGCTTATTTATTTTTAAATCAATTTAATAATAAGAAATTGATACTTATAAAATGGTTTATGCACATAAATATTATTTAATTTATTTTGTTTAAAAAATTTCCTTAAATTTATATACATATATGACCATAATATTAATAAAATTTAAGGGAATTTATTATTTCTATCGATCCTCCTTTCACCAACAAAACTTTCTTTTTCACTTCCAAACCGTGGGCCACGCAACCGAATAAGAAGAAAAAAAATGGATGAAATCTTGATAAAAATTCAATTAACCGGCATTCCTCGATCGGTTGCATTTTCCGCTACCGTGTGGTCCTGCCGTCCGACCGTTCCTAGCAGGACACGTGACGGTCACGTTCTCTGAAAAAAAAAGAAAAGAAAGAAAGGGAAAGAAAAACGTCGACTGCAAAACCGTGATTGCGAGATTATATCGAAATATTTACGGTCACGGATCGAACCCGGAACAGATTAAATCTTTCTTCGAATGGTTCCGATAATGCATGATAAGATAAATCTACAATTTATAAATTGATTCACTCCGTTCGAACATGATTCAATATCTGCAGTTAATTTAGCAACGTCGTTGCTGAAAGTGTTGTTTATTAGAGGAAAATAGAGTAAACCGATAACACATCAGTTAAGTAATTAATTTTTAATTTTACTAGCACCTATTCAGTAATAGAATATTACTTAACAGGCACATAACCATGTATATTATTCAACTACCTTTAATAATTGTAGTAAAATTCAAATGTGTGCTGAATAATCTGGAAAACTTTCATCCACCACATAAATAATTTAAATAAATTTTTATTGTTTCGACATAAAAATGATTAGCCATCACGTGTAGCGATACAAATCGCATCAATGAAAAGTAAGAAAACATTCTGCTCCCATTGATTTTACGATCATTTTAGTGGTCGTAAAAATCAAAGTTATGGCCTGTTTATGTTTACTACTGTTTAGTGGTAATAAATGTTGGATTTAGTTACAATGCATCCAGACCTATGCCAAGCTGTGGCATGTTAGTAGTGTTTGAACCGGTCGCAGTGTGTGCACGGGCACACTCTCCCATTCAGTAACATCAACGTCGGGTTTTATTGACGAATTTGATGGCTTGTTTATTATTTCACCTTGTTAACTGAATTAATTTATTATTTTATGGACACTTTATTCGCCACACTGATGATAATTTCGTACTTATCTTTATTGAGCGTTTTACACGTTTTATTATGTTTATTTTGTCGTTGATGTCAGTCGTAATATAAACATTCAATTTTATTATTGTTTACCATACTAACTGTTTATTAAATGACAACCGCTTATTTTTATTTTTTATTATTGTTTGTATACATATCTGCTGATGAAATATTCATCTAAAATTTATCGTTCTATAAATTTTATAAAAGGTTAATAAAATCACAAAAAAGAAATAAATATATTTATACAACTGTAATTTAATATAAATATTATTATATTATATAATTACTTTCCTAATTATTATTTAAAAATTTTTAATCATCACTAAAAACACTCGTTCGTTAATTAATTTCTTATACAAAAATAGAATAACTACTTTATTGTTTAAAATATTTAGTTAATTAAAAAATTTATAATTTTTTACTCCAGTTCAACATGTCATAATTTTCTTCGTCAAGAAAAGAAGTAAAAGTGATCAAATATTTTATTTGATATTTTTATACAATAAAATATATTTTCTACAAATTTGTTTGTTTATTTTTAAAATATTATTTTAAAAGTTTTTTGTCTTATTAGTCTTTTAATTAATTTGAAATCAGATTTAATTAAAAAGTTCATAATTTCCTTCTTCAAGAGAAGTTCAATGAATAAAAATGATTAAATAGATCAATTTTTTCATTATTTAATATTTATTTTATTTGATATTAATGTGTTAATTTTTGTACAATAAAAAGAGTTTAAATTATTTTCAATAAATTTATTTTTATAATATAAGAAATATTATTTTAAAAGATTTTTTTGCTTTATTTGTCTTTTAATCAAATTTAATTAAAAAGTTTATAATTTTTCTTTTCAAAAGAAGTTCAACGCATAAAAATGTACAAAAAGAATAAAGTTTTCATTATTTAATTATTTTAATTGATATTAATGTGTTAATATTTGTACAATGAAATGAGTATAAATTATTTTCTATAAATTTAATTTTACAATATTAAAATTATTATTTTAAAAGCTTTTTTGACTTATTTGCCTTTTAATAAAATTAAAATAAGATTTAATTAAAAAGTTCATAATTTTCCTCTTCAAGAGAAGTTCAACGAATAAAAATGATCAAATAGAACAAATTTTTCATTATTTAATATTTATTTTATTTGATATTAGTGTTTTAATTTTTGTAAAATGAAATGAGTTTAAATTTTCTCTAAATTTAATTTTATAATATACAAAATATTATGTTAAAAGCTTTTTTGACTTATTTGTCTTTTAATAAAATTAAAATCAAATTTAATTAAATTCAACAAATAAAAATGATAAAATTGAATATTTTTCATTATTTAATATTTATTTTATTTAATATTAATGTGTTAATTATTATATATAATTATACAATAAAATGTGTTTAATATATTTTCTCTATATTTTTTTATTTATATTTATAATGTAAAAAAATATTATTTTAAACGCTTTTTTAACTTATTTGTCTTTTAATCAAATGAAAATCAAATTTATCTAAAAAGTTGATGATGATGATGATGACTTTTTTCTCCAACAAAAGTACTACAAACAAAAATAATAATGAATAAAATAATTTAATAATAATAATTTAAATATATAATAATATTATATTATTTATTTTTTTATATAAATATTATTATCATAAATAATAATAATATTAAATAATAATTTAACTTAATAAATTTTTTTTCAGAAGGATAGGTAATTTCTAAATATTCAATAATTATCATTTTGTCATTTTTTTATTATTCATTTTTTTTCATTGTCAATATTTGAGAAATTTTTGTGATTCAAGTATTATTTATAAAATTTAGTGTTGTTAACTATTTTTTATTTATAACTTTAAACTATGTATATTTAAAATTATTTGCTTTTATTGTTTGTTAACTTTTTATCGCTTTAATTATTAACAAACTTTAAATTTATTTATAAAATTTATTTATTTATATTTTAATATATATAAACAACAAAAATATTATTTTGTTTTTATTTTTCAAATTATAATATAATATTGAAAATAATACAATATTATATTTATTTGTATTTATGTAATTTATTATGTTAGGCTATTTATGAACTTTTTTATTTGTTTTAACTATTTTATAAAAAATTCTTTACTGTCATCGTTTTTATTTTTTACTTTCATTATTTTTTTTTTTTTAAATTTATTATTTCTTTAAACAATAATAAGTATATATTTTTGTTTTTATTTAATTTTTCAAAACCTGTATAATTTTGAACAAAATATTTATAATTTATTTTAACTCTGTAACATATTTATTTTTCTATTTCATCAATTTTTTATTTAAATTTGTTGAATAATTATATTTTTTCTCACAATTGTTTATACAAAATATTAACTTTAAATTAAAGATAGAAAATAAAAAAATATAAATTTTATTTTATTTTCAAAATTTTACTATTTATACTTTGATAATTGCTGACAATAAATAATAACCATAATTTTCAGATTGAATAAAGGAGTAGTTTGCTTTTTAAGATTTGTTCAGTGTAATGAATAAATTTTTACCTAATTTAATTTATTAGATTAAACAAATCATTAAAAAAAGAAATTTAATTAATTAAAAATTTTAAAAATACTGTTGTTTCATCCAAATCATTATTTTTTGTAATATTTATCATTTTTTGTAATAATTTTAATTGATTAATAATAATAAAAAAACACTTTGTGTAGAGTATTAAAGATTATAACAACGTTAAAAAGAAAGTCCAATATATATGTACATATGTACATATGTATGTATGTAAATATTCCTAGTACCAATTATAATTACTAATATAGAAAATATGTAAAAAACAGTCCAGACAGACCTACGTGCGTGGAGGATTTAGAGGAAATAGTCTGGTTCGCGTACGTTCAAAGGTTATAAATAGATAATAATAATACGGCGAATGAAAACGGGGCCCTTTACCACTCGGCACAGGTTTAAAACGTGCCATTCTGGTCTATAAACGGAACATAACATGGAGGAACAGTTGAACGAGGCGCTGCCAACTGCTCCCTTGCGGTTCGTCCCATTGACGTTTGCTGCGTAGTAGACTAGACGCTCTCCAGACTCCATTCGGATAGAGAACAAAGTGTGAGGCTCCCCGAAATATGAATGTCTCTGAACATTTCATTTAAAAACGCTTTTTAATATTATTTTTTAATTGCATTATACTGTTGAAGTGTGCTACGTACTAAACTAGACATTTACAAGACTTCATCTGGCATAAAAATGTAGTTTAAGGCCCTCTAAAGTATGAAACAAACTCATTTAAAGATAATCATTAATATTATTTTTTAATTGCATTATACTGTTGAAGTGTACTACGTATTAAACAAGACATTTACAAGACTTCGTCTGGCATAAAAATGTACTTCAAGGCCCTCTAAAGTATGAAACAAACTCATTTAAAGACAACCATTAATATTTTTTTAGTTTAGTGAGCATTATGTTGTTGGTGTGACTAAGTACGTAAATGGGTAACCTCAAAACTCCCTCTGGTTAAAGATTGAAGTGCCAAAGGCTCCAAAATATGATTTTACTTTTTGTAGCAAAGTCATTTCAATATTTTTATATAACACAATAGACTTATATTGGAAGATTTGATGTTTTGGTCTAAAACAAACGTCTCTGGACCCAAACATCCCCGTGTTTCCAAGGAACCGACCGGCTCCGTTCTACATTCAGCACATACATGGTTTTTATGCCTAAATAAATTATCTTTATACCTTGTTTTATATGAAGAAAAACTTGCCTTTTTATTCGCCAGATGATTATTATTGCTACGCTTATTTCAGCGTCCTAGGAATATGGGGGATTCTTGCGTTAATGAAAATATTTCTTTTGTTTCGTGCTAAACATGAAACTGTAAGTCATCCCCTTTTTGGTTTAGTCTGGGATAACACTAAAGAGATAGAGAGAGAGAGAATTGCAACAACCCGAAATAAATTATTAGTAGTAATATTTATTATTCAATAAATTGAAGTTAATTTAACACCTTATTTTAATAACTTTAATCGGCCATGAAAAGTGCATAATCCTCACCGTAACTGCACTTAAACGGCGCATTTACATTTGTTTGTAAGTATTTATAGTCAGGTTTATGCGCTGGTCGTTAATAAAAGTTATTTATAACGACCACGTTAATTAAACATATTGCGATCATAATGTGATGTAATTTAAATTTGCTGTTATTGTTTCGTGGCTTTAAACTGTGTTCAGGAACTTGCGTGTCCGTTGTTTATTTTTCAGTGAGCTAGAAAATTTAATATGTGGTGCATACACGTTTCGAATTATTTAAAATAAATCATACTTAATTCTATTTATGTACATATTAATTTTAAGTATACTTATGGTTATATGCTTCTTACAATTAATCTAATAAACTGTTTTAGTTTTTTCTTATTAATACAAATTAAACAAATGCGTTAAGGTATCTGATTTTAACACACATTAATTTTTCGCTAATATAATACTTGTTAATTTTATGAATATTTAATGAATTGCTTTTCAGTGAAGCAACAGGAAGCGCCACATATCGATAATAACAATCTATAATAAGAATGAATTTACGATTCAATTTTCTTTCCATTAATAATAATTGGATATTAACTACAAATATGAATTTTGTCTTAAGAAAAATATTTTAAATTTATAATTATACACATAAAAGTTAATTTTACTATAGAATTAATTAATAATTTTTGTTTAAGATAAAAATAAACGAGTGCCTTTATCTGAGGGTGCAGCTTCAATAATAAATTGTTTTCAATTTTCAGTTTCAAATAGAAAATGTTTAAAAGTTAGTTAGTATTTAATAATTTTCTTTACTTTAATAATAATTGGATATTAACCACAAATATTAATTTTGTCTTTAGAAAAATATTTTAAATTTATAATTATATAAATAAAAGTTAATTAGTCCAAAGAATTAATTAATAATTTTTGTTTAAGATAAAAATAAACGATTGCCTTTAACTGTTTAAATGTTAGTTAAAATTAGTCAGATAAGAAATTCTTATAATTTTATTTTTTCGAAAAAAAGTATACAATAAAAAGATTATAATTAAATTACTATTTAAATTCAAAAATAAACTCCAATTTTCTTTACAAATATCTAAAGAAAAAGAAACCTTTAATGGTTTTATTTTTCAAAAAATATAATTTCATTTTAATTTAATTATTATTTGCAAATAGAAAATTTATGTAAAAAAAAAAATTTGAATATTTATCCTGAAAAAAATTGTAACATAATATTTTTTTAACAGAATTACAAAATTTAAAAAGAAAAACAATTAAAAAATTAGAGTTTAATTGTATAAATAAACGAGTCTGATTTTTAAACTTTTAATTTTTATTTATAAATATTTAGATATTTGAAGTAAGAAATTTTAATATATATTTTTTTTTGAACAATTATTACTATTCTTGGTGATTTTTAACAACAGTATTAAATTTTAGAAGTAAAACTATTTAAAAATTAGAGCCAATATGAAAATTAAATGAGTCTGATTTTTAAATATTTAATTTTTATTTTCAAATTTCAAAAATAAAAGTATATTTTATGAAAAATAAATGTATTTAGAAAATAGTAGGTACTGAGCTTTTTAGCTTAGCAATTTAAAAATAAAATTATGATTTAATTAAGAAACTTACAAAACTTTTAATTTTCAAACAAATTCAATTTAAAAATAATTCCAAAATCAAATTAGAATTTAATTAAAAAATAATGAAATCATTTGATTATACAGCTCAATAATAATTATTAATTTATTTTTTATTTACAAATAGAACAAATTTAGTCTCTAAATAAGAAACTTTGAATACTTGTTCTGAAAAATTATAATTAAAAAAAAATTATAACTTAATATTTTTTAACAGAAATGTAAAATTTAAAATGAAAAAGTATTTAAAAATTAGAGTTTAATTGTAAAAATAAACGAGTCTGATTTTTAAATTTTAATTTTTATTTATAAATATTTAGATATTAGGAGTAAGAAACTTTTAATATTTTTATACTTTTCGAACAATTATTATTTTGAAAAGTTGTTTCTTGGTGATTTTTAACAACAATATTAAATTTTAAAAAAAAAACAATTTAAAAATTAGAGCCAATCTAAAAATTAAATAAAAGAGTTTGACTTTTAAATATTTAATTTTGATTTACAAAATTTAAAATATAAGAGTATTATTAATTTATCGAAAAATTATTGTGTTTAAAAAAATGTGACTGTGATTAACATGAATAGGTACTAAGTCCATATAGCTTCAATATTAATTATTTTTAAAGTTAATAACTTTTATTTACGAATAGAAAGCTTTTTGTTTTTTATCTAAAAATAAGATACATATTTTAAAAGTTCTCTCTTAGTGATTTTTAATATAAGAAATAAATACATAATAAAAAATAATTTAAAAATGAAAAAAAAATCTAAATTTAGAATTTTTGAAACTTGTTTTTAAAAAATAATTTTATCTTAGTGATTTTTAACTTAAGTAGGTATTAAGTTAAAAAACTTAATATGAAAATTAGTATTAAAATTAAAAATTAGAGAGGGAAAGAGAGAAAAATTACTGATTATACAATTTCAATAATAAATATTATTGAGAGTTTTAATTTGTATTTACAAATAGAAAAGTTTGTGTCTCATATATAAAAATAAAAAAAATATTATCTGATCAGTTTTCTATTATAAATATTAATGATATTCTTGAAATTCAGAATCGTTTGAAGTCTCTTATTTAAAAGTTATAATAAAATTTTTAATTACGTAAAAACTGATTTTAATTTTAAGCTTGCTTAAGATAAGTAATAATAAATGTACTGTAAGTAATGTAATATATGTTGAAGACTACTACAAATACTTTAATAATTTAATTTCGATTCCTCAGTTTAAATCGAACAATTATGACAATTTGACGAAATAATAATATTTAATAAGATTGTTAAATTCACATTCATACAAACATGTTTTTATTACGAAGGCAAAAATTGTGAAAGATTAAAAACTTGTAACTATAAAACAATAAAGTTATTTTATTCTATAATTTTTGTGTGGTTTTTTTATTTGCTAAAATATATATAACTTGCAATGGCAAACAATGGCTATTATCCATTTATTTATTATTATATGAGTACTTGAACAATTTTAGAGTTGAAATTAGTCAAAGTAGGCAGTCTGAATTGCAAATTTCTAATGTTTGCGCCGATAATGGGATTTGTTGCATTGTAATTACGTTTAGCCCACTTGTCCTTGTAAATTATGTCAAAATTTCAATTTAAATTCAAGCACGACACCGCCAACAAAATAACAAGTGCTCATTTGTTGTAAGTACGGTGTGGCAGTCAATAAATCCCCGCACTAGGAAACAATTAAACATCGGCTCGGTGATTCATTGTTTGGAAACCAATTAAAAACAAAAAACGATTTATTACGTTGCAAATCTAACGAACCACACGTTCTTCGCCGTGCTTGGATTTATGTTGCTGATTTATTCCGAAAATTTATTAGCCTGATTTATTCCGCAAGAAGTTATTCGTTGTGGACGCCATAATGTACGAAAGCTGCGGCTTCGGGCAAAAATCCGGTAGTTTTGCTTGCACATTGCACGCAACCGGGGACGATCCCAGAGACCCTCCACTTTTTATTTACTTAAAACATCAATGATCAACATCAATTACGTGGGTAATGTGAAGATTTTGGGAGAGTCTAAAAGAAGGTGAAGTGAAGAAACCCCACAAGTGAAAGTCGTCTTTTATTTGAAATGTTGGAAAGACACAAACAAATAAGTCAAACGTAATTAATAACGGAGGATTGTTGGTTGTCCATTAATATGAAGTAATGTTTGCCATGGCGAAGGATTAATTTTAATTTGGTGCCAGAAACGGCCCCAATGGAGCACTGCACGCAATCCGGCATTTTTTACTGTTAATTGGTTATAAACTCGTTGTTATTTTGCTCATGCCCGGTATGCAAATGACAGTTTTAATTCGAATGCAATCTTGCGCCTATCATTTCTCTCTTCTTAGATGCCCATGAATGCACGCATGCATCATACCAGACCTTGTTTATTAATGGAACAAAATGGCTGTTGCACGGTCTAGAAAAATGCTTATTTTCAGGTTTATTAAATCAGCCGGATTAAAGTTGTTGTCGCTATAAAGTCCGCCGCGTGACAGTATAAACGACGAATAGGACTTTTTTCCCACTGCAAATACGCGGGCTTTAAATTAAACGCATTCCTGTGCGAGTTTACCTTCGCCATATTCACCAACCGGGGACACCCCTAAATTCACTGACACAGTACACAAAAAACACGCACTTGCACCGTTAAAAAAACACACTCATACACATAAAAATGGGATGATTGAGGAACAAACTCAGCAAAACTGAAATCTGGTTGTTGTGGATTGTTATGGTTCAACCCCACCTCCCGACAACACAAATATCAAACATACAACCCTAATGGGGCACTTTACAGCATCTCCTAATAGCCACTCCGAGGTCAACGTAATTGACCACCGTCCGATAGTTTCGGTCGAACCCGAAATCGCACAAGGCCGTTCCTGTGTGATTTTAGTTCCGCTTTGGTTAAAAAAAAAACAACGCCGAAAAGGGATGGGGCAATAAACGGATCCCGTGAATGGGTTATTGTGATGCTGCGGATTCCCAGGAAGTTTTTTAAGCCTTTTGTGTCGATGCTCCAGTTACAAGAATTGATGGGTTGTTTTGGACTGACTGGACGGATTATTGGGCGGCCGTAAATTTTCGGGGGTGTGCAAAAAATGCGACCCCGTTTCCGAGGCATAATCTTGCCATGTCTGCGATTCATATATTTAAATAGGAAATATATTTATTTGGCTAAGACTGATAAAAGATAAACTATTTATATACAGTTCTCAATAAAGAAGTGACTATTTGCAAAAGGCTGCACAAAGTACATTTTTCTATACCTTACTAATTTGCCAATAAATCGTTGTAAAAACATCAAGGCAATAAATAACAAGGGGAAGGTCACAAATTGTTAAAAAAGTCCGGCCAGCACTTTTTTACAAGGCTGGGCAATGCGATTTGAAAGAGTTCAATCACACCGAGTGTTTTGAACCCTTCATAAAAAAATCTTTCGGTCAGGTAGCTTCGAAAATTTGAGCGAGGTCGATGTAATAAAACACGGAGAAAAAAACCGAAAGGTATTTTATGACTGCGAGAGCAATTTAAAGCTTTAAAAGTCGGCCTCATTGTGCCTATTTGACTCATGAAATTACAGTTCCATGGATGCCCCGTACCTGATTTGTGTTTTTTTATGGATTTAGTGTGGCAAAGGATGTGTAGAGGCGAGATAATTAGTTGAAAATTATAGTTTTGTATTAGTCGGTAATTAGGTGGGTTCATGCAAGTATGCAGTTTGTGAGCATCATTAGCTTTAATTGGAAGTAATCACGGAGTTCTTTCATATATTGTAAATAATCATAAACTTAATGTGGTTGTAATTTTTTTCACATAAGAAAATTACTCATACGAAAGTTAGTTAACTTATGAATTTAGAGTGTTGTTCATTTTCTTTTAAAATTGAATGCATGAATGCATAAATTAAGTTTACACTCTCAAGAAAACCATTTAATATAGAAAAAAAATTGTTAATTTATTTGTAATTAAATTATGATTAATGCACAAAAATTATTTAGAGTAAATAATTTGTTTCTTATCACCTTTTTTATTAAAAATGACTTAATAAAATAATGTAAAAGAAACAATTTTACTAATATATTTAAGTAATATCTATATTTTATAGTCTCTAATATTTATAACATAAAAATGTTTATATTAGTAATCCAAAAATAGTGACACTGCTCAAAAAACACTAAGCCGTTTCCTAATAATATTAAAACTAAATGTTTTTTGCCATTATTACCATTATTTTGATTACTATCAATCATTATCATTATTATCATTATCATCCTTATTAGCATTATTATTATTATCATTATTATCATTATTATCATTATTATCATTATTATCATTATTATCATTATTATCATTATTATCATTATTATCATTATTATCATTATTAACATTATTATCATTATTATCATTATTATAATTATCATAATTATTATCATTATTATCATTATTATCATTATTATCATTATTATCATTATTATCATTATTATCATTATTATCATTATTATCATTATTATCATTATTATCATTATTATCATTATTATCATTATTATCATTATTATCATTATTATCATTATTATCATTATTATCATTATTATCATTATTATCATTATTATCATTATTATCATTATTATCATTATTATCATTATTATCATTATTATCATTATTATCATTATTATCATTATTATCATTATTATCATTATTATCATTATTATCATTATTATCATTATTATCATTATTATCATTATTATCATTATTATCATTATTATCATTATTATCATTATTATCATTATTATCATTATTATCATTATTATCATTATTATCATTATTATCATTATTATCATTATTATCATTATTATCATTATTATCATTATTATCATTATTATCATTATTATCATTATTATCATTATTATCATTATTATCATTATTATCATTATTATCATTATTATCATTATTATCATTATTATCATTATTATCATTATTATCATTATTATCATTATTATCATTATTATCATTATTATCATTATTATCATTATTATCATTATTATCATTATTATCATTATTATCATTATTATCATTATTATCATTATTATCATTATTATCATTATTATCATTATTATCGTAATTATCATTATTATCGTAATTATCATTATTATCGTTATTATCATTATTATCGTTATTATCATTATTACCATTATTATTATTATTTTTATCGCTATATTTAAAAGTTTTGTTCATTATTAGAATTAAAATAAATTAAAAATACATTTTACAATATTTAATATTAAATGGTGATTGAAGTTATGAAAGAATAAGTGACTTTAAAATTAAATTATACAAGAAAAAATAAATAAGAAACACATGAAATTTCTCAAAGTTATATTTTATTAATGTGTTCAATTTTTATAAACAAAATTAACATTAATTACATAGTTAATCAGATATTTAAAATGTATAAATTTCAATTACAGTTTTAAATTATATCATTATCATTATTATTATTTTTATTGAAATTAAAAAAAATATATAAATATATTTTATAATTTGTTAATGTAAAGTGGTGACTAAAATTATGAAAGTAAAAGAGATTTTTAAATTTAAATTATCTAAGAAAAAATGAGTAAGAAACAAATGAAATCTCTCAAACTTATATTGTTTTAATGTGTTTAATTTTTATAAACAAAATTAACATTAATTACATAATTAATCAGATATTTAAAATGTATAAATTTCAATTACAGTTTTAAATTATATCATTATCATTATTATTATTTTTATTGAAATTAAAAAAAAAATATAAATATATTTTATAATTTGTTAATGTAAAGTGGTGACTAAAATTATGAAAGTAAAAGAGATTTTTAAATTTAAATTATCTAAGAAAAAATGAGTAAGAAACAAATGAAATCTCTCAAACTTATATTGTATTAATGTGTTTAATTTTTATAAACAAAATTAACATTAATTACATAATTAATCAGATATTTAAAATGTATAAATTTCAATTACAGTTTTAAATTATATCATTATCATTATTATTATTTTTATTGAAATTAAAAAAAAATATAAATATATTTTATAATTTGTTAATGTAAAGTGGTGACTAAAATTATGAAAGAAAAAGAGATTTTTAAATTTAAATTATCTAAGAAAAAATGAGTAAGAAACAAATGAAATCTCTCAAACTTATATTGTATTAATGTGTTTAATTTTTATAAACAAAATTAACATTAATTACATAATCAATGAGATATTTAAAATGTATAAATTTCAATTACAGTTTTAAATTATATCATTATCATTATTATTATTATTTTTATTGAAATTAAAAAAAATTATATAAATATATTTTACAATTTATTAAAAGTGGTGACTAAAGTTAGGAAAGAAAGAGATTTTTAAATTTAAATTAACTAAGAAAAGATGAATAAGAAACACATGAAATCTCTCAAAGTTATATTGTTTTAATGTGTTTAATTTTTATAAACAAAATTAACATTAATTACATAATTAATTAAATATTTAAATCATTATTATTATTATTATTTTTATTGAAATTAAAAAAAAAATTATGAATATATTTTACAATTTATTAATGTAAAATGATGACTAAAGTTATGAAAGAAAAAGAGATTTTTAAATTTAAATTATCTAAGAAAAAATGAGTAAGAATCAAATGAAATCTCTCAAACTTATATTGTATTAATGTGTTTAATTTTTATAAACAAAATTAACATTAATTACATAATTAATTAGACATTTAAAATGTGTAAATTTCACTTACAGTTTTAAATTATATCATTATCATTATTATTAAGTGATAACTAAAGTTATGACAGAAAAAGAGATTTTTAAATATAAATTATCTAAGAAAAAATGAATAAGAAACACATGAAATCTCGTGTATCGTATTAATGTGTTTAATTTTTATAAACAAAATTAACATTAGTTTACATAATTAATTAAATATTCTTAAAATAAATGAAACAAACAATAACATTATATCCATTTAATAATGTCTTAAAATTAAACAAACAAATAAAATATGAACATTTTCAGAAATCTTTCTAATTACAGTAAATTCATTTAATATATATTATGTAACATATTTAATATGTAAACATTTTTAAATTTCAACAATTACCTAAAAATGGCAATTATAATATATATTATAATGTTAAAATTTCTTTATTACTTTTCTAATGTATGAATGTATGAACATTTAAAAAAAAAGTCTTAATTAAATTGATGTATTTAATAATATATTATATATATTTAATACTTATATACGTATCGTTAAACAATGACAATAGTAAAATTTCATTATTTTTTTTATTACATAACTAATTAAATATGAAAATTTTCAAATAATGATGATGATAATGATAATGATTAATGAAATTTCTTGTATATTTAATATTTATATATTTTTAAATTATATATCATGATAATTTTCTTCATCATTTTTTTAATAATCATATAATAAAAATAAGTAGATTATTTTTTGTCATTTATTTTGTTTTTCATTTTTTATGGTACTTAAATTAAATTATAACATTTTAATTAAAAATTGGGAAGTAGAATATTAAGTTTTCAATTAATATTTTAATCATACTGAATACTGAAAATAAAGCATAATACTACAAATTATATCATTAAAATACAATATCATAAAGAAAAACAAGTATAAATTTTTTATATTTATTTTTTATTTTTGTTAGATAGATATTAGAGATTAAATTATAAATAATTCATATTTTTAGTTACAAGAAGCATCTTACAATTACTAATTCATAGCAGTACTTTAGGACTGTGATATGTTTATTCATTATCTAACGTTTACATTACCGTTTGCCACAAACTAAATTAAAATATCACTCCACCACCTAATATAAAAGCAAACTGTTGGTACCAAAATTACACGTTCTCTGATGTTTGAATTGCCCATTAAATGCATCATCTTATATTCATCGTTCTCGGTTTTCTGCCAGCCCGATTAATTTAGACAACCAACAGAACTTTCAGCATTTCATCACCCTGTTAATAAACACCGTTTTTTTTTTAATTCTTTTGTGGTTTTCATTGCAAAACAAAATGAAATGAAAGGAGTGCAAAACCTTCTATCTGGTTCAGCAAAAATTGCCGACGCAGTCGGCGGCTCATCATCAAAAACTGAATCAATAGGAAATCGGCAAAAAATTACGTATCAGCAATTAATAACCGACCGAAAGACGAAGCATGGGCGGGTGTTTAATATAAGGATCGGCATATTTCTCGAGTGTTTACCATTCCACCGACGATACATCTCCGGAATGGCTTATTTCGCTTCGTGTTCGTGGATCCCAGTTGGCTCCTTAGTTTGCTGGGCAACAGCGCCATCAAATTGCAGTGATAAATTCGGCTAACGTCTCCCCGACGACTTACACCACATTTCATACTGATTCTCTCCTACGCTCCACCGACGGGCCTTATCTCCTCCATGCGGCGTGGCTGAGAACAGCCGTGGCGTGAACGCGATGCAATTTTGATATTAATTAGTTTCTCCAACTAATTAACTGGAAACGGATTAAATTTAAAATAGATACCACTTAAAATATAATAACTAATTACTTTTAATTACAAATTGGCATTGTACTAGTCTTGTATAAATAATAAAGTTTGAGGCGTATAAACAAGAGTAACTTTCATTTATCATTTATTACATGATTCTTACATTAGAGTTATATCATTTACAATATAACATATAACACTCCAAATAATTGGTCGACAGTGTTATATTTTATTGTACTATTACAAATGTTAATTTTTTGATATACAAAACTTATTTATTTATTTATATTTTATTACATATTACGAGTAGCTCATAATATATACACTTATATATTATCCATAAAAAGTAAATAAATAATTGGCTTGGTATTCATCTGGTCAATTTTTGATATCCCCCAGAGTATTAACTGTCATTAGTATTTTATTATTATTCACCCTCCAACTTATTGACAAAATACGGATTAAATTAATAATTTGCTTTTCGATTCTCACATAAATATTATTTTGACATACATAAAGAATATTAACTTTATTTGTATTTTATTACAAGTTACTCATAACATCTCAAGTAACTGACTGAATAAATATTAAATTTTAAATTGGCATTATATTAATCTGGTTAATTTTTGATAAACTAAATATGTATTAAATTAAAAATTTTAATTCTATTCCTTTGAGTATTAACTGTTATTTGTATTTTATTACAAGTTACATTACAGTTATATTATCTACAAAAAACAATTTAACACTCCAACTTATTGACTAAATATAGATTAAATTAAAAATTTGAATTCTATTCTTCTGACTTAAATATTATTTTTTTGATATACATAAAAAATTGTACTATTATTTGTATTCTATTACATATTACTCATATTTCAGATATATCAACTATAAAAAATGAATAACACTTTAAGTAACTGACTGGACAAAGATTAAATTTAATATTGGCATTATATTGATGTGGTTAATTTTTGATACCTTTGAAGAGTATTAACTGTCATTTGTATTTTATTAAAAGTTACTTACATTTTAGTTATATCAACTATAAAAAATAAATAACATCTGAAGTAACTGTCTGAATAAACATGAAGGGTAATAACTTTTATATTTTTATTTTATTACAAGTACGTTAAGTTATATAATCTACAAAAAATATTTTACACTCCAAATTATTGACTAAATATGGATTAAATTAAAAATTTGAGTTATATTGCTCTCACATAAAGATTAAATTTAAAATTGGCATTGTATTGATTTGGTTAATTTTTGATGCCCATGAAGAGTATTAACTGTCATTTGTATTTTATTACAAGTTACTTAAATTATAGTTATATTATCTACAAGAAAGCAATTTGACACTCCAACTTATTGACTAAATATGGATTAAATTAATAATTTGCGTTCCATTTCTTTGAGTTAAATATTATTATTTTGACATACATAAAGGATAGTAACTTTATTTTTATTTTATTACATAACTATTATCATATTTCAGTTATATCAACGATAAAAAATAAATAACATCTCAAGAAACTGACTAAATAAAGATTAAATTTAAAATTGGCATTGTAATGATCTGGTTAATTTTTGATACCCATGAAGAGTATTAACTGTCATTTGTATTTTATTACAAGTTACTTAAATTATAGTTATATTATCTACAAGAAAGCAATTTGGAGTGTCAAATTATTGATTAACTTATTGATTAAATATGGATTAAATTAATAATTTGCGTTCCATTTCTGTGAGATAAATATTATTATTTTGATAGACATAAAGGATAGTAACTTTATTTGTATTTTATTTCACAACAATCATATTTCAGTTATATCAAGTATAAAAAATAAATAACAGCTCAAGTAACTGACTAAATAAAGATTAAATTTAAAATTGACATTGTGTTGATCTGGTTAATTTTTGATGGCCATGAAGAGTATTAACTGTCACATGTATTTTATTACAAGTTACTTATATTTTAGTTATAATATCCACAAGAAAACCATTTGACACTCTAATTTATTGACTAAACATGGATTAAATTAATAATTTGCGTTCCATTTCTGTGAGACAAATATTAATATTTTGACATACATAAAGAATAGTAACTTTATTTGTATTTTATTACACAACAATCATATTTCAGTTATATCAACTATAAAAAATAAATAACATATCAAGTAACTGACTAAATAAAGATTAAATTTAAAATTGGCATTGTATTGATCTGGTTAATTTTTGATAACCATGAAGAGTATTATCTGTCATTTGTATTTTATTACAAGTTACTTAAATTATAGTTATATTATCTATAAGAAAGCAATTTGACACTCCAACTTATTGACTAAATATGGATTAAATTAATTATTTGCCTTCCATTTCTGTAAGATAAATATTATTATTTTGACATACATGAAGGATAGTAACTTTATTTGTATTTTATTACATAACAATCATATTTCAGTTATATCAATTATAAAAAATAAATAACAGCTCAAGTAATTGACTAAATAAAGATAAAATTTAAAATTGGCATTGTATTGATCTGGTTAATTTTTGATGCCCATGAAGAGTATTAACTGTCATTTGTATTTTATTACAAGTTACTTACATTTTAGTTATATTATCTACAAGAAAACAATTTGACACTCCAACTTATTGACTAAACATGGATTAAATTAATAATTTGCGTTCCATTTATGTGAGACAAATATTATTATTTTGACATACATAAAGAATAGTAACTTTATTTGTATTTTATTACACAACAATCATATTTCAGTTATATCAACTATAAAAAATAAATAACATCTCAAGTAACTGACTAAATAAAGATTAAATTTAAAATTGGCATTGTATTGATCTGGTTAATTTTTGATGCCCATGAAGAGTATTACTGTCACATGTATTTTATTACAAGTTACTTATATTTTAGTTATATTATCCACAAGAAAACAATTTGACACTCCAACTTATTGACTAAATATGGATTAAATTAATAATTTGCCTTCGAATTCTGTGAGATAAATATTATTATTTTCACAGACATAAAGGATAGTAACTTTATTTGTATTTTATTACACAACAATCATATTTCAGTTATATCAACTATAAAAAATAAATAACAGCTCAAGTAACTGACTAAATAAAGATTAAATTTAAAATTGACATTGTGTTGATCTGATTAATTTTTGATACCCATGAAGAGTATTAACTGTCATATGTATTTTATTACAAGTTATTTATATTTTAGTTATATTATCCACAAGAAAACAATTTGACACTCCAAATTATTTTCTAAATATGGATTAAATTAATAATTTGTCTTCAATTTCTGTGAGGTAAATATTATTATTTTGACATACATAAAGGATAGTAACTTTATTTGTATTTTATTACATAATAAGTATATCTCGGTTATATCAACTACAAAAAATAAATAACAGCTCAAATAACTGACTAAATAAAGATTAAATTTAAAATTGGCATTATATTGATCTGGTTAAATATTGACACACATGAAGAATAATAAAGAACAACTACTTTCATTTGTATTTTATTACAAGTTACTTACATCACAGTTATATTATCTACAAAAAATATTTAACACTCCAAATGTCTTCTATTGTTCTGATATAAATATTATTTTTTTGATATACATAAAGAATAGTAACTTTATTTGTATTTTATTACAGTTATAAAAAATAGACATCTCAAGTAACTGACTAAATAAAGATCAAATTACTCATGAAGAATAATAACTTTCATTTGTATTTTAGTATTTTACAGTTATATTACTTTCAAAAATTATTTAACACTGTAAGTAATTAACTAGTAACTCTTATTTGTATCTTATTATATTTAGATTACAATATATTATTATATAATATATAAATCTATAACATACGTATTCAACATTCAATTAACTAACTGGATAAGGACTAAATTTAAAATAGATATTCTATTCCAGAATATGAATTAAATCTAAAATTGTTAATGTACTTATATGGAATAAATATTTGTATTTATTATGTACTTTATATTACAATATAATACTTGTAAATATTTCTTCAAGGTTCAAAATTAATTAACTGGATAAGAACAAAATTTAAAATATTGAAAATAATTAATTATCACAAAGTATAATAATTTTGGTTTTATTACATGATATTTACAGGTTTATTGTGCGCAAAAAATATTTAATTGATTGAAAATGGATTAGCACATATTTATAATAGGAATTGTATTGGTTTGGTATAAATATTAATTATTTAAAACACATATTTTATGATAAATCAAGTTACATTAGAATTATATCATCAGGATTATAATATTTACATAAAATATAATAATTCTATCAACTAACATGCACATTATATAAAATATATATTCCTCGTTCTAAACCGGACCTAAAATCTTACATTAATCATCTGTAACATTATACCTAATAAACACAGCCATGTTCAGCCATTAAAGGTAGATTTTTTAAAAGATTTATCAAATACAATTTATAAACTAGTGACTAGTTGTTCCCTGTTTTAATTACTAGAAACTTGTTGTTTATGCGCGGTGTGTTTTACATTTAGCATATTAAAACATGCACCACATGCTCGTAAATTGTAAAGTGCAATTTCGCTGTGGTTTTCTCATTTTCAGATTTACTGCGCCCGAACTAACTAAAGTATTTTCGCTGAAAAACAGATGCACATGTGACCAATTGAAACGGGTTTAGGCGTGTCCGAAATAATACGGTTCAATTTCCTGTAAACGTAAATGCAATAAATAAACGTATAAATTTTCAGCGGTAATTTGTTATTATAATAATTTCTGAGCTGTTAAAGTATTAAAGGTCAGAACTAAAATTGTTTGTACTTTTAAAAACGAAATGAGCTTTGCTGAAGCTTAATAATTGTTATTTTTGAATTGTCCTACAGCAACAAAACTACACGATTTTGATTACTGCTTTTATAGCCAACAGGAAATTGACCATCAAGACTAAAATAGGTATTGTTAAATTAAATTCTTTCACTTTTCAAACAAAAAGTTGACTTTCATATAATTATTATGCAGACAAAGAAGTAATTTTGCCATAACGTACATTTTATTTCACAAAACATTTTATTTACAATTATAGATAATTTAACATGGCAATTAGATCTATGGGTTGTAACAACTAATTTATTGCAACCTCTTCTTCGACGGACAAAATGAAATGTTACTTAATAACATATTAAACAGTCATTAATTATTGTTTCTTGGACGTTGCTTAACACTTAATGCTCAATGGCCGATTGTAACACAAAACCGTTATTCTTCAATTAATCAAGTATTTTTCATGTCTGCAGTGAGGATTTAAGTTGTCGAGTTTATTAATTGCAAATGTATGACTAGCAACGGCAGTAAATCGGAATCGAGTTGGTTGTAGCTGTCATAAGTGCACAATTTATTGCTTTATAATGGATATTTATTGCCCGAACATTATTCGCTTGCTCCTTATGCACTGAAAATCCAAGAAATCTATTGCTAAGCCGGCGAGAATTATTGCCTAGAAGACTCACGCGTGACTGTATATCACTAGATATACAGATTTCATATTGTGTTTTGTATAGTACCCATGTTTGCTTACGAAGGTGGGTATTAAATATGGTAAACAGTAAAAGTTTCTAAAATTTATATAAAATGTGTTGACAGTTTTTCGTTTGTTAAAATTTTGTGAAAAATGTATTCACTAAACAAAGGTCGTTCTTCTAAAATAAGATGAAAACTATAATTGGAATAGTATATAACATTCATATGAGCTCATATGTGGAGCAACAAATTAAAATTGAATCATTTTATTAAAAGAATGATTAATTTAAATTAATTTTATAATTATTAAGTGTCTAAACATTTCGTACCTCCCTAAATTAAGAAATAAATTAGGTCAATGTGTCGCTGAGGACCATAAAACGGAGCCCTTCATTTCTGGAAAAAGTAGAAATGTGAGAAAACAATTTTGTTTTCCCTTGAAAGTCGGTCCAGTTATTCAAATCTGATGACATTTCATTGATGAGAAGATTAATTAATGAAAGTTATAATCCCAAATACCTAAACCAACTGTGAAGCTTGATGGAGGAGGCATTATGGTTAGAGGATGTTTTTCTGGGTTTGGAAGGAAACATTAAACGATTGTATTGAAAAGATACTCAAATAAAACGTACTGAATAACTGATGATAATATGGATGTTTAAACGTACACACGTATCCAGCAAATCAAAATTTTTAAATAAGTAATAGAGTATAATGTATTTTGAAAAATTCTAATAAAAGTCCAACAGAAAACAGATAAAAAATGTTAATTTTTAAAAAAAAATTGTAGCAAAATTAAAATTTTAATGAAATTTTTATGACTTGTTTTAGAGGTTAGTGAATTATCAGTAAATTTAACACATTTTCGAAAAAACATATACTTTATCTTGAATAATTTGTTGTACTTATTATTAAAATTTATTTATAAAATACTAAAAAAATTAAATGATTATTTTTATATTTTCTAAGAATATATAAATATTTATTTTGATGGTTGCAAATTTTCAGGTTCATATTTAAATTATTTACTATGAGTAAAAGCAAATATTATTTTAATAGAGAATTGTGAGATGCTAAGAAAGCATCAAAAACTTCGACAAAACAATTTATTTGTTAATTGTGATAAAATTATTTTAAAATTTTTGGTATGAAACTTTACATTAATTTCAAATTTTAATACTTAAGATATTTGCAACAATTTAATTTTAATTGAAAAACGGTTTTAATTTATTTATTAAAAAAAGATTATAAAATATTTGTTTGATTATAACAATATTAATTTAACAAAAGGTTCATTTCTTGTTCAAATTTAAAATATTTATGATGAGTAAACATAAGAAAAATGGACTGTTTTTTTGATAAAGTTATTTAAAAAATTAGTATGAAGACTTTTATATGAATGAGGAATAAGTATTGGTTAATTTTATATGTATTTAAATGCCTTGAAATAAAAAATAAATTTAAAACTATTATCGAAAAATACATATTTTAATGGTTAATTTAATATATAAAAGAAAAAACCTAGTAATTAAAAAGGATAATTAATTAATTTTTATTCAAAAAAATGCTTACTTTGTTTTAAATTTTATAATTACAAAAAAAAAAAAAAAAATAAATGATTATTGTTATATTTTCTTGGAGTGTATGAATATTTATTTTGATATGTTTCAAATTTTCTAGTTTTCAATTTAAATTAATTACTATAAGTAAAGACAAATAATTTGTTTTAATAGAGTTAAAATTAATACTAAAATAAAATTATTTTAAAATTTTACTATGAAACTACATTTATTTCAAATTTAAATACTTGAGAAATTTATCACAATTTAATTTTAATTGAAAAACAGATTTTTACTTTTTTTAATTAAAACGAATGTTTATAGAATATTTGTTTAATTATAACGATATTAATTTAACAAAATGATGAGTAAAGATATTTTAATTCTAAATTATTTTTTCGTTAACTGTGATAAAATTATTTAAAAAATTAGTAATTCAAAGACTTTTATATGAATGAGGAAATTGGTTAATATAATATGTATTTAAATACCTTGAAATAAAAAATAAATTTAATATTTTTATTAAAAAATATGTATTTTAATGGTTAATTTAACAAACAAATGAACGAACGTGGTAATTAAAAGGTTAATTAATTAATTTTTATCCAAAAATGTTACTTTGTTTTAAATTATATTATTACTAATAAATTAAATAATTATATTTATATTTTCTAGGAGTATATATATATTCTATATATTTATTTTGATAGATTGCATATTTTTTGGTTCATGTTTAAATTATTTATTATGAGTAAAAGCAAATAATTTATTTTAATAGAGTTAATTGTGAGATACTAAGAAAGCGAGAAAAATACCAAAAACTTTGACAAAACAATTCATTTGAAATTGTGATAAAATTGTTTTAAAATTTATGGTATGAAACATTACGTTAATTTCAAATTTTAATACTTGAGAAATTTACAACAATTTAATTTTAATTGAAGGACAGTTTTAATTTTTTTATGATTGAATAAATTTATTATTATTATTATTATTATTATTTATATATGTATTCAAATACGTTGAAATAAAAAATAAATTTAAAACTATTATTAAAAAATACATATTTTAATTAATTAATTTAACACATGAATGAATAAATGTGGTAATTAGAAAGGTTAATTAATTAATTAATTATTCAAAAAATGTTTACATTGTTTTAAATTTTATAATTTTTGGACTACAAAAAAGTGCTAAGCAAATTATAGTACTTGAGAAACTTACAATATAATTTTAATTGAAAAACAGTTAATTTTTTTAATTTTAAATATTTGTGGAATTATTTAATTTAATAAAATGTCGATTTCTGGTTCATATTTAAAATATTTATGATGAGTAAATGAGGAGAATTAATAATTGTAAAAGTCTAAGAAAACTAGAAAAAAATTGAAAATTAGAACAAAACTATTAAAAAAAACTATGATAAAATTATGTATAAAATTAGTATGAAATTTTGCTTTAAAAACTTTTGTAGCAATAATTAATAAATATTGGTTATTTTTAAATATATTTAATTACCTTGAAATAAATAATTAATTTAAAATGGTTATTAACATGTATTTTAGTTGTTAATTTTACATATTAATAAATGAATGAATGTGATAATTAATTAAAAAAGTTGATTTTCATCAAAAGAATGTGTATTTGTTTTAATTTTTTCAATATTTTGATAATAAATATCGTATTTAAAAAAAATATTGAATATATATTTTTTTTAATTATAACAACGATATTTATTTAACAAAATGTCAAATTCTGGTTCATATTTAATATATAATATTTATTGTAAAGGTCTAAGAAAATTAGAATTATCTATGATTAAAATAATTAATATAAAACTTAATATAAAATCAATTTGTAGGAATGAATAATAAATATTGTTTATTCTTATATGTATTAAATTAACTTCAAATAAAAAATAAATATAAAATTATTATTAATATAATACATATTTCGTCTTTTAATAATCAATTTTAAAAAAATTTTAATACGTATGAAATTTTCAAAAACACTTTGTTGTTGTTTGTTTAATAACCAATTATATCTAAACGAATAATAGAAATATAATGACATTTATTTAACAAAATAATTAATTATAGTTAGATAATATTTCAAATAAATAATTTGAAAGAATTGTTTCTTCTAGTATGAGATAATTTTTCAAATGTTAAGAATGAACTTGACTTTTGTAACACATATGAACATTATGACTATAATAGTTATGCTTTCACACAAAATTATTAATTTTTTACGACAATAATTCGAGAGTTGTCGCATACATTAATTCAAAATTGAATTTTTTAGTTAGAATAAATTATTTATATACTTATATGGTTGACAATGTCAGTATGTTCCAAATGTTAAGTGGAATATTATGTAAATGTACTTTAAGATACGCGTAGATCTTTTAATCTAACCAAAAAAAATCATCTACATTTAATAAATAATGTATCTAATTAACATCTAGTTGGTATTTGTCTGCTTAATAAATAGGTATTAACTATTTGTTAGTATGAAAATATATTTTATGCACGTTTACTTGTGAATGGCAATAAAATTAGTAACAACACATTTTCCAAAGATTGTCCTCTTTGTGGATTCAAAATAACCAACGTATGTTAACATTTTTTAAATATTTCAACGTTCCAAGAAAGCTACCTTTGATGCAATCTGTACGATGTCAGATAAGAAGACTTATTTTCAGAAAGGCTTTTGAGTCACCTGGAACATTCCATACAAACAAATTCAATAACGTGAACAAGAAGAAGATTAATAAAACATTAAATTATTTATTATGGGCAAATAAACACTTTAACAGGCGATGCAGCTCAAGCTGCAGCAGATCGCATTAATCACTGACCATGAATATTAATTGAATGGGTTCGGAGCTACTAGTATGATAAAATTGAATTATTAAGGAGAGTTGTTCCTAAACTGGTTATTGATTTACAGATAACAATCATCCTGTACAGTTAATAAGTGACGACAACAACCACAGGTGAATTAACGACGGCTGCAATTGGACCAGAAGTAAAAGTAAGTACCCATACATCCATAAAAAATTATAACATCAGAGAAGATATCTTCTTGTTGTGAATTTGAATTAGGATTAAATCATGAGAGTGTACAAAAATTAGGAGAAACTATGACAAACGTAAAAGGAAAAAATGATGACAATAAAGTGGTACGCCGCTGGCGATGGCATGAGGGCGCTGCATCGGGACGGGTTGTGTGTGCCTATGTAAAGAAGGCCCATTAATAACGGCCGCTTTAAATCATTGTCCATGCTCCAGTCAAAGCATCGAGAGCCGGGCAGCCGGCAAGAGTACCGGGTAGTACCGCGACCGGACCGTACCACGTTCAGGTGGCCGTAGGATGGGCCACGATTGCGTTCATGATGGAAACCATTTCGGCCGTTTCTTCTACATTATGCTTATTGCTTCGCGGCCGGGCCCTTTGTTTTAATGTCTTTATTACGATTTTTATTTATTGGTAACAACAACAAATCGTACTGCTACAATAGATTCCAAAAAAAATTACACAGTTTATAAATTTACATGTTTATCTTGTATTGTTGAATAATGAGTCTATTATTAATTGGTGTTTTAACAGGTAATAAACTTCATTACTCACATCAATTGATTAATAATGATATTACTCAATGGATCTGTCAAATTCGATTATTTACTTGTTATTGTGTTGACGTTAGTTGGACCTCAAAAATGTTATTTTACAGTGGTTAAAACACTTGTTGAATAACAAATATTAAGACTTTTTAATAATTACGTATGTAACGCATGACTTTATGAAAAATATTTTAAACAGTAGGTCTCAGCTAGGCGCCTCTTTATGGCCGGACAAGAGTCCTGCACATACATATTTTTAATTAGGCCGCATAACTTTATTGGATGGGTTATTAATTTTTATAATTTACGAAGACGCCATAAAATCTGCCCAGTTTACGATAATACCAGGCAGTCTCAGCAGTAAAATGCTTAAAATACTTGCCTTTCCTGTTCACCTAACTCTTTGCGGTTTGCGCCGTGTGACAACCCGCGGTGAATTGCTGGAAAGTCACGAGATAATTTTTATTCAGCCCGGCCCGGCTGGCAAGCCTGGCAAATACGCAAACTATTCGTACTTGCGCTTCCATGATTTGTATTGTTTGAACCTAGTTTGCATAATGCGCTCCATGAATCTTAAGTCTACACATGAACCATTGTGCCGGGGTCACTTTAATCTGTGGCTACGGGCATCGTCTATTATTCATGCTAAATTTAAATTGCGTTTGGCCGATGCTGCCGCTGCAACGGAACGGCTCCAAGGATGGATCTCGTGATCTTTTTGCACGCTGAGGCTCAAATATTTGTTCGACGGTAGCTGGATAAATCATAAGTAACGTTTAATCTTCACACTTACTGGACTTGATGTTCTATATATTGTTAAGTATGGTAATGGCATTTTTAGTCCACAGCCCGAGTCTCTCTAATCGGATTTCTATGCATAAAATAAAAGAAGGTAAAAATATTGAAACTCCTTAAAGACATTTACACAAAAAATATAAATTTTAGTTCCTAATAAACCCTCCTAATATGTCTTATGTGGATTTTATTCAAACTTTCATTACGGTTTTTCTTTGTTTAGTATCCCAAATATTGAGAAAAATCTACTGAATAGAAAGGGATTTAAATTGTCTCTAACTAAAAATACTATACATAAAACTTTTTGATGTTTTGTGTACTGCTAGAGCTAATACTGAGGTCCCAATGTTGGTTCCTATAAATAAAATAACAAGTAAAAAATATGAGATGCCTTGATATGAAGTAACTTCCACCAAAAGTTGGGTCTCTAATGAGCCCCTAAGTGTTTTATTTGCCAATTATTAATTTATTTAATTAAGTGCTAAATATATTATATAAAATATTTTTTAATAAAATAATTTAATATTCCCATCAAAAGTAGATAACAACTTTTAATAACATTTTTTTTGCAAATTTTACAACATATCTTTTGAAAGTAATTTCAACTTTTCAGACATGGATTTTCTTCAAAATTTTTAAAGAAGTTCTTGTTTATTTTTGTTACAAATATTGAGGTGATTCTACTGAAACTAGATATTTTAATAAGCCTCTAACTTATAATTAATTTTCCATAATTTAATAATATAATTATGTAAAAAATTATGTGGGTACAATTAAAGATATTTATTGCTTGAGGCTCTATATACTACATATGGTATATAGAGCCTTTTTGATCTTTTGCCTGAGACTCTAATCTAATTCCCATGAATAAAAGGCAAAACATATGAGATCCCTTATGGTAATTTTTACAAGAATTCAAATATCTAATACCCTCTAATCTCCAATTCCCAATTAAGATTTCTATGAATAAAATAAGAAGTAAAAAATATGAGATGCCTTGAAATAACTTCTACCAAAAGTTGGGTCTCCTATAAGCCCTTAAATGATTTATTTGCTTCTCATTAATTTATTTAATTAAGTGTTAAATAAATTCCTATCAAAAGGAAACATTTAAACAACTTTAATAACATTTTTTGTAAATTTCACAACTCTTTTGAAAGTAATTTCAACTTTTCAGAGGGCCGATTTTATTCAAAATTTTAAACAATTTTCAAAAACGTTCTTGTTTATTTCCGTTACAAATATTGAGGTGAATCTATTGTAAGGAGAGAGTTTAATAAGCCTCTAACTTATAATTAATATCCCATAATTTTTTAATATAATTATTTAAAAAATTATGAGGGTACAATTAAATAAAGATGGTTATTTCTTGAGGTTCTATACACTACATATGGTAATGGCACTTTTAGAAATTTTGCCTGAGGCTTTAATATAATTCCCATGAATAATCTAAAACAAGCAAAATTATGAGATGCCTTATAGTAACTTACACAAGAAATCATATCTCTAATACCCTCTAATTCCTAATTAACAATGATAATTTCTATGAATAAAATAAGAAGATACCTTGAAGAAACTTTTACCAAAAATTAGTTGTCAAATAAGCCCTTAAATGATTTATTTGCTTATTATTAATTTATTTAATTAAATGCTAAATAAATTATATAAAATATTTATTTAATAAAATAATTTCATATTCCCATCAAAAGAAGATATTTAAACAACTTATAATTTTTTTTTGCATATTTCAGAACTTTCCTTTTGAAAATAATTTCAACTTTTTAGAGATGGACTGATTTTCTTCAAAATTTTAAACGATTTTCAAATAGTTTCTTGTTTATTTTCGTTACAAATATTGAGGTGTTTCTACTGAAACTAGAGAGTTTAATAAGCCTCTAACTTATAATTATAATGTCCCATAATTTTTCATATAATTATTTAAAAAATTATGAGGGTACAATTAAAGATACTTATTTCTTGAGGTTCTATATACTACATATGGTAATGATATTTTTATATATTTTGCCTGAAGCTCAAATCTAATTCCCATGAATAATCTAAAAAAGGCAAAAATATGAAATCCCTTATAATATCTTTTACTAGAAATCATATCCCAAAAACTCTCTAATCCCTAATTATCCCTAGTATATTTAGATATTAAATATTGATATTTAATTAAAGGCTAAATAAATTATTTAAAATAGTTTTAGTTAATTTCACATTTAAATTTGAAGGAAGAAATATTTAAAAATCTTTACAGGGTGTCCAAAAATAATAAATTATATATGCTTTAATATTTTATTGAAAATTTAAAAATAGTGAAATTATAAGGTCTCATATATTATTTTTGAAATCAACTCTAATTTTTAAACAGGTGGACCGATTTTCTATGAAATTTGAAACAATTTTCAACAAGGTTATTAATTGTTTTCTTTCCAAATATTTAGGTAAAACTACTAAAATAAATAACCCATAATTTCTTACTATAATTTTTTATACAATTTCAAAAATTTAATTAAAAATACTTATTTTATACATCATTACTTGAGGTTCCTAAGGCCCTAATCTGGTTCCTATGAATAAAAAAATATATATAAAAAATATGGGATTACTTATTCTAACTTTATAAGAAATCAAATCTCTAATATATAGTAATTTATTAATTAATTTTAATTAAATGAATTGAATGAATTATTTTAATAAGTTAATTTATCATTCAAACCTAAAGGCCTGAAGAAATATTTAAAAATATATACAGAGTGTCCAAAAATAATAAGTTACAGATGCTCTAACATTTCTTTTTTTGAAAATTCAAAAATGGTGAAGTTATGAGGTCTCATATATAACTTTTTGAAATCTTTTAACAGGCAATTTTCAACAAAATTTGAAACAATATAATTGTTTGTTTTCATTCCAAATATTGAGATAAATCTAGTGATACTAGAAGGTTTAATTTTTTAATTATTAATAAAATTTCGTATAGTGCAATTAAAAGTACTTATTTCTTGTCCTTCTCTGAACTTATTTTTGATTAAACGAAGATGAAAAAGTATGCAAATTTGAAAATAAACTGTCAATTAAAAAAAAAATTATTAAAAAAAGTGACTTCAATGGTTAAAGTTTGAAAAACATTGTATGAACTAGAATAACTTGAATTTTTTATTGATTATTTAAAGACACCCTAAATAATAAGCAAAAGAATTAAAAATTTATATTTTTAATTCTTTTGCTTTCTTTGAATTATTTCAAAAATAAATAAATTGTTTGATATGAAATACGATACGTATTTTAAATTGTTGTATTATTTTTACAACGATTAAATTAAAAATAGTTAATTTCCTTAACAAAATATAAATGGAATTAACCAAAAAATTAAGAGGAAGTTCCACAAAACGGAGAGTAACCAATAGTGTTTATTATTGAAATTCTGGCACATAATGGGGGTCCGCCATTAATATTAATGGGATCGACAATGTGGAAACTATTCTTTTTAAAATGTTTTATCCGAAAACGTGATTCCCATCCAAATAACGTAAGTTGTTCGGTAAAATTAAAATTACCTGAACCTCTATAAAAATTTTTCGGAGCCGTTATAAAATTAAATCTAGCACACATTTTATTTACCGTTCAGTAATTTCCAAAAAGTGTTAAAATGCATAAATTATAATGCTAATGCACACGGTGAATGTATTGCATTAACAAATATTTCTTCAGTGATATAATTTAATACTGTAAATCCAGATTCATTTATAAATTAACCAACATCTCATAAATATACCTATAAAAACTAATAAAATCACTTAATATGTGACACTTATAATGTGGAATAGCATACCTTGTAATTCATAATGTAAATGTGGTATCAGCTAATATTTTGTATATTAATAGATGCACTGGACACGAAATTAAGTCCAAGTTATAAATAATCTCAAATTAGGTTCTTTAATATTGGATTTGCTTATTTGAATATCTCGGCATTACTACAAAGAAGAACAAGAACACTGAAAGTTTATTTTGTTAATTATGGTATTACGTTGTGGCTGTAAGGTCATGATCTCCGAGGAAAGTGTAAATTGGCGTTTACAAAAAACACATACCTACCGTGACTGTGGTGAGTGTGACTCGCGTGTGGTGTTTTCAATGAAAAGAAGAAGAGAGGGACGAAAATATTTCAAGGGGCCGGTGAACCTGGCCAACAACCAGTCGTGCCCGCAGCATTCGACAGAGATAAACCAGTATTACTGGCTCCTGACAAGTAAAAAAAAAAACCACACAAATCTCTCCAAAGCCAACCTAGATTTTTTTCGTTTTTGCCCGCTTTGATCGATTACAGTAAACGCTTTTTTGCACGCCCCGTCATAACTTCTTAACGGGCCGAAAGTGAGCCGATTATTGTGGTTTAGCTCATAGTCGAGTCGAGGACAATAATTACGGATATGGGCATTTAATTTAATAAGGGGCCACCGCGGTGGCCATTTTCGTGGATCATGTGTGAGAATTTGGTTGGCCAAGGACACCTTACGTGTATTGTGTCCTTTATCTGCATGATCAATATAAGTTGATTGATTGCTTTATACGTCATGAAATTTCAACTTGAGTTAAATATTTTGTGATTGTTTAATTTTGAAAAAAAGGTTCCAACTATATTTGGCAGTCTGTCTTCTAACATTTATGAATGTTCCAAGATTTGGAAAAAATGTTAAAACTTTGTAACATAAGATATTAACTCAAAAACCTAACCTCAAAAATATACCTCATTGAAATTTCGAGATAATATGTCTAGCTGTAATTGAATTTTCTTTTAAAAAGATTGGAAGATATTAAAGTTTACAAAAATATGTAATATATAATAAATTAAATATTTCAGTTAAGATATAACGATATTTCTGGCAATTTTGAGTAGAAGTATTTTTGTGTTTTAAATTAAAGCTACTGCGTATGATAAAAGTATTATTAATTGATAATTTCAAAATAATAATTATGTTAAAATTTATATATGAGTGTGCAGATATAATATAAAGTATCAGTTTCATGGATAAAAATATTTATCTCGAAATTTATTAGAAATATCGTAAGTTTTAAATAACTAATACGTATCGGAGTGTTTTGGTTAACAAATGAAAACATAAATTTAAAATTTTAAAGATATTTAAATCAACAGAACAATAATTTAACTAATATAACTGTATAACTATAAACTACCTAAAGAACCTAAACTCAAATTATATCTCCAAATTTTGAGTAATTTGAATTTTTTACTTCCGAATAATTAACAAAAGCGTAAAAAATATAATTAAAAAATGAATTATAATAATATTAATTGTTTGATATGAAAAAAATCTTAAATTATACTTACTTATAGAAATATCGTAATTGATTGACTGATACATATCGGAGTTTTTTGGTTAAAAAATGAACAAACATATAAATTTAAAATTTTAAAGATATTTAAATCAACAAAACAATAACTTACTCTAATATAAGATACTGCCTCAAGAACCTAACTTCAAATTATATCTCCAAATTTTGAGATAATAAGTGAAACTTTTTAAGTGGTTCATTGAATCTTGATCAAAGTTAACTAAAATATATAATATATGATAAATTAAATATTTTAGATAAGATATAACTATAATTCTGGTAAATTTTGAGATATTTAATAATGAAGTTTATGAGTTACTTATGTTAAAGCTGCCAAATATGGGGTGCGATAAAAGTTTTATTAAGGTATCTTGTGTATGAATAAAAAGATATATAATATAAATTATTAGTCTTTATTTCATAGATAATAATATTTATCTCAAAATTTATTAGAAACATGGTTATTTCTAAACTAACATTTATTGAAGTTTATGATAAAATACTGAAAGTATTAAATTTAAAATTTTACGGATACGTAAATCAAGACAACATAATAAAATTTAGGTTACATTGGGTAAAATTATACAAGTTTAACTGTATATGGATAAAAGTTAGGTTAGATTAGGAAACAAGTTAGTTTTACATATTATAAAATATATATTTGCTTCTTCACCTAATATAAGATACTATCTCAAGAACCTAACTTCAAATTAGATCTTCAAATCTCGAGATAATAAGTGACTCTTTTTATTTCAAGTGGATAATTTAATTTTCTTTTAAAATATACGAAAAGATGAATATTTTCAAGTGATAAATTACATATTTTAGATATAACGATAATTATGGTAAATTTTGAGATATTCAATATTGAAATTTATGAGTAGAAGTATTTTTGATATGTTTGATAGACTATGTTAAAGTTGTCAAATAGGACTTAATCACTAATAATTTGAAAATTAATAACTAAGTAAAAATTAATAACTAAGTTTTATTAAGGTATTTTGTGTATGAATAAAAAGTTATATAATATAAATTATTAGTTACGTCCTTTTTATTTCATAGATAACAATATTTATCTCAATATTTATTAGAAACATGGTTATTTCTAAACTAATATTTATTGAAGTTTTATGATTAAATACTAAAAATATTAAATTTAAAATTTTAGGCATATATAAATCAAGATAACCTAATAAAATTTAGGTTACATTGGGTAAACTTATATAAGTTTAACTATATTTGGATGGAAGTTAGGTTAGATTAGGGAAGACAATCTAATAAAATTTAAGTTACATTGGGTAAACTTATATAAGTTGAACTATATATGGATGGAAGTTAGGTTAGATTAGGAAACTTACATATTATAAAATATATTTAGTGAAGACATTTGCTTCTTCACCTAATATAAGATACTATCTCAACAACTTAACCTCAAATTGGATCTCCTTCAAATCTCGAGATAATAAATGAAACTTTTTGTTTCAAGTGGATAATTGAATTTATTTTAAAATGCCCAAAAATATCAAAATTATCAAAAATATCTAATATGTGATAAAATAAAAATATTCTAGATCAGATATAACGATAATTCTGGTAATTTTTGAGAAATTTAATACCTAAATTTATGAGCAGAAGTATTTTTCATAGGGGACTATGTTAAAGCTGCCAAATATGGGGGGTGATAAAAATTTTAATAAAAGATTAGGAGTAAGTGTGTATAAATAAAAAATAGTTTTTAAAAAAATATATAATATATTTTATTAGTTACGCCCTTTTTGTTTCATAGATAATATTATTCATCTCTAAATAGCTAATATTTATCAAAGATTTATAGTTAAACAATGAAAATATTTAATTTAAAATTTTATTAATATGTAAATCAAGACCACATAATAAAATTTAGATTACATTGGATAAAATTATATAAGTCTAAGGAGTATGGATGGAAGTTAGGTTAGATTAGGAAACAAATTAGTTTTACAAATTATAAAATATATTTACAGAAGATATTTGCTTCTTCACTATCTCAAGAACCTAACCTCAAATTAGATATTCAAATCTCGAGATAATAAGTGAAACTTTTCAAGTGGATAATTTAATTTTCTTTTAAAATGTACGAAAAGATCAAAATTTACAAAAATATGTAATATGTGATAAATTAAATATTTTAGATAAGATATAACGATAATTGTGGTAAATTTTGAGATATTCAATATTGAAATTTAGGAGTAGTATTTTTGATAAGTTTGATAGACTATGTTAAAGTTGTCAAATAGGACTTAATCACTGATAATGTGAAAATTAATAACTAAATAAAAATTAATAACTAAGTTTCGGAAATTATAGAAATCTGTAAAATTTGTATAGGTGAATTACAGCGTTCTGTTCTGTTATCTTCTTAGGAGATACGTTATTGAAATAGGGTAAAATAAATATAATAAATTAACTAAACATATCTTTCATATATCAATTATATTTTTATATTTCAATAAATTTCTTCTATAGAATAATAGAGTGTATTAGATTAAAGTTAGATTCTTATATAGATATTCATTAAAATGGTTTAAATAAATTTCTTTTGTAATCTTCTTATTAAATACGACATTTAAATATGAAATAAACAAATATTGTGTACATTTTGAATGTTATTCCATTTAACAGATAGCAAAATAACATCGAACCATTACAATGGTGAATTAAACAAGACAAGTGGCCCATGAAACACGGCGGCTACCAACTAATATACATTCACAAAACCATATGAATTATGAAAACAAATATACGCTCAATTGCCGGGCAATCGCTTATCATTTCGCACGCAATTCCACCGCGCCGCATTTGCATTGGCTAATTAATAAGTTGCACTTGGAAATTACACGGTCTGTTGGAGTAATGTGGTCTTATAATGCGATCACTCGGGTCGGTCGAACCTTGGGAGGTAACGAATTAAAACGGGTAATGTTCGATGGGATCGTGTGGCATATACGTAAAGCACGTATGCATTTTCACGGATGCTTTGGTCTATGTTTTTTCGATTGTATCGGCGTTATTTATCTCTTTATTTTCTGCGTCATAAGCGGAGCTTATGTAAAATGTTAAAGGTGGTGGACTGAAGATTTTTAGATATCCAACCTTAACATTAATCCACACAAAAGGGTCATAATTCAAAAGCTTCAGTCACGTATTAAAATAAAAATATTAATTTTGCTTAACGTCATTTAACAGTTAATAAGCCTAACAAACATTTTATTATACATTCGTAAAATAATTAATCATTTTAAAAAGCTTTTGTTAAGAAATAAATTTGATTATTAAATGTTAAATTAATTATAATGTATGAAACAAACAATTTACATAATTTAGAATGTATATTACATATTCCAGAAGTAAAACAGGGGAAAAAAGTAATTATGTAGACCGACAAGAAAGCTCTTAAAAAAGTAAAAGCTTCGGTGGTTTATGATCGAAATGTTTTGTCACGTACCGAGTTCTAGTTCGCTATAAAAACGTAATAATGAAACTGTTAATGGCTTTACAAACACTTCATGAATGTTAACAAGTATACTTGCTATAGAATGTTACACCGAACACAATACCCATAATTTGTGTAAAGATAAATTCAGTTCTATCTCGAATTACAATCGCGCGACTTTTACTGCGTAAACAATAATTAAATTTGCCTGTAAACGCAAAAACGAAAAACCAAACAACTTGATTAACATTAAAGTGATATTAGGTTTAATCCGGTTTCCTCTGTCGGGTGCATTTGCATAGCTAAATGGGAATTTAAAATGGGGGACGCGGCCGAAAAATTTTCTTAGGTCTTGGTAATTAGAGTTTAAGGGGTTAAGAATGTTTTTGCTGTAAAATTATAACTGATATTTACCGTAGATTTTTGGTTAAAAGAGGGATAATATTACATTAAAGTTCATCTTTTAGGTTCAAATGAATTTTATAGAAATTATTTGGTTAAAAAGAAAATACTTTACACTTTTATAATTTTTTCAGATTTTATTAAAGAAAAACAATCTAAAAAAGTTGGATAAATTAGGTCCTTACCTAATAAAGTTTGGGTTTTTATATAATGTTACTACATAAATTGAATTTATCAAAGATTTTTCGTTTAAATGAGTAATACCATTTATTACATTTATTTATATGCATCATTTTATTATATTTATATTATACATGGCAGCTTATTTGTTTAAAACAACAAGTTTTTTGTTAAAAAATATAGAAATATTATATTCAAAATTTTACAAATATTTAAAACTTCTCAACATATTAAAATTTAGGTTATTTTTGGTAACATTTTTGGAAATGATTAAGTGAGGTTAGGTTAGGAAAAATGTTTATGTAACGCATTTTCAAAGTTATAAATAAAAAATTGGATTAATTTGTATAAATATTTAAAGTTAAACAAATTGTGATTAAGTGAAGGCACGTTAGGAAAAAAACATTAGGTTAGTTAAGGAATAAAATTAGGATATATTGGTAATGTTATAACTAATATTTATCGATGTTTTCTGATAAAAAATATGGAAATGTTCTATTCAAAATTTTACAGATATTTAAAGCTTCATAACATATTAAAATTTAGGTTATAAACAATTAACAGAATAATTGGAAATGATTAAGTTAGGTTAGGTTAGAAAAAATGTTTATGTAACATAACAACACACATTTTTCAAACTTATAAATAAAAAATTGGATTAATTTATGTAAATTTTTTAAAGTTAAATAAAATGTGATTAAGTTAAGACAGGTTAGAAAAAAAACTTTAGGTTAGTTTAAGAATAAAATTATTAAGAATATATTGGTAATGTCACAACTAATATTTATCTAAGTTTCCTGGTAAAAAATATGAAAATGTTATATTCAAAATGTTACAGATATTTAAAGCTTCACAATATATTAATGTTTAGGTTATTTTTGGTAAAAACAGAATAATTGGAAACGATTAAGTTAGGTTAGGTTAGGACAAATGTTTATGTAATATAACAACACACATTTTTCAAACTTATAAATAAAAAATTGGATTAATTTATATAAATATTTAAAGTTAAATAAAATATGATTAAGTTAAGGCAGGTTAGGAAAAACATTAGATTAGTTTAGGAATAAAATTAGGATACATTGATAATGTTATAACTAATATTTATCGATGTTTTCTGGTAAAAAATATAAGAATGTTATATTCAAAATTTTAAAGATATTTAAAGCTTCACAACATATTAAAATTTACGTTACTTTTTGTAAAAACAGAATAATTGTAAATGATTAACTTAGGTTAGATTAGGAAAAATATTTGTGTAATACAACAACACACATTCAAAGTTGTAAATAAAAAAGTGGACTAATTTATGTAAACATTTAAAATTAAATAAAATATGATTAAGTTAAGGCAAGTTAGGAAAAAAACATTAGATTAGTTTAGGAATAAAATTAGGATACATTGATAATGTTATAACTAATATTTATCGATGTTTTCTGGTAAAAAATATAAGAATGTTATATTCAAAATTTTAAAGATATTTAAAGCTTCACAACATATTAAAATTTACGTTACTTTTTGTAAAAACAGAATAATTGTAAATGATTAACTTAGGTTAGGTTAGGAAAAATATTTATGTAATGTAACAACACACATTCAAAGTTGTAAATAAAAAATTGGATTAATTTATGTGAACATTTAAAGTTAAATAAAATTAGGATACATTGGTAATGTTATAAGTAATATTTATCGATGTTTTCTGTTAAAAAATATGGAAATGTTATATTCAAAATTTTACAGATATTTAAAACTTCACAACATATTAAAATTTAGGTTATTTGTGGTAAAAACAGAATAATTGGAAATTATTAAGTTAGGTTAGGTTAGGAAAAATGTTTATAATATAAAAACAAACAGTTTTCAATGTTATAAATAAAAAAAAAGATTAATTTACGTAAACATATAAAATCAAATAAAATGTGATTAAGTTAAGACAGGTTAGAAAAAAAATATTAGGTTAGTTTAGAAATAAAATTAGGATATATTGGTAATGTTATAACTAATATTTAAAGAAGTTTTCTTGTAAAAAAAAATATTGTAAATATATTATTAAGATATTACATTATACAACATTATAAAATTTAGGTTTGATTAAGTTAAGAAAAGTTAGTTTCTAAATAATATTATTTCTGTGAATTGTATTTTATCCTAAATTTAAAATAGTTAAACTCTTAAATAAATGAATCTAAAAAATGTATTAAAAAATCATTTGATCTAAAATCGTTCAGTTGTAATCTGTAATACTGAAAATATCGAGTGAGTGCTGTAGTTGTTTATCCACGTATTTATATTCATAAAAGCCGTAAATGATTATCAGAAAATGGTTTAAAATGACACGATATCGGGATATAAAGTTATAAGTGCCGTTCATATTTCATGATTTTAAAGTAATAGCACCTGTTAAATGGCGTTTAACCCCGGTATTGACATCGCTTACTATTAAATATTAACCCCCGACGCCAGCCAATATGTGCTCGCTTCAATTAACTGCGGTTGTTTACTTTAATTGGACCATATTTCAATTGGTTAATACCGCCGAACTATTTGGATTTACTCTTTATATGTTGGTGGCGGTGTTGCAGTGCTGCGCAGCAAAACAGTTTCGCTCTGGTCCTCTCGAATGACTGCATTCGATATCACGATGGCTTTTAAATCGGGTAATTGAGGTGTTCACTAAATAATTTAGAAACCTCGTATTCCAACTGTATCTGGTTTAAGCCCACTGTGGAATGGAATTATTTTCAAGTGTTAAGATTATTTTTTTATTTTAAATACTTCTCTAATGAGCTTATGGGGTTTGTTGTGGAAAACCTTTGCCTCTCCCCCCTCTGAAGGAGGTATAATAATTGAAATTCTCATAATCATTCAGAAAAAATGTTGCTATTTTAAGGATAAAATCAGTGTAAACCACTGCAATTATAAAAAATGGAAAACTAGATTTTGTAAATCTTTTGACCATGTCTTTGACAAATCTTCATATGTTTTCACTCTCTCGAGTTCATTGTACCTTATTTTTGTTAGTGAAGAAGATAAAAAGTAGTTTCCCAAGTATTTTATGAAGATTGTAGAAAAACTTCAAAGTCTTCAAAGCTGAAGAAGATATAGAAGCCAGCATTTGGGTATCCCAGAAATATGGAAAGAATACAGTGTAACACAAATTTTAGTAAAAAGATGTTTTCACTATTTTTTTTTAATCTTAGGGTTCCTTAATCATTCAGAAATAATGTTAATCATTTCAAAGATACAACCAATGTAATCCACTATATTTATAATAACTGGATAATTAGATTTTGTAAATCTTTTGACCATATCTTTGACAAATCTTCATATGTTTCCACTCTCTTGAGTTCATTGTACCTTATTTTTGTTAGTGAAGAAGATAAAAAGTGGTTCCTCAAGTATTTTATGAAGATTGTAGAAAAACTTTTGTCTTCAAGGTTGAAGAAGATATAGAAGCCTGAATTTGGGTATCCCAGAAATATGGAAAGAATATAGTGTAACACAAATTTTAGTAATAGATGTTTTCACTATTTTTTTATTAATATTAAGGTTCCTTAATAATTCAGAAATAATGTTATTCATTTCAAAGATAAAGCCAATGTAATCCACTATATTTATAATATCTAGATAATTAGATTTTATAAATCTTTTGACCATATCTTTGACAAATCTTCATATGTTTCCACTCTCTTGAGTTCATTGTACCTTATTTTTGTTAGTGAAGAAGATAAAAAGAGGTTCCCCAAGTATTTTATGAAGATTGTAGAGAAACTTTAGTCTTCAAGGCTGAAGAAGATATAGAAGCCTGAATTTGGGTATCCCAGAGATTTGGAAAGAATAAAATGTAACACAACTTTTAGTAACAGATGTTTTCACTATTTTACTGCGTAAACAATAATTAAATTTGCCTGTAAACGCAAAAACGAAAAACCAAACAACTTGATTAACATTAAAGTGATATTAGGTTTAATCCGGTTTCCTCTGTCGGGTGCATTTGCATAGCTAAATGGGAATTTAAAATGGGGGACGCGGCCGAAAAATTTTCTTAGGTCTTGGTAATTAGAGTTTAAGGGGTTAAGAATGTTTTTGCTGTAAAATTATAACTGATATTTACCGTAGATTTTTGGTTAAAAGAGGGATAATATTACATTAAAGTTCATCTTTTAGGTTCAAATGAATTTTATAGAAATTATTTGGTTAAAAAGAAAATACTTTACACTTTTATAATTTTTTCAGATTTTATTAAAGAAAAACAATCTAAAAAAGTTGGATAAATTAGGTCCTTACCTAATAAAGTTTGGGTTTTTATATAATGTTACTACATAAATTGAATTTATCAAAGATTTTTCGTTTAAATGAGAATAATTCAGAAATAATGTTATTCATTTCAAAGATAAAGCCAATGTAATCCACTATATTTATAATATCTGGATAATTAGATTTTATAAATCTTTTGACCATATCTTTGACAAATCTTCATATGTTTCCACTCTCTTGAGTTCATTGTACCTTATTTTTGTTAGTGAAGAAGATAAAAAGAGGTTCCCCAAGTATTTTATGAAGATTGTAGAGAAACTTTAGTCTTCAAGGCTGAAGAAGATATAGAAGCCTGAATTTGGGTATCCCAGAGATTTGGAAAGAATAAAATGTAACACAACTTTTAGTAACAGATGTTTTCACTATTTTTTTTTTTAATTTTAGGGTTCCTTAATAATTCAGAAATATTGTTATTCATTTCAAAGATAAAACCAATGTACCCCACTATATTTATAATAACTGGATAATTAGATTTTGTAAATCTTTTGACCATATCTTTGACAAATCTTCATATGTTTCCACTCTCTTGAGTTCATTGTACCTTATTTTTGTTAGTGAAGAAGATAAAAAGTGGTTCCTCAAGTATTTTATGAAGATTGTAGAAAAACTTTTGTCTTCAAGGTTGAAGAAGATATAGAAGCCTGAATTTGGGTATCCCAGAAATATGGAAAGAATATAGTGTAACACAAATTTTAGTAATAGATGTTTTCACTATTTTTTTATTAATATTAAGGTTCCTTAATAATTCAGAAATAATGTTATTCATTTCAAAGATAAAGCCAATGTAATCCACTATATTTATAATATCTAGATAATTAGATTTTATAAATCTTTTGACCATATCTTTGACAAATCTTCATATGTTTCCACTCTCTTGAGTTCATTGTACCTTATTTTTGTTAGTGAAGAAGATAAAAAGAGGTTCCCCAAGTATTTTATGAAGATTGTAGAGAAACTTTAGTCTTCAAGGCTGAAGAAGATATAGAAGCCTGAATTTGGGTATCCCAGAGATTTGGAAAGAATAAAATGTAACACAACTTTTAGTAACAGATGTTTTCACTATTTTTTTTTTTTAATTTTAGGGTTCCTTAATAATTCAGAAATAATGTTATTCATTTCAAAGATAAAACCAATGTACCCCACTATATTTATAATAACTGGATAATTAGATTTTGTAAATCTTTTGACCATATCTTTGACAAATCTTCATATGTTTCCACTCTCTTGAGTTCATTGTACCTTATTTTTGTTAGTGAAGAAGATAAAACGTGCTTCCTCAAGTATTTTATGAAGATTGTAGAAAAACTTTTGTCTTCAAGGTTGAAGAAGATATAGAAGCCTGAATTTGGGTATCCCAGAGATTTGGAAAGAATAAAATGTAACACAACTTTTAGTAATAGATGTTTTCACTATTTTTTTATTAATATTAAGGTTCCTTAATAATTCAGAAATAATGTTATTCATTTCAAAGATAAAGCCAATGTAACCCACTATATTTATAATAACTGGATAATTAGATTTGGTAAATTTGTTGACCATATCTTTGACATATGTTTTCACTCTCTTGCGTTCATTGTAGCTTATTTTTTTAGTGAAGAAGATAAAAAGTGGTTCCCCAAGTATTTTATGAAGATTGTAGAAAAACTTTAGTCTTCAAGGTTGAAGAAGATATAGAAGCCTGAATTTGGGTATCCCAGAAGTATGGAAAGAATACAGTGTAACATAAATTTTAGTAATAGATGTTTTCACTATTTTTTTTAATCTTAAGGTTCCTTAATAATTCAGAAATAATGTTATTCATTTCAAAGATAAAACCAATGTAATCCATTATATTTATAAAAACTTGATAATTAGATTTTATAAATCTTTTGACGATATCTTTGACAAATCTTCATGATTTCTCTCTCTTGAGTTCATTTTACCTTATTTTTGTTAGTGACGAAGATAAAAGTGGTTTCTGAAGTGTTTTGAATTAACACTGCTGAAAAACTTTAGTGTCCTGAAAGAGATAGCAGAAGCTGAAATTTCTGTGTTCCAATGACATGAAATAAAATAGAATGGAAATAATGATAATGGATGTCTTAGGATTTCTTAATTATTCAGAAAATATGCTGTTCATTTCAAGGATAAAACCCATGTAAGCCACTGTAATTATTTTAAATGGATATAGAAAGAACCCAAGCGTCTTCCATTAAGAAATTAAACAGAGTATAAATTTTTATGCCCATATTCGTCTGAATTATCTAATCAATTCATTATCCTTTATCGATCTCATCATATCGAATCAATAGGTCGTTTCGTGACGTTAAAATTAAAAGCACGTTAGGCAATAAAGTTTCGTGCAACAAGCCCATACGTTTTCCATGGTATAAATATAGTAAAATCCGAGACGATATACTTTATCTCCGACTAGTATGTATATGTATGTATTTCCTTAGATACCGACCGAAGCGAACAAGCTCCACTAGTAAAAAAAACTGGGATAAGTATGGATATGTGTAAAGTGTAATTCTAAGCAATGGGATTGGGTTTCACATGGTGGAGATAGTAATTAATGGCCATGTCGTCCGTACAGACGTGTCAGGGATATTTTACAGGAACGTGCACTTATCTATACACACAATTTCTCATGGAATGTTTTAATCTACATTTCTGAGGAATTTACATCCTGAATATGTCACTAAATATTCGCGTTTTTATTGGTGGTAAAAGGGACATTCTATAGCTCCACCGTGGTACTAAATTATTAGTACATTCAATTATTATCTTCGAGAAATCTTATTGAAAATTTGATGAATTTATGTCACTTTACTATATCTCGTCTTTAAATAATCCGTGGGTCATATTTTAAGGTGTTTTTCTAAGATAAATCCAGTTAGTTCCACGATTTTAACAAGGATATGAACAAGCAATGAGCCATGTTTTCGTGTAGTGAATAAATCGAGAGTGAAACACGCTCGTCCCCCATGCGGTGGTTCGTCGTGGTAACGGAGATGGTCGCGGGACTCCAGATCTCACCATCATCATGCATATACATTTCTCCGAAGTGTAGCCGCAACATTAGCTTAGCGGGCGAACGTCCGACCTGGCAGGATTTATGGCGGCCATTTTACTGAAATACGAGCTATTGTCCGTATCAACCCACGAGGTATTTTACAAACAACGACACCAAATTTGGCCACTCCATAAACAACATTCAAAATGGCTTCATTTGCGAACAACTTCTCCACCTAATTTAGATACGCTTATTTAAATATACAAGAACACAGCCATTCCGCCAGGTTATGTTTCCCCGTTTGCCACTGGCGATATTGCTACTCTTAATATTTACTATGTCGCTCATTTCCTCAATCGTCGCCAACCTAAAGATCTCGACAACAAGTTGATGGTGGCTTTCAAGGAAACTTGTTTCGTACTTTCTCGTTTTACTAACGCAAATGGCAGTAGACCCATTGTGTGGTTTATTTCTAATTTATCATTTTATTCCAATTTAAATTAAAAATAATTCTACTTCAAAGCGTTATTAATTCAGCCCAATAAAACCTTATCTGAAACGGTTTATCATCTACATACTTTCGGAAAAGCAGCGTCTTATTAACTCTCCGCCATAATATGGAATTATGTAACGTACTCCCGGAGCCATAGCCGAATGGAGACAGTAAAACTTTTTGTGGACCGTTTGTGCAGAATCAAAATGTCCGCTTTAACGTACCTTGAATGAAACTTTTCTCATTTAGAAAATTAATTGAAAATTGGACTTTATTACGCGAATTGGCATTGTTCGCGTCTGCAGCCCGGGGGCCCTCCCACCCCCTCGGAGGTATCCGAGGAGCGGGCGAAGGTATCCAAAGACAAACATAACATCTATTGTGCGGAACGATCAAAAGTTTAATTAACCCGGCCGGGCCGAATGGCAAGAGGGATGAACGGTTTCCGTTGAATGTTGGAACGGCTTCGGATGCAGGACGTTTTTCGATTTTGTTAAGAAGTCAAAACAGCTCTTTACAATTTATGGTACAAAGGAATTTTAAAAGGAGCAGTTGGAAGGAAGGAAACTGATGAGGAAACTACTAGGATGCAACTTAAATTGATTTGACATTTTAGAAGGTCTGGAGCCAACTTTATAGGGCTTCTATGATAACTAAGTGCTATTTCGTCACTTTAAGAATTGATAATAATATTAGTAATAAATATGGATATGTGTAAAGTGTAATTCTAATCAATGGGATTAGGTTTCACATGGTGGAGATACTAATTAAAGGCCATGTCGTCCGTACAGACGTGTCAGTGATATTTTACAGGAACGTTTTTCGATTTAGTTAAGAAGTCACAACAACTATTTACAATTTATTGCATAAAGGAATCTTAAAAGGAGCAGTTGGAAGGAAAGAACCTGATGAGGAAACTACTAGGATGGAAGTTAAATTGATTTGACATTTTATAAGGTCTGGAGCCAATTTTTATTGGGCTTCTATGATAACTAGGTACTATTTCCTGATTCTAAGAATTGATAATACTATTAATAATAAGTATGAATATGTGTAAAGTGTAATTCTAAGCAATGGGATTGGATTTCACATGGTGGAGATAGTAATGAAAGGCCATGTCGTCCGTACAGACGTGTTAGGGATATTTTACAGGAATATTTGTCGATTTATTTAAGAAGTCAAAACAGCTATTTACAATTTATGGTACAAAGGAATCTTAAAAGGAGCAGTTGGAAAGAAAGAAACTGATGAGGAAAATACTAGGATGTAAGTTAAATTGATTTAACATTTTATAAGGTCTGGAGCCAATTTTTATTGGGCTCATATGATAACTGAGTGCTACTTCCTGATTCTAAAAATTGATAATAATATTAATAATAAGTATAAATATGTGCAAAATGTAATTCTAAGCAATAAGATTGTGTTTCACATGGTGGAGATAGTAATTAAAGGCCATGTCGTCGGTACAGACGAGTCATGGGTATTTTACAGGAACGTTTGTCGATTTATTTAAGAAGTCAAAAAAGCTATTTACAATTTATTGTACAAAGCAATCTTAAAAGGAGCAATTGGAAGGAAAGAAACTGATTAAGAACATACTAGGTTGCAAGTTAAATTGATTTGACATTTTATAAGGTCTGGAGCCAATTTTATTGGGCTTATGTGATAACTAGGTACTATTTCCTGACACTAAGAATTGATAATAATATTAATAATAAGTATGTTTATGTGTAAAGTGTAATTCTTAGCAATGGGATTGGGTTTCACTTGGTGGGCTTAGTAATTAAAGGCCATGTCGTCCATACAAACGTGTCATGGATATTTTACAGGAAGGTTTGTCGATTTATTTAAGAAGTCAAAACAGCTATTTACAATTTATGGTACGAAGAAATCTTAAAAGGAGCAGTTGGAAGGAAAGAAACTGATGAGGAAAATACTAGGATGCAAATTAAATTGATTTGACATTTTATAAGGTCTGAAGCCAATTTTATTGGGCTTCTGTGATAACTAAGTGCTGTTTCCTGACTCTAAGAATTGATAATAATATTAATAATAAGTATGGGTATGTGTAAAATGTAATTCTAAGCAATAGGATTGGGTTTCCCATGGTGGAGGTAGTAATTAAAGGCCATGTCGTCCGTACAAACGTGTCAGAGATATTTTACAGGAACGTTTGCCGATTTATTTAAAAAGTTAAAACAGCTATTTACAATTTATGGTACAAATAAATCTTAAAAGGAGCAATTGGGGGGAAAGAAACTGATGAGAAAAATACTAAGGATCCAAGTTAAATTGATTTGACATATTATAAGGTCTGGAGGCAATTTTATTGGGCTTCTAGGATAACTAAGTGCTATTTCCTGACTCCAAGAATTGATAATAATATTAATAATTGCTTATATATTGATGTATGGAGCTATATGATCTATCGCAAACTATTAACGTCAACCCGCGACATGTTTCCATTTATCTTATCTAATTGTTACACATAGAAGGGGATTAATAGCAATAAATACGTGTGATTGGAGCGAGAAAAGTAGGTGTGCGGCAAACAGCAACATTGTTCGTAACGTATGACAAGCATACACTATCCACACAAACTGACTTTAGTCATGAAACCTCAAATCCTGACAAAAATCTCCACCACTCTTTTAGTCTTTTAGAAATAATGAAGATGTTGAAAACTTGTACATTCCCAACTTCTTTGCATAAACAATTCATAAGTCTTCAATGATCGTGCTCCGATTTTTATAAACGTTTATAGTCACCTTTCCTTTGGGACTCTGATCAATGATTCAAAAAAATAATCTTATTCTTGTACTGGCAGTGTATCCGGCCGTGTCGGTTTTTTCCCCGCAGATTTGTAAACGTTGTCCTTGCATACATGCGATACGGTCCATGCCTAGTACACCAGTCTGACAGACAGAGTTACGGTCCCAGATAAACGGCTTCGAGATGTAATGTAAAGATGCATGGTATCTAGCCCACGTACTTTTCCATCAACTCTTCGCCTGCGATGTTTCCCCGTTAAGATATCTCACCGCGCCCTTTCGCCTCCCCCACCTGCCCCCTTTCAAGTCAACGAGCTGACGTGTGTGTGGTACGGGTTTTTTTTATTCCATCAGATTGACCTACGACTTTTTATTTGCGGAAAGGGACTATCTGATTTTGTGGCACACGTGAAGTACGTTAGATGAAATATTTTAATTGGGCTGGTACTTTTATCATAGTTGTGTATCTACTAATTTACATATTACAGTAAATATACACACGTAGATGTGTATTTTATGTCAGATTTCTTCAGTTGGGCTCTGTAACTAAATGTAGATGTCGATGTCTTGGCTAGATTATGCTTTACATGGACATAGGTCTTCAAGGAAACAAAAGAATTGATTCTAGTGATTACAATATTGGGGAGACAGTTGATTAGTATGACCAATATGACTATCACACATTGTGTTGCAGTGCATAATGATGGAATCATCAAATAACTAAAATGCAGTCTTGATCATTTATATTCAAGTCACGGGGCAGTTTTGCTTTTCAAATGGTCTGTGGAGAATTTATTGGTAATGTTGATTATTTATTACTGATGGAAGTTGTTGATTAGAATTATTTCTTCTTAAAATTTCATCAAATGTGGCAACAAAAGTTGACCCTGTATATCTGTGATTTATAAATTAAAGCGTCCAATCTCTGGTTGTACAGCAACTCGTAATTAAACGCCCACATCTCGCACTGACGTGAATTATTACTCCTGTATTACCACGCCAAAAATCATCCTCTCTTCTCATCCTCCATACATCCTCAGTACACGCACGCACTGAACACAATACTTTCCGTCGCTTTTGTTGATAATTTGATAACGTACAAGGCGTCAACTTAACAGACGGTCGAATAAATAAAAGTTTAAAAAGCATTGAGAACACGAACGGCCACGGAGATATTTTAAATCAATTTCACGTGCTTCTCCTACGTCGTGGTATTGTGGTACAGCGCTGTGTCACCGTTAAATCTTTTCCCTGTCTGATTTGTTGGACTATTCGAGTGGTTTTTGTAAAAGACTTAAGTGGCTGAAATTTATATAACGCCCGCCTGGACGTACATATCTCAACGTGTCAGACCGAACAAAATCCGTTTGTTTGGAATCCACACTTCATTTTGTTAAGAGATACGAGCGTGATCAAGGGACACTTTCAAGGATATAATAAATAAACAGTAAAGCTGAGACGCCTTTATATTTCGTCGTGAATAAACCAAATAAAATCATTGGAGATTAGTCCACACAACTCAGTGAAAGGAATACTTTCATGATCAGCTCCAGATTAGCCAATTAAATTACGTTAATATTATTACGTGTGTGATGGGAGTAAAGATCAATAAAGGGCGTCGTGATGCATCCATCAGCACGGTTCGATTTGGAGTTAATGTTGACTGGGGGAAATCAACCGGCCGGAAGTACGATGGAGTGGCGTGTGAGCCGCCTCTGCGTCCTTTTCTCCAAACTGCTTTCATATTTCTCTTCCACATTATCTCTCGGACCATTTCCACCTGAAATGATCGGCCATTATGGACGTTTTGCGACATTTTATCATGGCAATTCAAAACACATCGTCTGTGTACTGATACTGAGGAAATGTTACGCCGTCCTTCCTATGTGGGTATTTTTGATTATTTTTCCTGCATTACGGCTCCGGGACCATACAAACAACTTACTTTGGAATATTCAACAAAGGACGAGTCTTCTAGTGGTTTTATTTTTATTGTTGTGCAGTTACCCAGTCCGTTTATTGACTACAACTCAGATCTTTGCCCAAGAATCACCAATAATTTATTCCATATGCGCCAAACTAGTTTTTTCCCTTAATGAATGAATGGCTCAGTAAATCACACAATTGAAAATTAATATTAAACGTCTTCCTCTCTTATTGTCAAGACGCTTGGGCAAACAAAAGACCTCTGCGGCGGCGTTATTTTTAATGGCGTCCATTGAAAGTGCACCCACGTGCCCGTCCTCCCCGATCCCGTTCCAGACGCTGAGACTGTGACCCCGCCGCCTCGGCCATTTTAAAATTATCAAGATCCGTATCTGGTGCGCCCTCATTCTAACGGGTGGGAATTTCGGCGGGCAGCCTTAAGGCCTTATAAATTCCCGGTTCAATTACGGGGCGAGTCGTCCGCGGGGCACAAGTGCAACAAGGGTGAAGTGGCCCATTAATACGACGGCATAATCCGTAAATATCATATCTCGTTGGCGTTATCAAATTCGGATGGTTCATTATCGCAATTCAACAAATGGCTCTCGCAGTAATAGGATTATAAAAGAACGGCGTCGTTTGTTATGGCTGGAGATTTCGGAATGGGTTCGGCAAATTTGACTATGCACCCTGAGTTGACTGGTTGATAATCTGGTCGTCGGGGGAATTGTCAAAAATTAAGATATTTGCATAATAATTTTATGTGTTTAATAGGATCAAAATGTTATATACTGTTTTATAAACAAACAGTCCTCGCAGATGTGAACACAATTGACACAGTGAGGCTGCATTGGATCAGATGAGTTTGGGTTCTTCTAAAGTTTCATTTATTGTAGTTTTAAGTACTATCAATAGTAAAGTTGCATCCAATATTATTACTTTATTATTTATTGTCCATAATAAATTAATATTCCACTAAAAAATGATACCCATTAAAATAAATGGCTTTATTGATTTTGTAAAAAATATTCTTCACAAATTGGCCAGTGCTCCCAATGGAATATAAACGAGCCAAACCAGCCATAACATTTTTCATTGTAACGATCATGGAGGGTGGCTAACACCCCATCAAAAAAACACCTAGATCATAAAATACACAATTAAAAATTTACCTGCCTCAAAGGGAATTCTTTTTCATGTTCACTATAATCAGCTGATAAAACTTTTTGCTTGTTAACTTAACAACTTTGTAAATACTGGAGCTTACAATAAAAAAAGACCTGCTTCTTCATTCATAAAAATATTACAAGCTTAAGGGGATATTCTAGTGTAGAGACATGAATGTTAGGTGATTTTTAAAGTGACGCAAAAAAAGGCAATCAATATTTTTACTATCCTTTTTTTTTATAAGTTATTTTAAAAAAGTTAAAACTTTTAAAAATTAGCAGCTGATGAGGTGGGTCTCAAAAAATTGGCACATGGCCATACCCACGATTCCCACCCTCCTAGCATCTGAAATGAAAAAAAAAAAAAAAAACCAAAAGATTATTAATTAATTTAGAATGATGTCACAATTACATGAACTAGGGACAAGTTAATTTTTAAAAATAATAAAAATTGAAATTTGGGGAGGAGGTTAGTTCATACTCGAAAGAGGTCTATAAAGAAGATTTTTTGAAAATTTTAAGTGAATCGGTTCAGTAGAACTCGAAAAATCGTGGGTATCGTATTGAAAAAGACTGTTTTGAGAAAAACGCATTTAAAGTTTCGCATAAAGTTTTTGTAGACATATTCTTAAATAGTTAAACTTTGAAAATATGGAAATAAAACGATTTTTTTACCTTTATTTTCTTTTTCTCGAATTTTTTAAAAATAATAAAAATTGAAATTTGGGGATGAAGTTAGTTCATACTCGAGAGAGGTCTATAAAGAAGATTCTCTGAAAATTTCAAGTGAATCGGTTCAATAGAACTCGAGAAATCGTGGGTATCGTATTGAAAAAGACTATTTTGAGAAAAACGCATATAAAGTTTCGCGTAAAATTTTTGTAGACATATTCTTAAATAGATAAACTTTGAAAATATGAAAAAAAAAACGATTTTTTTGAATTTCTACAGTAGAATATCCCCTTAAGCAAAGTTAGTAAGTGATCAATTGATTCTCTTCTTGTTAAATTTGTTTATTGCACTCAACACTTGTTAATATTTAAAATTTTTTTGTTCATTCTTCGACACACAATTTTAATAAATCTCCAACTTGAAAGCAGTCCGTTATTAAGCTGATTGAGTGTCAGAAGTATCGATAAAGAAATTGAAATCGTAAATCTGAGTAGGCGTTAATATACAGGCACATGATTTTGTATTCCCCTTGGGTTATTTATGTGCTCCCATCTAATTCTTTTCCACTGTCAGCTCCTAATGTTTTCATCGTTGTAGACCAGCGATAGCAATTGAGGCCCGGATTAGGAATAGATGAATTAAGGTGAAGAACTGGTTTAAACAAATAAGTCTTGTTCCTTTTATAATAAAATCAAAAGTCGGTAACTTGTTTGCAAGCACAAAAAGAGGACGAAGCTACCGTATAATCTATTCCACATATCTTCTGCATTAATAACACCATAATTCACTCAAATCAATTTATACCTGCCCATGAAGCGACCAGTTGGGAATCATTTACGTTTTATGCTTCGCTTAATCGACTAATCGACGCAAAAAGATACCATCGAAAATTGCGATAAATACCCAATGTATGGACGAGATGTCTGTTCTGGTTAATAATAATAATAAACGAAGTGCGACGCTTTTGATTTGAGGTCAATTGCTTGAATGAACACTCGGGTGTTAAATGTTGGCCTGCCAATAATGCATCAATTAAGGCTCCATTATGTCTGTCTATCGTTTGATTAAACACCAGTATGAGCCACCTAGTGAATATATTAAAGACTCAGCACTGTGCACTCCCACTCACGTGAATGGTGTCCGGAAGAGAAATGCTCCAAACAAGAGGTCTTAATAATAACTATTAGAAGAAATAAAAGGTTAAATATACAAAAGACAAGTCCATAAATTGAATGAGTAAGTAAAAAAATGAGCCGTAATGTTGTTTAAAGTGCGTGTCTGATCTAACCAACAGGCTCTTTCGTAATTTATTAACGAAGAGGAACACGAAAATTGGCCCATGGCCTCCCCATAACTTCATGCAAATATGTGGTGATTGCAAACAGGGCCGTAATACATTTCAAACGGGACGTATAAAAAGGAGTAAATTGAATAATCCGAATAAATAAACATTAACAAAGTTTAACGAGTAATAATTAATGAATGGTGGTTGGTATACTTCAGCTTTATTTGGAAGCTTCGACAAGTTGAAGTAATAAATAAATTGCTTACTGTATTATTTTTGTACGTTTTTGAAGTATTTTATACTTGGAAGTGTAATATGGAAGGCATTATAATTTTCTTCAAAAGAATTCCCTCCCCCCAAGTCTTCAGGCGTTGCCATAACTCACCGCCGAAATCAAGAAATAAATCAGCCACCCTCTCTCCGAACCAGTCCGTCACTGAACCCCATCGCAATGTAATTTCCCGTTTCTCTTTTAGCTTCGCTGCGCCACGCATACAGGCGCAGTCGCCCATGATTTTGAGTCATGATCCCGTAAACATGTCAAAACTACATGAATTCAAATTTACGGTTCGATTTCGCACATAATGTTGCTTGCATGTTGAAATTTCGGAAAGTAAATAACGCCCGCGTTTGCCTCCACGATCGTATATCATATTTTGGATGGCGTAAATTCCATTTTTAGACCGTTATTCGCTCTTTTTGTGGATGGTGCGACATCTAATGAAGCTCAGAGCTGTTTTGCCTAAACAAAAACATTTTGTTGATCTTTTATTATGAATTTACGTAATCCTTTTTTATTTATAACTGATTAAATTTTTTTTTCAGAAGTTAAATATGGCGGAATCTTAAGTTGTAAGGTTTATTATATATAATTACAAAATTGCGAATGGATGAACGGAAAAATTTAGACTCGTCTGATTATCATAATAATCGAAATCTGTATTTAATTATACATAATGCGGCACAAAATTAGGTGCAATTTTAAACGAGATTGTCATTTTTAATTAAATTTTAAATCACAACGATTTATATAAATGGAACGGGGAAAATTAATAACACACATAAATTTCATTTCAGATTTGCCATAAATTTCAGCACACTAAATTATAAAAGGCAATTTAATTTTATACGATTAATAAATATAATTGTAATCACTGAAATTTACTAGGTGTTTAAAACCAAATTAATTTTATATCCTAGTGGCACTGTAAATATTAAAAGTACAATTTCAACTCACTCAGTTTTAATAAAGCTTCATTAACAATGGTGATTCGAAAAATAATAGTTAGTTTACAATTTGATGTGATTTAAGTACATTAAATTTCAACAGTTTCGAAATTTAAATGGATGAACAAAAACAAGCATAAATGTGAATTTATGAAAAGATCTTATCATAGATTTATCGTTTCCCCCCCTAAAGAAAATAAGGGGTTGAATGTGCGGCAGTTCAATACATGTTTTCGCAGAATGTGCGGTTCGGCGTTTTAAGTCTGGCGAACCGTTGCCAAAGCTGTCGACGTCAAAGCGTAAGAAATAAATTAATTAATTCTGGACAATTTGACTTCAATCAGTCGGTAAACAGTAAAAATGTCTGAACCACTTGCCCGACAATTAAGTGCAAAACCACTCCCGTATCGTTTTTACTGGATTTTAACCGGATTCACGTCCAACCAACCATCAAATTTCATTGTTAAATTAAACACAATTTATTATAATGTATTTGAAACTATACAAATGTGTCAAAATTTTTAGTTACGTACTTTATTTTACAAGTTCACAAAATAAGTAAAACAATAAGTAACAGAAATATCATCGTAGACATTTATATATGTGACTTCAAAGAATAAAAATTATTAAGGTAGTTACTACATTTATATTATATATGAGAAATAGAAATACTAAAGTAGTTATTTAAATATTTAAGTCTCTAATAAATAAGCATATAATTAAAATACCAAAATATCAAAGTAGTTATTTATTTATTTGACTTCAAACTTCAACAGAAATAAATGTAATAATAAGGAACAAAAGTAGTGATTTACATATTTGATTTCAAAGTCCCAAATAAACAAGCATACAAGTAAGAATTAAAATTATCAAGGTAGTTATTATTATATTTGTCTTTAAAGTCCAAAGAAAACAAGTGTAAAATTAGGCAGTAGAATTACTAAAGTAGTAATTTAAATATTTAACTTCAAAGTCTCTAATAAACAAGTATACGATTAAAAACCAAAATGTCAAAGTGGTTATTTATTTATTTGACTTCAAACTTCAAGAGAAATAAATGTAATAATAAGGAACAAAAGTAGTGATTTACATATTTGATTTCAAAGTCCCAAATAAATAAGCATACAAGTAAGAATTAAAATTATCAAGGTAGTTATTATTATATTTGTCTTTAAAGTCCAAAGAAAACAAGTGTAAAATTAAGAAGTAGAAATACTAAAGTAGTTATTTAAATATTTAACTTCAAAGTCTCTAATAAACAAGTATACAGTTAAAATACCAAAATGTCAAAGTAGTTATTTATTTATTTGATTTCAAACTTCAACAGAAATAAATGTAATATAATAATAAGGAACAAAAGTAGTGATTTACGTATTGATTTCAAAATCCCAAATAAACAAGCTTACAAGTAAGAATTAAAATTATCAAGGTAATTATTATTATATTTGTCTTTAAAATCCAAAGAAAACAAGTGTAAAATTAAGAAGTAGAAATACTAAAGTAGTTATTTAAATATTTAATTTCAAAGTCTCTAATAAACAAGTATACAGTTAAAATACCAAAATGTCAAAGTAGTTATTTAATTATTTGACTTCAAACTTCAACAGAAATAAATATAATAATAAGGAACAAAAATAGTGATTTACGTATTGATTTCAAAGTCCCAAATAAACAAGCTTACAAGTAAGAATTAAAATTATCAAGGTAATTATTATTATATTTGTCTTTAAAGTCCAAAGAAAACAAGTGTAAAATTAAGAAGTAGAAATACTAAAGTAGTTATTTAAATATTTAACTTCAAAGTCTCTAATAAACAAGTATACAGTTAAAATACCAAAATGTCAAAGTAGTTATTTAATTATTTGACTTCAAACTTCAACAGAAATAAATGTAATAATAAGGAACAAAAGTAGTGATTTACGTATTGATTTCAAAGTCCCAAATAAACAAGCATACAAGAAAGAATTAAAATTATCAAGGTAGTTATTATTATATTTGTCTTTAAAGTCCAAAGAAAACAAGTGTAAAATTAGGCAGTAGAATTACTAAAGTAGTAATTTAAAATTTAACTTCAAAGTCTCTAATAAACAAGTATACGATTAAAAACCAAGATGTCAAAGTGGTTATTTATTTATTTGACTTCAAACTTCAACAGAAATAAATGTAATAATAAGGAACAAAAGTAGTGATTTACATATTTGATTTCAAAGTTCCAAATAAATAAGCATACAAGTAAGAATTAAAATTATCAAGGTAGTTTTTATTATATTTGTCTTTAAAGTCCAAAGAAAACAAGTGTAAAATTAAGAAGTAGAAATACTAAAGTAGTAATTTAAATATTTAACTTCAAAGTCTCTAATAAACAAGTACACAGTTAAAATACCAAAATGTCAAAGTAGTTATTTATTTATTTGATTTCAAACTTCAACAGAAATAAATGTAATAATAAGGAACAAAAGTAGTGATTTACGTATTGATTTCAAAGTCCCAAATAAACAAGCTTACAAGTAAGAATTAAAATTATCAAGGTAATTATTATTATATTTGTCTTTAAAGTCCAAAAAAAACAAGTGTAAAATTAAGAAGTAGAAATACTAAAGTAGTTATTTAAATATTTAACTTCAAAGTCTCTAATAAACAAGTATACAGTTAAAATACCAAAATGTCAAAGTAGTTATTTAATTATTTGACTTCAAACTTCAACAGAAATAAATATAATAATAAGGCACAAAAATAGTGATTTACGTATTGATTTCAAAGTCCCAAATAAACAAGCTTACAAGTAAGATTTAAAATTATCAAGGTAGTTATTATTATATTTGTCCAAAGAAGTCCAAAGAAAACAAAGGTAAAATAAGGAAGTAGAAATACTAAAGTAGTTATTTAAATATTTAACTTCTAAGTCTCTAATCACCGAGTATACAATTAAAATACCAAAGTAGTTATTTATTTATTTGACTTCAAAATTCTAAATGAACAAGTTACAAATTAGGAGTATAAACAAACAAGTAAGATTATAAATTATAAAAGTAGTTATTTATACATAGTTTAATTACATATTTGACTTCAGAGTTCAAAGTAAAACTGTATGCAAGTAAGATCCAAAAATTTCAAAGTAGTTATTTATATTTTGACTTCAAAGTACAGAAATAAGAAACAAGAATGTAAACAAGTATATAAGTAGAATTAAAAATTATGAAAGTAGTTATTTATACGTAAGTTATTTATATATTTGACTTCAAAGTTCTAAATAAACAAGTATACAAGCCAGAGTCCAAAAAAATAAGTATAAAAATATGGAACAACAGTATATACAAATATACAAGGAAGATTCAAAATTATAAAAGTAGTTATTTATACATAGTTTAATTACATATTTAACTTCAGAGTTCAAAGTAAAACTGTATACAAGTAAGATCCAAAAATTTCAAAGTAGTTATTTATATTTTGACTTCAAAGTACAAAAATAAGAAACAAGAATGTAAACAAGTATATAAGTAGATTTAAAAATTATGAAAGTAGTTATTTATACGTAAGTTATTTATATATTTGACTTCAAAGTTCTAAATGAACAAGTATACAAGCCAGAGTCCAAAAGAAATAAGTAAAAAAAATAAGAAACAAGAGTATAAACAAATATACAACTAAGATTCAAAATTATAAAAGTATTTATTTATACATAGTTTAATTACATATTTAACTTCAGAGTTCAAAGTAAACCAGTATACAAGTAAGATCCAAAAATTTCAAAGTAGTTATTTATATTTTGACTTCAAAGTACAAAAATAAGAAACAAGAATATAAACAAGTAATAAGTAGAATTAAAAATTATGAAAGTAGTTATTTATACATTTGACTTCAAAGATCTACCTGAACAAGTATACAAGACAGAGTCCAAAAGAAATAAGTATAAAAATATGAAACAAAAGTATAAACAAATATACAAGTAAGATTCAAAATTATAAAAGTAGTTATTTATACATTGTTTAATTACATATTTGACTTCAGAGTTCAAAGTAAACCAGTATACAAGTAAGATCCAAAAATTTCAAAGTAGTTATTTATATTTTGATTTCAAAGTACAAAAATAAGAAACAAGAAAGTAATCAAGTACATAAGAAGAATTAAAAATTATGAAAGTAGTTATTTATACGTAAGTTATTTATATATTTGACTTCAAAGTTATACATGAACAAGTATACAAGACAGAATCCAAAAGAAATAAGTATAAAAATATGAAACAAGAGTATAAACAAATATACAAGTAAGATTCAAAATTATAAAAGTAGTTATTTATACATTGTTTAATTACATATTTGACTTCAGAGTTCAAAGTAAACCAGTATACAAGTAAGATCCAAAAATTTCAAAGTAGTTATTTATATTTTGACTTCAAACTACAAAAATAAGAAACAAGAATGTAAACAAGTATATAAGTAAAATTCAAAATTATGAAAGTAATTATTTATACGTTTGTTATTTATATATTTGACTTCAAAGTTCTAAATAAACAACTATACAAGTGAGAATCCCAAAGAAATATGTATAAAAATATGAAACAAGAGTACAAGAGTATACAACTAAGATTTAAAATTTTGGAAGTAGTTATTTATATCATTTTAATTGTATATTTGACTTCAGAGGTCAAAGTAAACAAGTGTATAAGTATACAAGTAAGATCCAAAAATATCAATGTAGTATATTTCTTGAATGTCAAAATTAAATAAATATAAATATAAAATATAAAATAGTTATTTATACACAAGTTATATATATATATATTTGACTTCAAAATTCAAAATAAACAAATATATATAAGTACCATCCAAAAATGTCAGAGTCGTATTTATATGTTGACTTCAATGTCCAAATGAAGTGTTATTTGTAATGACTTTGAAGTAATTATTTATTTATAATTGACTTCAAACTTCAAAATGAATAAATTATAGAAGTAAGAACCAAAACTTGATTGTTTACATATTTGACTTAGTAACATTGATCACCTATCAAGTTGAACTTCTTACCCTTCAATTTATATACATAACTCAAGATTTCCTAAATGCAATTGACAGATTTATGTCATATAAAATCATCGTCTATTGTCTATCAACGAAATAAAGGTTCCGATCGCATTAGCACTCAACACCACCCCAACTACATCTTTAATGTGAAGTTATCATAGTTTCGTCAATTTGGGACAAAGCTTTTACGGCTTCCCCGGGTAAACAAAAACGAAAATCCTACGACCCCAGTCCGAACGCCGCGGGACGCAAAATGGTCGTCCATCGTCCAGGAAGTTGCAAATTTGGTTCGACCCTTTGACGCTATAAATACATTAAAACCATTAGGTTTTGCGGGTAGGTTCGGGAATTATTAGAATAAATGTGAATGGTTATGGTGTTGTGGGAAAACATTTTATGATTTCGATTATGTCCATCTTGTTGTATTGTCGTTGCGGTCCGTCAATTAGTTTTTGGCGTTGTGCAGTTTTATGGGCCGGATCTCGGGGGTAATATTAATGTCCACTTCATCTATAACAATACATAATCTAATTTGTGACTATAAAATGGTTATTGGGGAATATGGCTATTTTCCAAAATTAACCCTCCATTTTTGAAAGAATGCTTCATATTATATAATAGAAGTTTTTGTGGTGACAGATAAACTTTTTGATAAAATTTCTTAAACACGACAAATTGTTGAAGTTTCGTGCTTCGAAGGCAATTATCCAAGTAAGGAAAAATGCTTATAAAAATTGTTAATAACGTGATCACAAGCTGTAAAGTTGTGAACCTTCAGAAGGAATAAATTAAATTTTTTACGATGCTAATAGAGAGAATGTAGGTCCCGATTTTCCCTATTCCAATAGTCGCACGGCTTCACTCCATCCTTTTTCATTTAATTTGATTTTCACTCTACATTCTTTTTCGTATTTGCATTACTTTTGAATTATTGAGCAATTTTACAGTTTAACTTTCCGGACCATTAGATTAAATCGTTCATTTTTAACGAATATTGGCGTCGTCGGCAGTGCGACGTCAGCGTCGGCCCCGATTTTAACGTCGCATGACGTATAATGGCGGGGTGGAAATGGAACTTCTGGAAAAACTACCAATGTTGCAAGTTTCACTCGATTTTCACTGATTTATATTGTTCCAGATTGCCGATCGGAAATCTCTCCGACTCGTGTTCCTCAAACCTATCTGGTGACACAAAGGAAGGATCTTCTTCCTACTTGTTTTTGGGTAAATTGCATTTTATTGTTCCTCTCGTTCCTCTTTCTATATTTATCAGTGTTGCTTCTTAAAGTGTAATTTGGCATTGCATCGAAATGTGTCAATTTTCTCATGTGCATTTTTTACAACCCATATACCCCCCTTAACTCGGACAATAAACACACACAGCGACATGTTGTATGTTAAACAATTCCAATAAATCAGAAGGCAGAGTAGGAGTGGCGTTTTCACATAACAATTTCTCGTTTCTGGTCCAGTGGTCTCGTCAAATCGGCCCGAGATCATAACATGAATAAATATGGAACTCCCACACGCACCCCTATCTCCGGACTACGGAGAAAAAATCACCCTTGCGCGTCAGCATCACCGGAACCGGCAAAAACATATAAATAACTTCCAGTGGAATGACCTCTTTGACATCCGGGACTCTTCCCATTGGATACGGCATCTTTTTCCGTTTCCGACACATTGTTTGCCCTTCGGATGGGGGGCCCCGGGCCTCCGCGGCGAGTCTCGTGCCCCCCCACACCCTCGGGCGACCCCGTCTGATAACGGGAGACCGTATGAATATTGTCGCCGGGTGGCCATATTGTCTCTCTTTATCTGCATGCTTTATTGATGTCGTGGGATAGTTAATATGGCCAGATATTTCGCCGCTATTACGGCCGGATTGGCGAAAGAAGCATGCAAAAAACGGCGGCATTGTTTGCCCAGCGAAATTTGATTGGGGTGCGATTGTCTGATTTAAATTTCAAGCTTGCATTTAGTTACGATAAAGTAAATATTCTTCTTTGTGACACTTGTCAAAAACTCCCCTAAATATAGAAGATTCCAATTAATTTCCTGAAGTTCTGACTTAATCAATGTCACATGTCATAAACTACTCAAAATATCAAAGTAGTATAAGAAGTATAATAGTATATTAATATCTCAAAAGGACAAAGTAGTCATTTATTTATTTGACTTCAAAAGTATGAAAGTAATGATTTACATATTTCACTTCAAACTCTGAAATAAAAAAGTATATAAGAAAGAATTACTATATTTGACTTTAAAGTCCAAAATAAACAAGTAATCTAAAAATATGAAAGTAGTTGTTAATATTTAACTTCAAAATCTAAAAGAAGAAATGTAAAAGTAAGAGTAAGTATGAAATTAGTTACTTATCATCTTCAAAGTCCAAAAGAATCAACAACACAAATAATATTCAAAAAGTCAAAATAATTATTTAATTATTTGACTTCAAACTCCAAAAGAAATAAATGTAATAATAAGAAAAAAAGTATGAAAGTAGTGATTAACATATTTGACTTCAAACTTAGAAATAAAAAAGTATATAAGAAATAATCAAAGTAAAGTAAAAGAAGAAATGTAAAAGTAAGAGTAAAAGTATGAAATTAGTTACTTTTCATCTTCAAAGTCCAAAAGAATCAACAACACAAATAATATCTCAAAAAGTTAAAATAATTATTTATTTATTTGACTTCAAACTCCAAAAAAATAAATGTAAAATAAGAAACAAAAGTATGAAAGTAGTGATTAACATATTTGACTTCAAACTCTGAAATAAAAAAGTATATAAGTAAGAATCAAAATTATCAAGGTAATTATTACTATATTTGACTTTAAAGTACAAAGGAAACAAATGTAAAATTAAGAAGTAGAAATATTAAAGTAGTTATTTAAATATTTAACTTCAAAGTCTCTAGTAAACAAGTATGCAAGTAAGAGTCAAAAGTGTCATTGTTATTTATACATACGACATCGTAATGTATATTTGAAAACTAGAACAGACATCTGTTAAATAAAAAAATAAAAGTATGTTAGAGTATTTAACTGCAAAGTCCAAAATAAACAAGTATAAAAGTATAAGTTAAAAATATGAAAGTAGTTATTTATATTTGACTTCAAAATCTAAAAGAACAAATGTAAAAGTAAGAGTAAAAGTATAAAATTAGTTACTTTTCATCTTCAAAGTCCAAAAGAATCTAGCACACAAATAATATCTCAAAAAGTTAAAGTAATTATTTATTTATTTGACATCAAACTCCAAAGAAATAAATGTAATAATCAGAAACAAAAGTATGAAAGCAGTGATTTACATATTTGACTTCAAACTCTGAAATAAAAAAAATATCTAAGTAAGAATCAAAATTATCAAGGCAATGATTACTATATTTGACTTTAAAGTCCAAAGGAAACAAATGTAAAATTAAGAAATAGAAATATTAAAGTAGTTATTTAAATATTTAACTTCAAAGTCTTTAGTAAATAAGTATACAAGTAAGAGTCAAAAGTGTAATTGTTATTTATACGTACGACATCGTATTGTATATTTGAAAACTAGACATCTGTAAAAGAAAAAAATAAAAGTAGAGCATTTAAGTCCAAAATAAACAAATAAGTTAAAAATATGAAAGTAGTTATTTATATTCGACTTCAAAATCTAAAAGAAGAAACTTAAAAGTATGAAATTTGTTACGATAAAATGATTATTCTTCATTTTAATACTTGTCAAAAATTAACTTGAATATTAACTAACTCCTGAAGTCAAAATTTAGATTAAAATTAATTATTTTAATCAATGTGGCACATGTTAAAAACTGGCTTAGATATTAACTAACTTTTCAAAATTTAAGATAATTCAAATGATTTACTGAAGTCATAATTTAGATTAAAAATAAATCTTTTTCAATATGGTACATGTTAAATACTACCTTGAAGATTAATTACTCCTCAAAATATAGGAGGATTTTATTGATTTCCTGAACTGTGTACAAAAATTTTAGTATATAAATTCACAATAAAATTTATAGACATGTGCATTGAGAGAGTGAATATTTTGGTAACATGAGGATCAATAAATTAACTATGTTAACATTGTTCTTCGTTTCACAATATGTAAATTTACATTTTGCGTTCTAGTAAATATATTTTATATCCTCTTTATATCTAAATATTAAAATTAAATGCGATACCTTTTTTATGAAACAGTCATCTGAGAAAACACGAATATGTCTTCCCAGGAAGTTTTTTTTTCTGGCAAAACAACGATATCAGCGTCTGAGAATCTTGACGATGGTATTTGCCTTTCTAATCATTTCTTCCCTCTTGAGCCGCTTAAATAAAACATAAACAAATATTTATTCAGGAGAACGAACATTATTTACGACTAAAAAAAGGCCGAACTGGTTCCGATAGAAAAACCAAACAAGGTGAAGCTAAAATCGTACATTAGATTAATGTTTTATTTATGGCTTATGGTGGATATCGAATGATGTCTACCTGGATTTTAATAATGATTTAAAGGTTTCGTTAATTGTTTGTATTTTTCTCACTTCGTTTGAATTAAAAAGCGTTAGTCAAATGCAAATACGTTCTAATGACTTATTCATGTAACTTAAGCGGTTATAAATTATTTAGACAGATCGTAAGAAATTTACATTGAGGATTTTATGGTAAGAAACTTAAAACAAGCATTTTCAATAGGCTTTTATTATGTAATATGTAAAATAAACTGTAATTTTAATGGGGTACATTGATGAAATCCTAGTGGGGAGCATAATGGTCAAACGTCCATACATTTGATTCGATTAAATCTACTCCTAATCATAATTTAATTCGATACGGGCACACGGATCGGCCATTTCTCCGTGCCAATAAATCTCTTCGCAAATCTGAGAGAAGCTCCCGGGTCCAACGGGGGAAATCCCGGGGCGGGCAGGCCCGAACCGTAAGCGTAATTAGAAGATAAGAGAATTACGTGTTCATTACGGGAATGGATATTTATTGGAATATCAACAGGATTAGGGTGTCGACATGTGCAGGCCAGCCAACGTCCGAATATAATTGTGTCGCAAGTTAGGACGAGAATTATTCGGGGGCTCAAGAGACGGCAAGCATTAATTTTAATATTTTATGCGGGGTAATGTGAGAAACGTTTCCTCATTCGTTACGTTATTCTAATTGAATTAACAAATCAGTTATTCAGTACAATATTCCCAAATGTTAAAATTGTATAAATGATTTTCTACAAACCCTTCAACTGACAAACTTAAAAGAATATTATAATAAACAAATAAAATAAAGAAGAAGTTAATTTAAATTTTAAAATTATAAGAAAAATATTAACTACAATTTAATATTAAAAATTTAAATGTAGTATAAGTTTGTTATGTTTTAAATTTTACGTAAGAAGTTTAATATTAAACTAAGAATTAAACTACACAAACCAAATTGATTAAATCAAATAATTTTGAGTTGTTTTACTTAAATTATAGAAAAAACTATAAAAATGTTTTATTCAATTATTTTAACTGTATGACTAAATTAGTATTAGCCTTGAAAACATTATCAATTATTAAATTCTAAGTAATTACACTTAAAAAGTGATAAACAAGTAGTTCAAAGTATATTTAAAATAAACATTAAAACTGAAATTTATGCTACTGTTATATTTAATGACATTTGATTGTAAGTACATTGTATTCAATTTTAGATTTTGAAAGATAGTTACATTAAATTAATTTATATATAAGAATTTTGAATAAGAAAGATGGAAAGTACATAAATTTAGTACTGAAGCATATACGACATAAAAATCAATATACAATTATATATACAATTTTCTGTGTTAATTTTATGATTATAACACAAAAGAAATATTCTTTAACACCATCTTTGAGTTAAGTTAGTATGTTTAAATTTAAACTATTAAACTAATATAACACGAAAATAGAATAACTAAATTAAATACAGAAGGGGTTAATTTAAATTTTAAAATTATAATAAAAATATTAACTACAATTTAATATTAAAAAATTAAATGTAGTGTAAGTTTTAAATTTTATTATTAAACTTAGAATCAAACTATACAAAACAAATTGATTAAATCAAATTTTAAGTCACAATATTTTATAAATAAAATGTAACAAAAAATTAAATAAAAAAGTAACTTAATAGAAATAATTTTGACTTGTTTTACTTAAATTATAGAAAGAACTATAAAAATGTTTTATTCAATTATTTTAACTGTAATAACTAAATTAGTATTACCCTTGAAAACATTATCAATTATTAAATTCTAAGTAATTTACACTTAAAAAGTGATAAACAAGTAGTTCAAAGTACATTTAAAATAAACATTAAAACTGAAATTTATGATACTGTTATATTTAATGACATTTGATTGTAAGTACGTTGTATTCAATTTTAGATTTTAAAGGATATTTACATTAAATTAATTTATATATAAGAACTTTGCTCAGAAAGACGGAAAGTACATAAAATTAGTACATTTACGACATAAAAATCAATGTACATATTACATATTAAATTATAAAATGTAGTTGTAATTTTCTGTGTTAATTTTATGATTATAACACAAAAGAAATATTTTTGAGTTAATTTAACATGTTTAAATTTAAACTCCTAAATTAATATAACACGAAAATATCGTAATAAAATTTAAAAATGGTAATTTTCAGCTGAACGTTGAGGGAGCTTTTGCCGTCGGAAAAAGTTGGCCGCAGCTTTCAGGCCGCGACGCGGCCCGATTCGACGAAATGGCCGAACGCGGGACGGAACACACTCTATTGGTAAACGGCGCAATCAAGAAAAAGTCCATCACGGAAACAGGTACCTCAGCAAAACTGAGCTTTTGTTTATCTAATACGTGGGGGCCATCTCTGAGGTTTAGCGGGAACTCGCGGTCCGCGGTTGGTTTCTTTCAGGCGTCGACCGAATTTAATGCTGAAACGTTTTCTTAAATTTTTCTCGATATTTCTATATAATATAAAAAAAATAATTTTTGTTTATTATAGATAGGGTTTATAAAAAACATTTTTCCTAATGTTTTTGGATCTAAATTATGTAATATGTAAATTTTTAGATATTAACATTAATGTAAATAATAAAAAAATATTATTAAATTGCTTATTTTTTAGTTATATGTTTTTTTACAGCCTTTAATATGTAATTCTGTTTCAAAAAACAAGATAAAAATTAGATGATAAGCTAAAGGTTAGTTTTTTATTTTGATTTATTGCAGATTATAATCGTGATATAACACTCTCGAATAATTTTGACTAATTGGGTTAAAATTAGAATCCGGCATTAATACGTATCTAAAGGAACTGAACACTGAATAAATAATCAGAAGTCATAAAAAATATTGAATAAATTTACTTTAATTTCTGATATTATATTTCACAAGTTAAATTATTATTACGTTTGTACTTTAATAAATGAGACATTAATTATTTTAAGAAATATTTATTAACAAAACAACTATAAAATTGATATTAAAAACATTATCTCACTGAAGAAAATTTGCATTATTTAATAATTTATACATTTTTAATTTTTGAACAAAACTATTAAACCTACACACCAAGAAAATTCAAATTTATTTCGAGTTTTTTTATGCCAGAAAATTTTTATTTATGTACTTTATTAAATAGAATTAAAATATTAAAATTATTTCAAATCTGAATTATATAATCCATTAAAAATATATTGAGCAATTTTATTTTATTTGTTTTTATTAGAGGTCTTAATTTTTGAAATAATCTCACCACAAAAAGTTTGTTTATATAGATATATAGTTACTTAATAAATATTAATTAATTCAGATTTTTTGGGAAGGAATTAATTTGATTTATTAAATAAAATCTTTATATATTATCATAGAAATATTACAATACTTTAAATGGACTGAATTCCTTAAAATTAAGTAAATGTAAATAAAACTGATATAAAATTACTAACAATAAAAATATGAATACAAAATTTTAAAATTAAACTAAATTACACAAAATGAAAAAATTTAGGACTAACTATGATACATTAAAATTCATTTTAATATTTAAAAAATTAAAGATAATTTAAACTTACTTCTTACCACTTTTAAAACTTTTTCAAAACATTTTAATTTTATTTCTTTTTGCGTTATAGAAAATATCTTAAAAATATTATATTGATCCACATATTTAAAATCAACATTTTAAAGTAGAATTTATCTCCTTTAATTGATATTTTAATGGATTTATATCTAATTTATCTCATTTCTGTTTATTTATATAATGTATATTTACATAAATAAAACATGAATAATAACTTATCTATTTTTTTAGAAGAAGAAGAAAAGTTATCCAAAAGTCTAAATATGTAATTGAATTAAGTATATTTTTTATAATTCACAGAATTCTTTTAAAATTAGTTAAAAAAACTCTTTCAGATTTTTTATTAAAATTGTTTTTATATATAGATAATTATATACTATATATATAGTAATATTAAATTGATATAAACTTAAACTTAGGGTCCATATATTTAAGAGAAACTTTTTTAAAGTAGTCGTAAGTTTTAGTTGGTTTATTGATGTGCTTATTTAAAATATAAGTTGGAAAGAAAAGTCACTTCTATTTAATTTTTAATTGTGTATCTAAATAAAAACATTAAGATAAGTTATCCAGACAGAAAATAGCTCAAAACTTTAAATAATTGCAATTCAACTCGATTTATTTTTAAATTAGCACAATACGTTTAAAATTAAAATTATATTTTAACAATTATTTATAATATTACGTGTCTTTTAATTAAACTTTTTTAAAATATAGATAATATTAACAATATTAATTTGTTTAATGTTAATATTCAAGTACTTAAGAGCAGCTTTTTAATTTAGTGAGGCAGATGTTGGTTAATTTATTGATGTACTTTTTAATATGGCTTCATTTATTATTCATAGTATGTCACTTCTATTTTATTTTTAATTGTATATCTGCATAAAAATATGGAGAAACTTGAGTTATCTTGACTTTCAAAACTGAAACTTACTTCACATTTTAATTGTAAATAATTTATTATAGATTTTTTTTATAAAATAAAATTATATTATTTATTATTTTAATATTATGTTCCTTTAATTAACCTCATCTAAAATATAAATATAATAATGATTAATAATAAATTGTTTAATGTAATCGTCCACATGTTTAAGAATAGCTTTTTAAAGCAGTAAAAAATCATTTTTAGTTTTATATTTATAGCATCTCACTGCTACATAATATTTAATTGTATATCTACATAAAAAAATATGAAGATATTAAATTATTCAAAAGTTTTTCACACTTTAATTGTGAGTAATTTATTACGATTTTTTGACTCAGATAATTAGTATAAAATTAAAATTATTATAATATTATATTAATTTAATTAACCTCATCTAAAATATAAATATAATAATGATTAATAATAAATTGTTTAACATAAACGTTACACATTTAAGAGTAGCTTTTTAAATCAGTAAAAAAAAAATCTTTAATTGATGTACTTATTTAAAATACAGTAGGAAGAAATATTTATAACATACATAACAAAATATGAATATATAAACTTTTTTCAAAGCTTCATATAATAATAATTTAATTATTTTTTTTTTTTCAAAAATACTTCGTGTAAAATTAAAATTATTTTATCTATTATTTATAATTTAATTAGACTTCTTTGAAATAATAGATAATTTTGACGAAATTAATTATTTAATATTATTTTTTGGACAGAAGAATTATATTTATATTAAATTGTATTTAATTTTTATTAAGAAGAAATTCATACACTTTTTAAAAACATTAATTTAAAATAATATGCATATATTTATTTATTTTATAACTTGTTATAGTTATATTAAAATAATATCTCATAATATGAGCTCATGTTACATTCCTTTTAAAATCTCCACCGAGTTTGCCGGTGATTACAGTTAAGCAAACTATAAAATGTAGTCAAGTTTCGAGCAAAATGTTTCCATCAGAATCAACCCCTAATTCGCAAAACTACATGGCAGTGCAGGTAACAAAGTCCCGTAAACGTCATCCGTATATAGGTTATCTATTAGGGGTGTAGTATGTTGTACCTGGCGCATAAGCGCATTTACATGTAGACCTAAATGAGACTAATGAGAAAACAGGGCAACATCCCGTACGGGGTCCCAGCCCGCGGGTTAATCTAACCCCCGCATGCAACATACACCTCTTAATTCTAATTACTCCCGTATTTATATGGATGTGTCTGTTCTTGCACTGTAATTTTGATGGGTGTTATATTATATTTTATTGCGTCTGTGCCATTGAAAATCCGGCAAACAATGTTAATGTTTTATTGAAACAATTAAGAGGAAACTGGGACGCGACGTCGGTATATTGGACATAAATTTTATTTAGCTGCGAGTTCGTCCGAAGCTATCAGAATCCTAGTAAAGCTTATTTATCTCGTAATAAAAGCCCGGCTTGTGAGAATTTACAAATCACAATATATTGTTTATTTCGCTACCTAATAAAAAGCCACCATCATGGCGCATAAATTTCATTTGCAATAATAAAGATGTCGAATAACTCGAAAATAACGTTTCGGTACAACAAAATAAACAGAGCGAGTTTTCGCGCGCCGTTTCAAACAAGTATAATTCAGTTTATGGCTCTTCAGAGTATCATATATGAGTCTTCCTGAGGGAAGAACTGAATCGACTCGAACGGGGGATAGACTGTGACTCGACACGGCATCCATGCATGAGAACGTTCTCGTTCTATCCCCGTTTATGTTGGGGTGAGTTCACGAAAAATTAGACTGTGATTCTTTTTAGATGTTGGCACCGTGGTGTGTCACAGTCTTTACTTTATGTAAATCGACGAACGGTCCGTATCCTATCAAGTTTGTCTTGCTGTTTTGTTTGGACTTTCGGATAAAAAAGGCTGATGATGAATATCATAATCATGGCGGAGGACTTTATTTTCATAGTTGTGGCAGGCCAATAAAATTGTAATGTAGTTATAACCAGTCGAATATGGTAATGCAGTAAAGTAATTAAGTTTTATGGGGGGAAATATCTAAAGGCTGACGTTTCCGATTATTTTAAGTAGGATGGTATAAAAAATTTGGTAACAAAGCCCTATAAAATTGATTTTCAATTTGGTGTAAATAAAATCATTAACAAGAACTTACATCGTTTATTTTTTATTTCATAAACTTCTCATACTACTCACATAATTGGATTACAATATTTATAATTTTTAAATAACATTTATAGTTTAAGAGTATTATGAGAAATCTTGAAAAATAACAAGTTTCCTTCCCACCTTTAAAACCATTAAAATAACTATCAAAATTAAATTACATAGAAGTACATAATTTTTAATTACCCTTATTCACATATCATGATTATTAATGATTATTTCAATTACATTTTATTTATTAAAGAATCAATTAAATTCTCATAAACAAGATTTAGTAGTTCAATCTATTATAACTAAATTATTCATAAAATTAACATTTTTGTAAATTACGTTTATGAGTTATTAAATACAATAATGTAATAATTTTTTGTTTCAGTATTATAAAATTTTGTGTAGATTAGAAAAAACTTACATTAAACATAAAATATATTGAATTACCATTTTTATTTATTATTATATGATAAATCTAATATTCAGAATTATAATTTTACGTCAAGAAATAAATAAAAATCTGTAAAAAATCAATTACAAGTTATTTCACTGTTTAAATATTTAATTTTCAATAGTTTACAGAAATGGAATTCTATTCAATGAATAATACGTGAATGAATGAGTAATGAATTAAGTAATAATTCAATCACAACTGAAAAATATAGTCTTGTTAATTGATTTCCCTTCTCTTACTATACTATTTAAATTGATTTATAATTCAATATCAATATATGATAGTGTTATACCATTAAGTCAAATTTAACTTGATATTAAAACTATTATTAATAAATTAAATTGAAAATTAATTATTTATCTCATATAATAATAAATAAATTAATGTATTATATATTATGTTCATAATATATTATATAAATTTATTATTTTTCTTGAATTATTATAGGTTATCTGATTTAAAACTGCTGCAATAAATCACATTTAACAATCATGTATCTGATAATGTATAATTTAAAAATTGAACATACAAGAATTTGTATCTATATTGTAAGTTATAATTTTTCCTTGTTTATTTATTTCATACAATATTTTTATAATTACATATATGTATTTTATTTATCATTTATTTTTATCAATTATGTGTAACAAATTTTTGTCAAGTTGTAGAAAAAAGTCTCCATAAAGTGTAATCAATATTTTGCTCATTTATTTTTAATTTCAGGATAAACAATATAATTTTTATCAAAATGTTAACTAATTTTTTCAATTTGGAATTTTTTTTTTTTTTTGAGATATTTGTCTCTAAGTCCTTATTTTCTCAATATTCGATGATTTGTTTTTAGTTTCTTCAGGAAAAATTAATTGCTAACTTTACTTACATAGATATAGGTAAATTTTTATTAAAATGTTAAGAACTTTTTTCAAATTGGAGTTCTTATTTTTTTGTAATATTTTCTGTAAATAAAAGTCTCTAATATCTCAATATTTGCTGATTTATTTTTAGTTTCTTCAGGAAGAATGAATTATTCTTGTCTTATACAGATACACAATATTGTACAGAGGTAAATTTAAATCAAAATGGAATTTCTATTATTTTGAGATATTTTCTCTAAATAAAAATCTTTAATATCTCAATATTCGCTGATTTATTTTTAGGTTCTTCTAGTTATACAGATATACAATATTGTGCAGAGGTAATTTTTTATTAAAATGTTAACAATTTTTTTCAAAATGGAGTTCTTAATTTTTTGGTATATTTACTGTAAATGAAAGTCTCTAATATCTCAATATTCGCTGATTTATTTTTAGGTTTTTCAGGAAAAATTAATTATTAACTTTAGTTATACAGATACACAATACAGAGGTAAATTTCTATCAAAATATTAATTTTTTCTTTCAACTAGAAATTCCTAATTTCTAATATTTTGAGATATTTTCTGTAAATAAAAATCTTGAATATCTCAATATTATTTTTAGGTTCTTCAATATAGTACAGAGGTAAATTTATATCAAAATGGAATTTTTAATTTTTTGAGATATTTTCTGTAAATAAAAATTTTTAATAACTCAATATTCTCTAATTTATTTTTAGATACTTCATGAGAATTAATTATTAACGTTACTTATAAAGATACACAATATTGTACAGAGGTAAATTCTTATCAAAATGTTAATATTTATTATTTAATATATATATCTTAATATTTAGCAATTTATTTTCAGTTGCTCCAGAAAAAAAAATATCATTCTTCATTAACTTCACTCACATAGATACACAATTTAATTTACAAAAGTACATTTTTATTAAAATGGTAACAAATTTTTTTAACTCAAAGTTCTTAATTTTTTGGGATATTACTTTTATTATTATTTATTATTATTAAAATCAATTATTAACTTTACTTACACAGATATACAATATTATTCAGTGGTAAATAAGTCCAATTAGATATTTTTCAACTAAAATTTCAAAGAATCAAATTCAATTTCTCCTTTACCTTTTTCAAATTGAAAATCCCAACATTTATTTAGAAAAGAAAAATTTCATACTACAAAATCTTAAACTTATTATGCTTAGTGTGTTTTTTATACAATATATATTATATATTTATAAATAATTATTATTTTCTTAGATAGTAAATAAAATGATAATTACCTACTTTTTATAATACTATAATAATTTTGTAATAAGTAATACTTTCTATAAATCTTAAATTAGGATAAATTAAAAATAATATATTTTAAATAATCTAGATTAAAAAAAAGAGTATAATTTCTACTTAGTTCGTTGTTAAGTTAACTGAAAAAGAAAATTATATAAATACGACGAAAATGCACACTGAAATAATTAATCAAGCAAATGTATTTATATTATTGAAAATTATCTACTATCTTACTTAACACCAACAGTTTTTACTTCTAAGTTCATGTAAATTGTGTTCTTTAGACTGGATTATAAAAATCTTATTTAGAGCTAGAACATAGTCGAAAAAATGCCATTAAGTGCTCAACGTTACAGAGTTTAACCAATTGTAAAACAAAAAATGTGGTCTCGAGTGGTAACACCATTCTAGTCTATCAACGATATAAATATAGATAAAACACTTGAGAAAATAAAGAATCACTCACTCCCTCAAATGGTGTGAATTATACAAATTGAATATGCCTGTAAATACACTTAAAACCAAAATGAAAACGACCTTATTGACATTTTACACCCCTACGTGAACGGACACAACAAAATGCTCGACACACGTAGATAAATTGCACAGATTCACTTAGCTAATAGTCGAGTGGCCTAAATGCCATTTGGAACAGGGACCATTAATGCAAATGTAATTATATACACAGATAAATTTTGTATTGAATAAATATAAAAGTAAAACTGAGGTAATTTTAAAACTCCTAGAAGTGCACATTAACCCACTTAAATTGAGTTAAATTCAAATTGAATTTGAGTAAAGTTATTGACGTGCATAAAAATTGATTATCCTCAATTATTACAAATAAATAAATCAAACATTCTTTCTATAATAATAAAAATTTATTGGTGCTGCAATTACATCCGATACAAGTTGAAATCACGGTCTGAAGTCAAATGGAAAATTTAGACAAGTTAGTAATACCGGTAAATGGGATTTATTTTATGCGATCGTAAAACTGAATTTCCTCGCCAGCAGCCAACTGAGATAACAAGTAATGACAGCCTGTCGTTTGACGTGCATCAAGTGCTGGTTTATTCGTGTTTTATAGATTACGATTTTTTATTGCACATCATCCGCCACCTCGTAGTGAATTCCACCACCGTCGTGACTCATTTACTTCCTCTTTTTAAACTATAATAATATGGCTTCATGAAATTATGTTTGCTTAAAAGTGTTTTTTAAACATCCTCGAACTTCCTCAATAAGAAAGACGTGTAGTGGGCTAAGATGTCACATTCAAAGACTTTTAGAAGCATGTCGGGGACCAAATAACCATCATTTATATTACCCCATAACACTTTCGTCCTTTCTTTTTTTGTACTTACATGAACAGCCAGATTACTTGTGTAAAATCTGGATTTTCTTGTAATGACTGTGTCTGGTCTGGTGTCTATTGTACTATTTTACACATTACTTAATATTTTACACAAAATATTTAATTTATTAGATATTGTTTATTGGAAGAACAGTTAATGTTCCAAGGAACATAATTCATGTCAGGTGACTCAGCCTCGACCAAAAACGCATTTGACTCCGACAATAGTCAATTAAAATAACCTTTTTAAAAAAGGTTCAGCATAATTAAGCTTTTCAAAGCTTCATTCAATGAATAAAATTTAAATTCCTTTGACGTTTTTTTACAGTTTTACCTGTTTTTTGGACACTAATCAAGGTCAAGGTAAAAGTGAATGTTTGCAAATATTTGCACTTTCAATCATACTTGAAAAAAATATTTTCTGGAACTATTTTTCGGTGGTTTAACCGGCGAGTTTTATTGCCCGATTACAATGGGCAAAATTTTTTACGGCGACTTTTTTACTGCCGGTTATAATTTTTTGACTGTCAATTGCTATTTTTATTTTTTAAGGTTTTACAACCCTACCTGAGCAAAAAACGGCCTTCGATGCACAAAAGGGTTTTTTATAGCTTTGCAAAAATGTTCAACCTTGCAACTTTTTGCGGAAATTGATAAAAAACAGTCAAAGACAAGTTTGTGTGGGGTTTGAACGTGTTTTAGTTTATTGAACGTGTCTCAGTTTGCGTATCTGGTATCAATAATGGTAAGTGTATGTAAATGTTATTAACTTTTACGCAACGATTAGCCTAGATAAAATTGAACAAGTGAAATCGAAACAAATAAAATAAAGCAACTCGGGAGTTTTTCGCTGAAATTTTAAACCGGAGCAATTAGCTTTTAATTTTATTAGCATTTTTGTCCGTACATTTTTTGATAACAGCCCCGAATTACGCCGTTAGGTTTATTTTACGGGCACTTACAACTCATAACTTGCGTAATAAGAAGTTAAAAGGCCATAACGAACTACCCTAATGGGAGACATTGCTGCATATTCTTTAATTTTCTAATGGATAAGGGGCCATTCTGATGGAGTGGATTAAAAGGAACCGGAGGGTAACGGGATAACGGCCAAAGCAACAAATAATTTAGAGGAAATTGAGTTTGTTTCTGTCGGATCGATTTAGTTTATTTATAATTTTTATATTGTTATTGTCACTGTTATAATTAATTTAAATTTAATTGAAAAAGAAGTCTTAAAAGTATCATTTGTCAGGCTATAAAAGTGTGGCTGGCGATGGGACAAGTTAAAAATAAAAATAAATAACATTTGGAGAATCCATTTGTTTCGGAGAGGACCACCAAGATCGTCTAATCAAATAAAAGTATCAACACAGACGTTTATTTTCAGTTATGTCTATCATAATTTTCAATTATTGAACTGGTGTTTTAGGTTTTATTATGCGACAACTTTAAATGTCATTAAGATTGTTTCAAATCATTATATTTTATTTTAAATGCGTTATGAGAAATATGTTATGTGGATTTTTAAATACCGGTTATTGATTAAATTATTATATTGTTTATTATTTGGTAAATTTTAAATCCTAATTATTGATAAAGTCTATAAATTTTATTATACATTTGTATTTTCATTTATAACAGTTTAAAAATATTTCAGTATTTGTAGACGAATTCTTGATAATTCTGACATTGACCACAATAAAGGAATTCTGCAGTCTGCCGACGGAAATTTATTAATTTCTTTTTCGTCTAAAGATACACCAATTGGCAAAAATATTGTCGGGATAGTGAAAGGTATGTACCGGGAAAAACTGATGATGAATAATAATACTACTAAACAAGCCCTTTAAATAATAATGGCGTTGGAAGAATAGAAAAGCTTCCAGTGAGGAAGAAATAATAGTACAACTTAGATATGGTTCTGAAATTGATAAAACTTGGGTAGAAAGACAAAAATAAATTAGGATTAAAAAAAAATTTAAAGAAAATTTAATTGAACTGCTGGAAAATGTTCGAATGCATAATCTATTAGAATATGGTTGGTCAATTTTCAAAAATTAACAAAGAAAAAATAAAAATAGAAAGATTCATCAGAAAGTATTTGGTTCAAGTTTATTTAAGTGTATGTGTAGTTCTATTTTTAGTTAAAATAAATCTTTCAATTATCTGAGCAACGTGTGGTCACAGATGTAATCTGTGGTATGGTCTCGTAGAACAATTGTAATATAAAACAATTTTGTGTGAATATGAAATATTCTATAACCTTTTCTTAGATTATTAATTTAGAACTCTTTAAATTAGATAAAATGGTGAAAAATTATAATAAACATTTTTTTTTAAATTTATAAACCAGAAATAAAAAAAATCTATTTCATAAAGTAATTTGTTTGTTTTATAGATAATGATTACATATAATACCATAATTAATTTCATAAATATAATAAGTTAAAATTAATACAATAATTTATTAATTACAAAATACTTTTTGCATTTTTTAAATTTATAAACCATGAAAAAAATATTTTGTAAAGTAATTTAATGATTTTTAAATATGTTACATATTTAATATTTGAAAAATGAATTCATAATTAGACCTATACATATTTGGTAATCTCTGTCTGTAATAATTATAATTTAAAAAATTATATATTAAGAATTTTAGAGGAGAAATTGATTTAGAAATGTTTAAATTAGATAAGATGGTTGTGAGAATTTATAATAAAAATTTGTTTAACTTATAAATCAGAAATGGAAAAAAGATATACCAAGTGACTTGACATTTTATTCTTTTAAAATACTATTAATCTATCGGTATTTTTAAACACTAGAATAATTTTAATATTTTCAATATAATTTATAATAAGACATTTTATTCTATAGTAATTGTAATTCAACAAATTATAATCTTTATTAAGAATTTTAGGGAGCAAAATTTAGAAATGTTTAAATTATCGAAAATGGCTGTAATATACATTTTTTTAACTTATAAATCAGAAATGAAAATAATATATTAATTTATAGAGCAATTTAATTATTATATATTAGTTATAATTAATAATAATAATTTATTAACTACAAAATACTATTTGTATATTTTTAATTTATAAATCAGAAATGAAAAAAATGTATATATTTTGTAAAGTGATTTGGTAATTTTTAAGTACATATTTTATAAAAAATAATAATTACAAAACATTTTATTATTTATAGTAATTTTATCATTTTTTAATATTACATATTTTATATATTAATTACAATTAATATAATAATATATTAATTACAAAACACATTTTTGTCCTATACACATTATATTCTACAATAATTAAAATTTTATAAATTATAAACTTTATTAAAAATTTTAGAAAACAAAATTGATTTAGAAATATTTAAATTAGATAAAATGGCTGTGATAATTTATAATTTAACCTGTAAATCAGAAATGAAAATGATATACTATTTATAGAGTAATTTGATGATTTTTATTATACAATATTTTAGTTACAATTAATAATAATAATAATTTATTAATTATTAAACTTTGTGTATATTTTTCATTTATAAATCAGAAATAAAAAATTATATATTTTGTAATGTAATTTGATAATTTTTAAGTATATATATATATATATTTTATAGAAAATAATAAATACAATATGTTTTATTATTTATTGGTAATTTTAAAATGTAATTTAATGATTTTTTACGAACATATTTCATTTAATAATTACAATTAATATAATAATATATTAATACAAAATATATTGTTGCATTTAATTTATAAACCAGAAATAAAAAATACTATTTTGTAAAATAATTTAATTCTAATTTAATAAAATCATTTTTTTAATACTTTACCTATTACAATGAGAAAATAACGGTTTAAACTAAATAACGGCCGTACTACTGTACTTGAAAATTGGTTATATTGTACAGTATGTAGTTTATGATCTTAAATTGAAAAAAAATGTTATACTTAATCCTTTTCAAATCTTAAATTGTAATTGCTTAAATTTTGTAGCCTCCAATCAATAAAAATTGAAAGTGGATTATTGATTTTATTTTTATTTACCTCGAGAACTTATTAATATATTCCTTATATTTGCATCTTTTGTTTTATGGCGTGTTAAAGTTTTCAAACAGACGTGCGTATTCATTAAATCCCCCATTCAATTACATTCGAAATTTATGAACAATATCGAGATCGAGGAATTTAAAAAGGCACAACAAACAGGACCGAAGTGCTCCATTGGAATCTGCAATTTGGCATTCCTAAATTAGACAAAAAGGCTGTTGGGGGGACGTGTAGTGGCGCCGAACGAGGAGCGGAGAGCAAAGGGCCGGAACTCACGGATGATATTGCCATTCCACACACGGTTTATACACATTCCTGCCGGAATTATGAAGTAATAATGAAGAGCCGGGGCTCCCACCCGCCGGATCAGGGGAGATATGTATACTCGATACGGTTCCCGTTCTCCGTTGTCCGGGCACATTTCAAAATTCGATATATGGCCCTTACCTGTGAGGGTTTGATGTTTTTCCTATTGTGGCAAACGGAATTTAACATATAAATATGAATTTTAACCTTAGTTTCGTTACACCTGAAGGATATTAAGAAGAATATTTTTTTAATAGTGTTCAATAAGATCGTAATTAAGCTTTTAAAGCACCACTTGAAGCTTTCGTCGCAGTTGAGTCTCGCAATATAGATAGTGGAAGTCGTGAAAAACAAGAATACGTGTTTTATAAATAAGATAGCCCGATTCAAGATCCGAGATCCGAGATCCAAGAGCAGCCGGGAACCTTCGGGCCGCCGATTAAGATAACAGAACAGAACAGAACACAATTTATATTGAGATATTCCGATTCCGGCGTGGGGTAACATCTCATTCGGGGCGGACAGGTCTGATAGTTTCGTACGGCGTAGTAGCACCTGAGTCCGTAATCAATTCCGCCTAGTCTAAATCTTGGCTCGCGCCCCACCATTGGCCGCTTCTTCTTCTGTAATTTAGTTAATGGTTCCCTGCAGCGCGCTACCCCGGCCATAAGTCTCCTCTTACAAGAAATAATGGCCGGCTGTCACGCTCCCAACCCCGTACAATGCTCAGTGAGCGCGCCTCGCCGCCCTTCGTGCCCCTCCACCCGCGGCCACGGGGTGGCGGACGCTCCCGCCCAGAGAAGGCGACCCCTAAGCGACGGGCCGAGCTCCAAGTGCTGTTCTTACTATTGCCCATTACGCGTTAACTTTGTACTTTTATTAGGTACTAGTAATTTGGATAAGTGTGTCAAAATAAATCGTAAAACTGCGGTTAGATAAATGGTTTGATTGTTTGCTTTACGGTTACGGCCATATAATTTTATTTTCGGACTAAAAGGGAAATTTTATGGGACAAATGGGTTAACTGTTTATGTTGGAATTTTTATATTTTATAAAACATTTTATTATGCTGAACAAAATATTTTTACATAAAAGTATTCTTCTATGTTAAAATAATTTTGTGAAAAATATTAAACAATTCATTTTATTTACCGTTTTATTTATATTAGTACTTATTATAATTTTTATCATTATTGAATTATTTAAAAACCTAAATAAAATATACAATATTTACGCCCTCTAAGATTCATATTTAACCATATTTATTATCCCGAAATTTACTTTACTCATTTAAAATAAAAAGTTACATATATTATCTCGAGATTTTAAAGATTTAGTTATGTTAATATAATATTTATTATTAGTGTACATTTAACACGTGAATATTATTTGATAAAAAATTGCGGCTATTCTTATGAATATAATACAGAATTTCAGAAAAAAAAAAAAAAATGAAAAGTATAAGAAAATAATAATATATAATAATATTTCTGAGAAATTTAGAGATAAACAATGGAAAATATGGAAAATAGTATTTTTATTGGTGCCAGATTAATTATTTATAGTATAAAGTATTAAATATCTCGAAACTAACCAATAATAAAAAAAAAATAAAATAAACACAAATGTTTCTTTTTTGTCTCTGTGAACTTTGATCTTTGTATTTGTACCCTCTAAATTTCATACATAACATTTATAATTATCTAGAAATTTACTGGAAATTTAATCACAATTTATATATCCATGGAATTCATCATTTTTAATAGTGGTTTTCATTTGGAATAAAAAGTTACATATATTATCTTAAGATTTTAAAGATTTAGTTATGACAATATAATGTTTATTATTATATATTTGAGACGTGTATATTATTTCACAAAAAAAATTGCAGTTATTCTTATGAATATAATACAGAATTTCAAAATAAAAAATATATATAATGATATTTCTGATAAATTTACAGATAAACAATGGAAAATATAGAAAATAGTATTTTTCGTAGATGCCATATAAATTATTTATAAAAGTGTTATTTATCTCGAAACTTACTAGGAATAAAAAGGATAAAATAAACACAAAAGCTTCTTTTTTATTTCAACATTTTAGAGGTAAATTTAATTATGATTTTGAGATAGGAATATTGTATTACATAAAAAAAGTACCTGTAGAAACTTTCTGTCTCTCAAAAAAATTATGATTTATATATTTTATCTCGAGATTTTAAAGATTTAGTTATGATAATATAATGTTTATTATTATTTTTATAATTATATATTTGACACGTGTATATTTTTATATTAATAAAAAATTGGGATTGTTCTTATGAATATAAAACAGAATTTCCAACAAAAAAAAATGAAAAATATAAGAAAATAATAATATATAATGATATTTCTGAGAAATTTGGAGATGTACAATGGAAAATATCGAAAATAATATTTTACATAGATACCAGATGCATTATTTGAAATATAACATTTATAATTATCTCGAAATTTATTAGACATTTGATGATAAATTATATATCCATGGAATTTGTCATTTTTTAATTGTGGTTTCTATTTGAAATAAAAAGTTACATATATTATCTCAAGATTTTAAAGATTTAGTTACATGTTATTTCAAAAAATTGGAAAAAGTAATGTATTTCTATAAAATTTATAGATATACAATGGAAAATATGGATAATAAATACTAGATAAATTATTTAAAATATAAAATATCAATTATCTCGAAACTTACTAAGTATAAAAAAGATAAATCTATGTACAAAAGCTTTTTTGTTTCGACATTTTAGAGGCAAATTTAATTATCATTTTGAGGTAAGGATTTTTTATTACATAAAAAAGTACATGTTGCTCAAAAAACAAATAAATAGAAAAACACTTTTTTATATTTATTTCAGGAATCATGAAATATATCAAAATGTAGTTTACATAGGTAAAAGAACCAATTTAGTTCATTTTATATATAGTGCTGCTTTTGATTTAATTATGAATATTCATTTTATATTTTAAACTTTATTAATTTAAGAAATAAGTAAGTAGTAATTGGGAGTTGGAAGTAGCTGAAAGGAATTATTTACATTATCATTTTTTTTTGTGTTCAAAAAAGTTATAATCAATGTTTTTAATTATGCATCCTTCAATTTTATGACTACATATTTAAAATTATAAATAAAGATTTTAGAAAAACTTATTAATTTATTCTAGAGTTAATAATTTAAAATGTAATTTAAAAACAGATGAACTTTACCTTTTAATATAATAATCATTCCTTGTATTACTTCCAATATTTTACTCAAAGAATTAGTCCATTTTACCAAATAAATTTTAGAATGTTAATTATTATTATTATTATTATTATTTTGATAAATTTGTTTTAAATTTATCAGTATTATAAGGAAGTTAATAATTTTTATTATTTTAAAGTGGTTAGAAATCAAAAATGGAATAGGAATCACTTCTAAAGCAGCATCCGTCGGCAAAATGAAGTCGGACACAATTCAAGGACTTAAAATTTATTATTTTTAATTTAGTAAATAAATTTAAATATTTTTTTGTTTAATGGTAAATTTTATTATTTTATTAAATGATATTATGAACTTTATTTATACATGATATATTTAAATCAGTGAAGTGAATTCTTCAATTTAATACACTCAAATCATTTTCTAAAATTTCTATTATTCCTATAAAATATGTAAAATATTATATACACATTTTTATAGTCAATTATTACATGTTATATATTATATTGATAATATTTAGGATACAAATAAAATTAGTTAAATTTATGTACTAAATTTAAATTATTATTTTAAATAAATAAATTTAATCACAATTGTTGTATGTATAAAATTAATATTAATGGACCCCTGATTTGCAATTTATAATATAAAAAATGTAATATTAATAATTTATGTATCAATTATTAAATAACTGTGAAATACCATAAACTTCTAATTGATTATTATCAAAATGTATTGAATAAAGAATTAATCATATTATTGGAACATTCTTCCTTCCGCCGATTATTTACGTTATTAACCATCGGTAAAAATCATGGCTACAACAAACAAATCTTAAAGTACACATTGAATAGACCCAGTCTCTCCCCCCGTTAAAATTGAGCCCGTTACGGCCGTTTGCAGTCATTGGAACGACCCCGTTTCTTACAGCGAGCGCATTCATTCGAACGGGGGTTGAGGGGGGGTTGAAAGAGAGCGGCTTTTCAGGGGTCGCATCGGCGACGGAGGGGCGGGGGGACGTTCTAAAGAAAACGAGCCGAGCTGATGCCCTTTTGTTTTACCGCCGACTGTGTGTATAGAGACATTATAGACCGGCGAAATTAAACGAATTGTGTTTTTTCAGCGTCTGCCATGAGTAATGTGAAAATTGAAAATGGAGAATTTAATTAAGGTTTGAATAAAAAGGAAAACATATTTTTAAAAAGCTCAAATAACCACATTAATGCATGAATAGTACAATAAATGAATTAAATAAAAAGTTATTAGCTAAAAGATAATATTGTTCAGCAAACTTGATGATTTGAAAAACTTTGTCTTAAAATTTTGAGATTACATTATTGACCTCCGAAAAATTTCCAAGATTTTTAAATTGGAACATGAAACATATTTTTTAGGGTTGTATTTTATTTCAACAGTTTAACTCATATTTTTAAGAAAACAGTAATAAAAGAACCCCTTCTTATAAAAATGTCACTCTGTTATTTACTGCCAGTCATTTGAGAACAATTTGGGAAAAAAATGAACTGATATTAGAAATGGGTTATAAAGTTAGATACGGTACACATTTTACAAGTGACCCAGTTAGATGAAAGGAGCTTTGGTTTATTGTTAACCACATTTTTACCTAAGATAACTGGGATGGACCAACTGTTTAAACCCCATTTCTTTGTTCAATTCTAATATAAAGTAAAAGATGTTTATTTCTTTAAGATTTTTAAAATGAGGGTTTATTTTATATACTTTTAACTTCATATCTAAAAATAAATTGGAAACAAAACTAATGTTTTACTCGATTAATTTTATGGGAACTATATTTCTTTCTTATTACTTTAGTGGGTTGAAAATATGATTCTGGCATTAGCTCTTCCACACATAACAGCAATTTTGTCACCATTCCAGTTCCCACAGGATTAACTGTGAACTAAACCATAGAACATAGTTCACAGAGTCCTTTGATGAATTGTTACTTTTAATTACCGAAACGGAAATCTACCTACGACAAGGACCATTCCAATTAAAAAATCGGTATCGCCATTAGGACCTTTTTATGCGAAAATAATAAATACTGTTTAAACCCCATTTCTTTGTTCAATCCTTATATAAAATAAAAAATGTTTATTTCTTTATGATTTTTAAAATGGGGGTTTATTTTATATACTTTTTATTTCACATCTAAAAATAAATTGGAAACAAAACCAATGTTTTACTCGATTAATTTTATGAGAACTATATTTCTTTCTTATTACTTTAGTGGGTTGAAAATATGATTCTGGCATTAGCTCTTCCACACATAACAGCAATTTTGTCACCATTCCAGTTCCCACAGGATTAACTGTTGACTAAACCATAGATCATAGTTCACAGAGTCCTTTGATGAATTATTACTTTTAATTACCGAAACGGAAATCTACCTACGACAAGGGCCATTCCAATTAAAAAATCGGTATCGCTATTAAGACCTTTTTATGCGAAAATAATAAATACTGTTTAAACCCAATTTCTGTGTTCAATTCTAATATAAAGTAAAAAATATTTATTTCTTTATGATTTTTAAAATGGGGGTTTATTTTATATACTTTTTATTTCATATCTAAAAATAAATTGGAAACAAAATCAATGTTTTACTCGATTAATTTTATGGGAACTATATTTCTTTCTTATTACTTTAGTGGGTTGAAAATATGATTCTGGCATTAGCTCTTCCACACATAACAGCAATTTTGTCACCATTCCAGTTCCCACAGGATTAACTGTGGACTAAACCATAGATCACAGTTCACAGAGTCCTTTGATGAATTATTACTTTTAATTACCGAAACGGAAATCTACCTACAACAAGGACCATTCCAATTAAAAAATCGGTATCGCCATTAGGACCTTTTTATGTGAAAATAATAAATACTGTTTAAACCCCATTTCTTTGTTCAATTCTAATATAAAGTAAAAGATGTTTATTTCTTTATGATTTTTAAAATGGGGGTGTATTTTATATACTTTTTATTTCATATCTAAAAATAAATTGGAAACAAAATCAATGTTTTACTCGATTAATTTTATGGGAACTATATTTCTTTCTTATTACTTTAGTGGGTTGAAAATATGATTCTGGCATTAGCTCTTCCACACATAACAGCAATTTTGTCACCATTCCAGTTCCCACAGGATTAACTGTGGACTAAACCATAGATCATAGTTCACAGAGTCCTTTGATGAATTATTACTTTTAATTGCCGAAACGGAAAGCTACCTACGACAAGGACCATTCCAATTAAAAAATCGGTATCGCCATTAGGACCTTTTTATGCGAAAATAATAAATACCTGTCGGACAAGAAGACGGCTCAATTTAAAAATTCATATAAATCCCGTCCGAGATACCAATCTACACGCATACCCTCCACCCAAAATCCATCGCCCGGTCCATTATTATCGTTGGAAAAGCGATAGAAGAAATTAAGGTGGTGAAGGTATATAAATTTGACGTCGGCCATTGGCGAAAAACCGGCCTTTGTCTGCATGAGAAAACGCTGCCGAGCTCGTCAATCATGTCTCGCGTCACCGACCGACCCTTGAAAAGACGTCTTCATCTCCGGGATAGGCCAGTGCGGCCATTAATCACAGATCTGCTACGCTATTGTCGATCTCCCGTCGACCGTGATGCGAGACGACGAGATCGCTTTTAAATTGGAATTATGCAAAGCCCCCCAGAAGACTGGAGGGTCAATATTAATTTTTATATATGTATAATGGCTCATTCCGGTGGCTAATCCTGATTTTATTTCAATTCTGTCTCATTTTTTATGAAATATAAGCTTAAGTTGAGTTGAGCTGAGAAGATTATGATTATCTATCACTTGTTTCTTCATATAAAAATCACATCCCCATTTGTTTATTCAAAAACTTTCTGTATAAAAAATGTAATCAATGAAACTCATTCGTCGTTTTTAATAGGTGTTTTAATACATAGCTGAATGAAAGTATTTTGGTAAATGAGTGAAAATAAAAATATTTGGCTACATGTAAAAATATCTCGAACGAAGAAAAAAACATGCTTGAAAATTGATTACCATCTAGCCGTATGTTAATTAGTCTTATCAGAAACTGGTCCCGAAATTAAGTTATACTAAAGAATGCTCATGCAATATCGCATGTTTCCAATCCCGAATTTATCGGAAGTTGTAAATATTAATATGGGGGTGTTTATATCTTCGAAATGGCGGATTAGTTGGAATAATACAAGTTCCTGTTGTTTTTGTATAATTTAGTGGGAAAAAATGATAATGTGGATGTATGAAAAGTACATTTCCAGGATACAAATCGCAATAATGCACTTAAAACAGTATATTTTGAAATTTCTTTGCGAAATAATATTTTAATCCACTAACACACATTATGTTTTTAATAAAATAAGTAGAAAGGGTATATATGTTATATTTTATTTTAGAATACATTAACTTTTTTGTTGACATGTTAATAAAGATAATATCTTTTACTCTTAATGTTGTATAATCTAAATAATATAAAAACATTATTTGTATTATATATATTTCTAAAATGAATATCTCAAAATAAATTTTTTTCATAATTAATATCAATTTTACTATATTTATATTCATAATATTATTATATATAATACATTTAATGTAATTTTTTTCATAATTAATTATTTAAATACAAATTAATCTCAAATTTTCTTTTAAAACTTTTACTATTTCAGAGGATAGTTAATTATAATTTGAAATAATAAAAAATTACATGTAAACACGTATATTAAATTTATTTTATAATATATACGTTATACAATAATAATAAAAAATACATTAATACAAATTTATTTGAAGCAGTGAAAATATGTACTTAGATTTTTTTTATTTTATGGTTACTATTCTTTGAAAATAATTTGTAATTTAATCTAATAATAATTAATTATTAACTTGCCGATAATTTACGTATTTTTATTAAACATGTCATATCAATTACAAAATTAATTTCATATTTTATATTTTTATATATATATATAAATATATATATATTTTTATATATATTATATATATTTTTATGTATGTATATGTAATGTATAACTATAGTTATTTTCATTTTATAATCGAATAAAATAATTCAGAATCTACACACATATTTGACTAAACTTAAATATAAAAATAACATATTATAATAATAATTTTATTATATTTTTTAACTAAATAAATATTTATCATTTGCATATTTTATTTTTTCTAAGAAAAAAAATTACTATCTTATAATAAAAGAAAATTATTATTAGAAATAACAAAAATAAGTCTATTCTTTAGCTTTACTAAATTATATGTACATTTTAATTACAAATAGTTAAAATATATATTTAGAATTTTTATTTTATAATTTAAAGATTTATTTAATTTTATTTATTGACAATAATTTTTCATTAATCTGTTAATTATTAACAATTACAAATAATTTAATGTTTCAATTTATAATTTTTGAAAGATAATTTCTTGACATCTTCTTTCCTATAAATAATTTCAGTTTTTAAAATTTATTATTTTTTTACACAACATTAATGTATCATTTTCTGTAAACAATTGTTATACAAATTACAAAGTTAATTTTGTCATTTTTTTCTAATAAATGGATAAATATAACTATATTATTATAATAATGTAATAATTAAGAATTTATAAACAAATATGAATGAATTTATTTGACATTATTTATCATTTGTGTATTTTAGTTTCTTTAGGAAAAATCAAATAATTTCATTATTTTAAATGTAATTATACATTATATATTACATTTTTTAACTAAATAAATACACATAATTATATTTTTATAATCTAATAAAGTAAGTAAGTATTTACATTCAAATAAGACCCAATTTATTCCATATTATTTGTCATTTGCATATTTTATTTGTTCTAAGAAAAATTACATATTTTTATTATCTTATAATAAAGGGTAATTACTATTAGAAATAACAGAAATAAGTCTATTCTTTCTTTACACATATTTAAAATTTATATTTCAAAATTTTAAGGTTTTCTGTATTAAAATTGTTCATATTTAAAAATATTTATATACATTTATTCAGCTGTACTAAATTATATGTACATTTTAATTACAAATAGTTAAAATATATATTTAGAATTTTTATTTTACAATTTACAATGTTAAATTTTGTCATATTTTTTAAATAAATAGCTTAATATAACTAAATATTATAATAATTAAGAATTTATGCACAAATATGCATATTTTATTTTCTCTAGAAAGAATCACATAATTTCTTTATTTTAAAGGTTAATTATACATACATATAGTTATATTTTTATAAATAATAAAGTAAGTAAAACTTTACATACAAATATGACTCAATTTATTTGGCATTATTTGTCATTTACATATTTTATTTTCACTAAAAAAATACATAATTTTATTATTTAATAAAAAAAATAATTATTATTAGAAATAACTAAGATTTTACGTATGGATATATTTAAATTATGTACAAGTTTTATTACAAACAGTTAAATTTACATACAAATGTGACTAAACTTATTTAATATTATTTATATTTTTATATTTTACTTCCTTAATAAAAATTACAATAAGTCTAATTTTTTTTTATACATATTTGAAATATATAAATTTTAAGGTTTTCTGTATTAAAATTGTTCTTATAAACAAATTACAAAATAAATACATTTTTATATTCATTACAATGTAAATTTTATATTATATTTTTCAAATAAATACATAAATATATGTGATTATATATTTATAATAAAAAAATATTTAAGAAAGGCATACATATGACACATTTATTTGACATCATTTACTTATTTTATTTTTTCCTAGAAAAATTACGTAATTTTATTATTTAAAACGACAATTATTATCAAAAGTAACTAATTTATATTTTACACATAAATATATTTAAATTAGATAATAATTTTATATATAATTTTTATTACAAACAATTTCTACATATTTTAATTATAAATTTCTTTGGTTTGTTATATTAAAATTATTCATGTTTAAAATTATTTGTATTTTTATTCTTTGACATTAACTTAATTACGTAATTTAATCTAATAATAATTATTAATATAATATAATTAAATAGTTACACATAGCTTCAATTTATAATTTTATTTATTTTTCCCAAAATATATCTTTAATTCTTCCCTACAAATAATTTCAATTGTTAATGGCATTAATGTAACATTTTCTACAAACAATTATTATACAAACAAATATAATCATATATTTAAAATATAAAGTAATTAAGAATTTACACCCACATTATTTTTTCTAAAAAAATATTAATTTTATTACTCTAAAGGAGAATTATTATTAGAAAATAGTAAGATTTACCAACAAATATAATTTTTATTATTTTTTTTAGAATTTACACACAAATGTGTTTAGGTTTATGTATTAAAATTGAATATATTTAAATTCATTTTTTACTAAATATTTTATATTTTTATTATAAAAGTATTTTTTATAAACAGTAGAAAATTGTAAAATAATATACATAATATTTAATTCTAAAATTAAATTTAAAACATAGGATCTCATTAGTCAGAAATTTTGTACACAATATTAAGGCATTTATACAATCAATATAGATATTTTTTTATGAATTTTTATTAAAAATCCCTGGGATCAGCCCAAGATATTCAATAGATTTTAATGAACCATATGGGTCCTTTTTGTCTCTAATTAAGATTTGAATTTACATAAACACCCTATTCGAATAATTCAATCCATCAATGCATATACCCCTGCCCACATCCAAACAATACCCAATTAAGAGATCCCTGTCCAATATACATGGGACCGTCGTACACCCATATCGTTCACTGCCACTCGACCACTCGCCAATCGAAAATTAAAACAATACACGACAAGTCGAGGGCTCTGACTGGTGTACGAACAGAAAAAATATTTAATGGGGCTTAAACCCGAATGAATCCCAAACGGGGCCTGAATCGAAACGCTCCGTATATCCAGATAATTGGATCGCAACAAAGCTTCGGATCAAGTCAGCTAGATAACTAACCCGATGCCACTATGAAAACAGCACAGAATGTGCCCGCCGTCCCTTTTTACATCAATCCACCCTCACAGTCTGATAGCGTGCCGCGGAAATGATACTCGTATATCTGAGTCGGCGGTCCGAAAACAATCCACGATCTGGACGAGAGAGAGACGGCCCGATCGGTCGTGCACGGTGCTAGATAGAGCGGCACTGATGATGAGTTGTTCATTTTGCAAAGTGCGGTCATATCGCAATGCGGGCTAGGGATACTGGGGGCAATTCAAACGGCCATTAACACCTGAGTTATGGCCCGGTGTCGACAGAGTTGTTTTAGACCAGAGGACATTAGTTCATCATCAATCTACGGAGGATTACAAGGATATTGCGGATACCACATCATCTCGCTTTGCCGGACTAATCTTGCGGTTTTGCTGGGACTCTGGTGAAATATGGCCGTGACGTTAGGCTTTCTGGGAAGTTCATGGGTCTTGGATCAAACACTAATAAGCATATTTACAAGAAACCCTTACTTTTAATTCATTAATCACACAATAAAAGTGTGATTTCAACCCACGTTAGGGTGAAAAGAAATTTGAGGATAGATATTGATATATAACAATTACAATGTGAAAATATAATCAAGAAGTTGAAATTGACAATAAAGAAAAAGAGAGTTATTGAAAATTTGTTCTCAAACTCTCGAAATAAAACTACATATTGATATTAGTGGAATTAAAAGGCAACAAGTTATTCTTCATTTATGACAGGTTATGGTGACACAATCGAAAGATAATTAAAAATATAAAATAAGAAAAAGAAGAGGTATATTTAATTTTATTTTTTTTTATATTTGCATGACCAGAATATAGGAAGAAATAATGTGAGAAGTAGCCTTGACAAGAAGAGTTCAGGTCAAAATGTTGAGATTAGAAGAACATAAAAATTATTGGTTTTATCTTTGCTTTTATAAGAATTATATCTTTAAACAAGTATTTAGATATGTCTAGTTGGTGTTTTTTAATTAGTACAATAATAAAAGGAAAAAGGACTACATTATTCTGTCGGTATAGGTATGTGACAATTACAATGTGAAAATATAATCATGAAGTTGGGATTCACAATAAAGAAGAAGAATAAACATTGAATTATGAAAGAAGGATTCTCAAATCATTGAAATAAAACTACACATTGGTGTTAGTGAAAGTTCCAACCTTAAAAGCAATAATAATTTAACTTTGATGATATACTAAAAATCTGCTAAAGTTATTCTTCATTTATGACATTATACTAACACAATCTAATAATAATTAAAAACATAAAATAAGAAAAAGTTGTGGCACATTCCATTTTGTATTTCTTATATTTGCAAGACCAAAATATAGGAAGTAATAAGTCCGAAGTAGCCTTGACAAGAAGAGTTCTGGCCAAAAAGTTGAGATTAGAAGAACATGAAAATTATTGGTTTTATCTTTGCTTTTATAAGAATTATATCTTTAAACAAGTATTTAGATATGTCTAGTTGGTGTTTTTTAATTAGTACAATAATAAAATGAAAAAGGACTACATTATTCTGTCGGTATAGGTATGTGACAATTGCAATGTAAAAATATAATCATGAAGTTGGGATTCACAATAAAGAAGAAGAATAAACATTGAATTATGAAAGAAGGGTTCTCAAACCATTGAAATAAAACTATACATTGGTGTTAGTGAAAGTTCCAACCTTAAAAGCAATAATAATTTAACTTTGATGATATACTAAAAATCTGCTAAAGTTATTCTTCATTTATGACATTATACTAACACAATCTAATAATAATTAAAAACATAAAATAAGAAAAAGTAGTGGCACATTCCATTTTGTATTTCTTATATTTGCAAGACCAGAATATAGGAAGTAATAAGTCCGAAGTAGCCTTGACAAGAAGAGTTCTGGCCAAAAAGTTGAGATTAGAAGAACATGAAAATTATTGGTTTTATCTTTGCTTTTATAAGAATTATATCTTTAAACAAGTATTTAGATATGTCTAGTTGGGGTTTTTTAATTAGTACAATAATAAAAAGAAAAAGGACTACATTATTCTGTCGGTATAGGTATGTGACAATTACAATGTGAAAATATAATCATGAAGTTGGGATTCACAATAAAGAAGAAGAATAAACAATGAATTATGAAAGAAGGGTTCTCAAACCATTGAAATAAAACTACACATTGGTGTTAGTGAAAGTTCCAACCTTAAAAGCAATAATAATTTAACTTTGATGATATACTAAAAATCTGCTAAAGTTATTCTTCATTTATGACATTATACTAACACAATCTAATAATAATTAAAAACATAAAATAAGAAAAAGTTGTGGCACATTCCATTTTGTATTTCTTATATTTGCAAGACCAGAATATAGGAAGTAATAAGTCCGAAGTAGCCTTGACAAGAAGAGTTCTGGCCAAAAAGTTGAGATTAGAAGAACATGAAAATTATTGGTTTTATCTTTGCTTTTATAAGAATTATATCTTTAAACAAGTATTTAGATATGTCTAGTTGGGGTTTTTTAATTAGTACAATAATAAAAAGAAAAAGGACTACATTATTCTGTCGGTATAGATATGTGACAATTACAATGTAAAAATGTAATCATGAAGTTGGGATTCACAATAAAGAAGAAGAATAAACGTTGAATTATGAAAGAAGGGTTCTCAAATCATTGAAATAAAACTACACATTGGTGTTAGTGAAAGTTCCAACCTTAAAAGCAATAATAATTTAACTTTGATGATATACTGAAAATTTGCTAAAGTTCTTCTTCATTTATGACATTATAGGGATACAATCTAAAGATAATTAAAAACATAAAAGAAGAAAAACTAGTGGCACATTTCATTTTATATTTCTTATATTTGCAAGACCATAATATAGGAAGTAATAAGGCCGAAGTAGCCTTCACAAGAAGAGTTCAGACCAAAAAGTTGATATTAGAAAGATATGAAAATTATTGGTTTTATCTTTGCTTTTATAAGAATTTTATCCTTGAACAAGTATTTAGATATATCTAGTTGGTGTTTTTTAATTAGTACAATAATAAATGGAAAAAGGACTACATTATTCTGTCGGTTTAGGTATGTGACAATTACAATGTGAAAATATAATCATGAAGTTGGGATTCACAATAAAGAAGAAGAATAAACATTGAATTATGAAAGAAGGATTCTCAAATCATTGAAATAAAACTACACATTGGTGTTAGTGAAAGTTCCAACCTTAAAAGCAATAATAATTTAACTTTGATGATATACTGAAAATTTGCTAAAGTTATTCTTCATTTATGACATTATAGGGATACAATCTAAAGATAATTAAAAACATAAAATAAGAAAAAGTAGTGGCACATTTCATTTTATATTTCTTATATTTGCAAGACCAGAATATAGGAAGTAATAAGCCCGAAGTAGCCTTCACAAGAAGAGTTCAGGCCAAAAAGTTGAGATTAGAAGGACATGAAAATTATTGGTTTTATCTTTGCTTTTATAAGAATTATATCTTTAAACAAGTATTTAGATATGTCTAGTTGGTGTTTTTTAATTAGTACAATAATAAAAGGAAAAAGGACTACATTATTCTGTCGATATAGGTATGTGACAATTACAATGCGAAAATATAATCTTGAAGTTGGGATTCACAATAAAGAAGAAGAATAAACAATGAATTATGAAAGAAGGGCTCTCAAACCATTGAAATAAAACTACACATTGGTGTTAGTGAAAGTTCCAACCTTAAAAGCAATAATAATTTAACTTTGATGATATACTGAAAATTTGCTAAAGTTATTCTTCATTTATGACATTATAGGGATACAATCTAAAGATAATTAAAAACATAAAATAAGAAAAAGTAGTGGCACATTTCATTTTATATTTCTTATATTTGCAAGACCAGAATATAGGAAGTAATAGGCCCGAAGTAGCCTTCACAAGTTGAGATTAGAAGGACATGAAAATTATTGGTTTTATCTTTGCTTTTATAAGAATTTTATCCTTAAACAAGTATTTAGATATATCTAGTTGGTGTTTTTTAATTAGTACAATAATAAATGGAAGAAGGACTACATTATTCTGTCGGTATGGATATGTGACAATTACAATGTGAAAATATAATCATGAAGTTGGGATTCACAATAAAGAAGAAGAATAAACATTGAATTATGAAAGAAGGATTCTCAAATCATTGAAACAAAACTACACATTGATGTTAGTGAAAGTTTCAACCTTAAAAGCAATAATAATTTAACTTTGATGATATACTGAAAATTTCCTAAAGTTATTCTTTATTTATGACATTATAGGGATACAATCTAAAGATAATTAAAAACATAAAATAAGAAAAAGTAAAAGTTCATTTTATATTTCTTATATTTGCAAGACCAGAATATAGGAAGTAATAAGTCCGAAGTAGCCTTGACAAGATGAGTTCAGACCAAAAAGTTGAGATTAGAAGAACATGATGTCTGTGAAGATATGTCTAGCTGGTACTTTTTACTTAGTACAATAATAAGGGGAAAATGGACATATTAGACTCTCGGTATAGGCATATAACAATTACAATGTGAAAATATAATCATGAAGTTGGGATTCATAATAAAGAAGAAAAATGTATATTGAACTATTGAAGAAGGGTTCTCAAATCATTGGTGTTAGTGAAATTCCCAAGCTTAAAGTCAATAATAATTTAATTTTGAAGCTATACTGAGTATTTATTAGTTATTCGTCATTTATGAAATTATATTTAGAGTCTAGAGATGATTAAAACATAAAGTAAGAAAAAGTAGAAGTAATAAAAAGCAACAATGCAGCAAAAAGGGGAAAAACGTGAATTGGTCATTAGCCGATAAAGAAGACATATCGAAGAGACAATCGAGAAGACGGACAGTAGATCATGTAGAAGTGAACTTTTACAGCATCATCAACGTCGTCCCGCGACTGTATGAATAACATTTGAGCGCATCATGTTTTCAATAACGCGACTAAATATTCAATGGGCCACTCGGAGCTCTACTTGCGAGACGATGGGCTATTGAGTGGAGCATTGCCCATTCCGGTCGGTTGTAGAGGCCCATTTCGGGCCCATTCTAACCGTAACATAGCTCGTTGTGTTCAGCGCGATGGGATCGGTCATGAGCGTAGACTGCGGGCTGCGCAACAAATTATGCTGATTTTATTCAAATTCACATTTAAATTGCAGGTAAAAGGGGAGTATTTTTCTGGCGTATGATGATGTTGTGGATGGACCACGCGAGGAATGCGCCCTACGAAGGGTTGGACCGTTTTGTTTTTCTTATTTCTAAAGGCTGCCGTTGAGCCGCTGCATGATTATGTTACGAGTTGATCATAAAAGCTTGACGATTATTTTATGGTGCTTCGTGTAATTACGTGAGATTTTTATTGCAACTTGTTGCCTGTTTATTAATAACCGGCTGTATTTGCAAAGTAATCTTAGATTAACTTTCATTGATAAAGTTTTAAAGGCGTAAAAAACACCAATATTATACCACTTCTTAGTTTTCAATGGATATTAATTATACAATTTACACATTAATGTGCTGATTGGTATAACTGATTAAGATAATAATTATTACTAAACCAATAATAAAATAACAATCAATTATGATAATATATTCAGACTCTAGAGACATAAAATATATAATTTGAAACAGATGTTTATAGTTGTGTTTAAATAAATTTTTGTACTTACTTTAACTTCATCTCCATTGATATCTGAAATAAAGAAAAATAATTACTAAAAATCATTATAATTAGGATTCAATTAAATAATATTAGTGTTAAAAAAATTAATTAATTAATTCCTTAATTCCACATTGTTTTTACAATGAGTAATAATAAAATTAACAAAAATAAATACAAATATAATGACTGAAATCATCATTAAATTTATATAATGTCATAACTTATATAAGAGAAGTTAATTAGACTGATTGTTAATGACAAAATTTAATTTTTTATTACAAATAAAATATTTATTTTTTTTAATTAACTGAGTTTTGTAATTTGTATTTAATTCCATTTATAAGAAATATTTTAAAGTTCGGTCAACTTGACTTGGTTTGTCAAGTTTACCTTTTCTTCATACAATTTATTCTTCATGAATTTATTGATGAAACTCTAAAGGTAAAGTCTAAAAGTAATTTTTTATCGAAACTATTATTATTATTTATTAAAACTATTGTTTTACCTATTAAAAGTGGCGCCCAACTTTTCCGATATTTATAGTAAGATCAGTTTTGATTGCACAGTATAACTTATTAATATTTAAAACGTTAAAGATAAAAGTTATATTATATTTTTTAAATTAAATTAAATTGGTAATTTGTAGTTTAATCTAATATTAAAAAAAAAATTTAAAATTTCTTTTTGTATTTGGATTTTCAACTTCACATTTTCATCTTACAATTTAATGTCTTTTTACGTGTTTAAATTATTACTTTATTAACAGAACTAATTCAAAAATTAACCAATTCGTTAAGGAAACCAACAATTTTATTAAAATTGTATTAAATTTGAAATGTATTTTGAAGAAACTAACATTATCAAGAAGCATTGGCGCCCAACTATTAAGTATTAATTATAATTTAGTGATTTGTTATCAAATACCTGATAGGAAATTTAATTAAATCATTATTAGAAATAAACAATTTTATTAGAAACATATTAAATTTGAAATATTGTGAGAAGAAACTGAAATGATGAAATCAATTGGCACCCAACTTTTCTGATAGTTATAATAAAACAGTACTTTATTATCAGAACTAATTCAAAAATTAACCAATCCCTTAATGAAACTAACAATTTTATTAAAATTATATTAAATTTGAAATATATTGTGAAGAAACTAAAATTATCAAGGACCATTGGCGCCCAACTTTTAAGTATTAAATATAATTTAGTGAATTGTTATCAAATACCTGATAGGAAATTTAACTAAACCATTAATAGAAATAAACAATTTTAATAGAAACATATTAAATTTGAAATATTGTGAGAAGAAACTGAAATGATGAAATTAATTGGCGCCCAACTTTTCTGATAGATATAATAAAACATTACTTTATTATCACAACTAATACAAAAATTAACCTATTTATTAATGAAACTTTAAAGGTACTGTCTAAAGGTGATTTTTTATCAAAACTATTATTATTATTTATTGTTTTACCTATTAAAATTGGCGACCAACTTTTCTGATATTTATAATGAGTTTTGATTGCACAGTATAACATATTAATATTTAAAACGTTAAAGTTATATTCAATTTTTTTTTAAATTAAATTAAATTGTTAATTTATAGTTTAATCTAATATTAAAGAAAAAATTTTAAAGTTTCATTTTGTATTTGGATTTTCAACTTCATATTTTCATCTTACAATTTAATGTTTTTTTGCTTGTTTAAAGTACTACTTCGTATAAATAAAATTTTATACATTTTATTGTATTATTTTTTCAAAAATTGTTTAGAATAACTAAGAATTCATAGACAAATTTATTTCACATTGTCATTATTTTTGAATATTTAATACAAAACTTGTAACAATATATTTCAAAAATATTAAAAATTTACTTTTCCTTCATTAGATTAATTATAATAAAATGAGTTTAATTAAATAATTCAAATCTACCATTTTTTACTTGCAGTTGTATAAGAAATAGAAATAAATAGAATAAGAAATTGATTAACCATTAGATATTGAGAAAGTAAGTTTTTCATCATTTTTGATCTCTCAGTATAACTTATTAACGTTTGACTCATAATATTGTGTATTTTATTAAACCACATAATGTAAAACTTGTTACAACATAATTACAAAATTTAATATTACAGGTGACAATGTAATTTCCATTCATTAGATTAATTATAATAAAATGAGTTTAATTAAATAATTCAAATTCACCATTTTAACTCGCAGTCGTCTTAAAAAGTTGGTCGGGTGCACCGCTTTTAAATAATTATTCTCCGTAATGTATAAAATAGTTGCTTGAAAATTCAATGCATGTAAAACAGGCTGCGTGGGATCCCTAAGGGTTAGCTCCACCTATAAGATTGAGGGTGAACTCCGCGTGTAGTTATGAACAATTCAACGATGTAAATTCTTTTTAATTTTTTATATGAGACAATATAAATTTAAAAAAATATTATTTAATGCATAATAAAGTCTGATTTGAACAGAATGTAGTTAACTTACACATTATAAAATACATAAATTATTTTTAAATTTACTAGTAACTAATTATAAACTTAATTATACTTACTGACTAATAAAAATTATTGGATTTATTTAAAAAATGGTGGATGCGACCTTATGAACACTCCTTAGGTCTGATGACTACAAACTTAATTTACAATGGACTATGATGATTAAAAATAAATTACAGTTTGTTTATTAGATAAATGAATTAACGTATAAAATAAAACAGAAAATGAGAATTTTATCAAAAAATTCGGAGCAGTTAGTAATCTCCGAAAACCTGTGAGCGAACAAAGAAGAAGAAAATGTATTCATGGACCAAAGGCACAGACGGGAAGTCGTTCCAAAGACGCATTGTCGTTCAAGGAGCGAACGACGCCCATGGGGTGCCTTAAGACATTTTCATTTTAGTTTTCAGTAACCCAAGCCCCGGGGCGGCGGGCCATTCAACACATGATGTTTATAAGAGAAACCGATATCGGATTATATGGACCCAATATCGCGGACCCGCGGGACCGCTAAAACGAGACGCTATCCGCACCAGACACACCTTTTATTAACTGTTTTAATAAAACTGGTTTCGTATCATACCAAATGCCAACTAATCCAATATTAAATAAAATCAAAATGAAAAACTCAAATTAACAAATATATGATTCAGTTTTGTAATTAGTAAGATTTATTATGTTAATTAAAGTGTTTTATACAACCTACTGAAATGTTTCCTTTATTCTTTATACCACCTTCTATCTCAAACAAATTTAATATTTTGGTGTTTTATTAATTAATTAAATATATATAGAACCTCAATGATTAAAGTAAAAATATAATATTTATTAATGAATTAAAATAATGTAAAAACAAAAAAAATATTTCTATATATTTATTACACAAAAATTTTAAAGAAAATGTATGTATATGTATAAAAATACTGTTTTTGTTATCTAAATAATAAAAACATTTTAATTAATTAATTAAAATTAAATGAAGAAAAATATACTTAACAAATTAAAACTAAAAAAAATCATAAAACATTTTCTAAGAAATTTTTAATGTTAAATGTTAAAAAGTTGTTAAGACAAGAAAAATTAAGAAAATTAATATTCCATACACAAAAAATTTAGTAAAAACTTTAAAAAAAAATGTTTTAATTTCAAATAATACAATTTTTTGATAAACTCATTAAAAAGGAGTTAAAAAAATTTAAAAAAAAAAATCAATTTTCAAATGTAATAATTTTAAATAATATAAAGATTTTTATACACCCATTAAAAAGAGTTCAAATAACAATAAATATTAAATTTTAATTATATTTAGACAAACAATTATGAAGAAACAATTTACCATTTTTATATTTTTTATAAAAAAAGAAACAACATTTTTAAATTATAATTAATAATTAATAAACAAAAATTAAAGCATATAATAAAACAATAATTTCAAAGTAGTTAAGACAATAAAAATATCAATTATTATTAACCCACAAAAAATTATTTTTTGATTTTTAATTAATATAAAACAATTTTATTATTTATTATAAAAAATTTTAAATCAGAAACAAAATAATTTTCAATTATATCAACACACAAATTAAAGAAACCAAAGGAACAATTTACAATAATAGTAAGTTGTAATTTTTTTCATTTTAGATAAAATTCATTTTACGTATATTTTAAATTTTTAATTTTAACTTATATATTTAAATTTTATCATTTTTTAATTCATTTAAAAGTTGAGAAAATATTTTTTTATAATATTCAATTCACAAAAATGATTTGTGAAACAAATTGTTAAGAAAAGCTTTTAATTTATTAATTTTAATTAACATAAAACACATTTTTATGTTATTTCACTTGAGTTAAAATAAGATAAATTTAAATTTGGGATTTAATTGAAAATTGAAAGTTTAGGAAATATGAAAATAATCTATTAGAAAATTGTAAATTTTGTAAATGCAATAAAAAATTTTTTGAATGCACAAAAATGATGTAACAACGATTTAGGAAGTTTTTATAAAACAATACAAATAATTAATTTTTAATAATATTTGACGCATAAAAATGTTTAATATTATTGGAAAGTTATTAAAGTTTCTAATTTTAAAAATATTTTATCTATCACTAAAAAGTTAAAATCAGGAAAAAATCACTAAAAAATCACAGAAATGAGAGAAAATGATAAATAGAATTCAATTTATATTAATATTTATTATTCAAAAATGACGAAATAATTTTTTGAGAAATTACAAAAGTTTTTAATTTTTTAATCAAATAATATAATAAGTATATTGATCAGTAAAACGGAGTAAAAAATAATCAATTTTTAATTATATAAAATACACAAATTAAAGAAAATGATGAAACAATTTATATTTTTAATTTCGTATAATATAAATTTTATTAAAGAAAAAATTATAAAAGTTATAATATAACAATAATTTTTTATAAATTCTGTAAAAGGACTTAAATCAAGAAAAACACAATATTAAATATGTATAAATAACCTAAATTTTCAAATTTAAAAAATTGTTAACTTGTATTTTACAAAATGAGTCATTACAATAAAATTATACTGTGTAAATTTTTTTACAATTCGTCTTTTGTCATAACAAAAGTATAAAATTGCGCATGACAATTTTCTTCAGTGTAAACTGAAATCCCTTATCTTTATTGGGACACATTTGTGTAAAGCGAATAAAGGCAAGAAATGTATATAGTACGTTGTGGAAAAAACAACAAGATAGAAAACGCTTTTATTGATTTCAGTAGCATATAACTGGATTGTGACTGTGACTGTGCGTCTACGTTAAACCACACAGAATTGTTGCGTCACAGTCTCAGCGTCGGGTTGGAGTGAGGGAAGACTCGAATGGCCGCTTACTGTAGACGAGTAGGGTAATCGTGGGTGGCGCTGAAAAGGGGGAAAAGAAAATATTAAAAGTTGTTGAGAGCCGGTTGCTTTAATGGATTTCTCGACGTATAATATTATCCTATTGGGTCATCCGTTCGCTCAGACGCTACGAACATGTATCACTGTTTCGGTTAATGAACGGCGATGATAAACATGTCCCCGGGTTCTAGATCAGGTTATACGGTTTCAACGGTCTTAATTATTTCCTTTCCGTTCGTTTGGATCGCATAGGCGTTACCCATTTACCTTTTAATGTCTGCTAGTCGATTTCTTTCTACGGGTTATTAATTGATCTGTACATGTTGTCTAAGGTTTATCTGAAGGCGGGATCTGATCTAATGGGGTATTCAGATTTTTCTGGGTGGTTGGTTCATTTAACTACTTAAATTATGATCAAATTAAAAGATCTATAGTTGTTTGATCGATGAAATAATGGGTTAGAATTCAAATTTTTCAAATATTTTAAGAATAAATTTTTGTATATAAAATAATAATTTAAGAATTTCTTTTGTTTACTTTATTAAATTCTTAAATTTAATAAGGTTCAAATAATAAATTAGAATAAATATCAAAATAAATATAAACTTATTAATAATAATAATAATAATAATTTGTTGAAAATATTATTTTAAAAAAAATCATGTAATGAGAAAATAAGTATGTATCATTGGCGCCCAACTTTTAAGTATTAATTATAATTTAATTTGTTATCAAATATCTTATAAGAAATTTAACTAAATCATTAATAGAAATAAATAATTTTATTAGAAACATATTTAATTTAAAATATTGTGAGAAGAAATTGAAATTATCAATTCACATGGCGCCCAACTTTTCTGATATTTATAATAAAATAGTACTTTATTATCACAACAAGTACAAAAAATAACCAATTTATTAATGAAGCTAATGACTTTATTTAAATTATACTAAATTTGAAATATATTGTGAAAAAACTAAAATTATCAAGATTATTGGCGATTTTATTAGAATTGTATTAAATTTGCAATATATTGAAAATAAACTGAAATTATCAAATCAATTGGCGCCCAACTTTTCTTATATTTATAATAAAACAGTACTTTATTATCAGAACTAATACAAAAATTATCCAATTTATTAATGAAACTAATGAATTTATTTAAATTATATTAAATTTGAAATATATTGTGAAGACACTAAAATTATCAAAGACAATTGGCACCCAACTTTTAATATTAACTATAATTTAGAATTTTATTATCAAATATCTAATAGGCAAATTAACTAAATTATTAACAGAAATAGACGATTTTATTAAAACGGTATAAAATTTACAATATATTGAGAAGAAATTAAAATTATCAAATCAACTGGCGCCCAACTTTTATGATATTTATAATAAGGTAGTACTTGTGAAGAACTTAAAATTATCAATATTTATAATAAAACAGTACTTTATTGTCAGAACTAATACAAAAATTATCCAATTTATTAATGAAACTAATGAATTTATTTAAATTATATTAAATTTGAAATATATTGTGAAGACACTAAAATTATCTAAGACAATTGGCGCCCAACTTTTAATATTAATTATAATCTAGGATTTTATTATTAAATATCTAATAGGCAAATTAACTAAATTATTAATAGAAATAAATGATTTTATTAAAACGGTATAAAATTTAAAATATATTGGGAAGAAATTAAAATTATCAAATCAATTGGCGCCCAACTTTTCTGATATTTATAATAAAGCAGTACTTTATTAGTAGAACTAATACAAAAATTAACCAATTTATTAATGAAATTAATGATTTTATTTAAATTATATTAAATTTTAAATATATTGTGAAGAAACTAAAATTATCAAAGACCATTGGCGCCCAACTTTTAATATTAATTATAATTTAGAGTTTTATTATCAAATATCTAATTGGTAAATTAATTAAATTATTAATAGAAATAAACCAATTTATTAGAATGGTATAAAATTTGAAATATATTGTATTTATAATAAGGTGATACTTTTTTATCAGAACTAATTTAAAAATTATCCTGTTTATTAAAATGATATTAAATTTGAAATATATTGTGAAGAAACTAAAATTATCAAAAACAATTGGCGCCCAAATTGACTAAACTATTATTAGCAACTTTTTTTATAAGAAGGCAGTATTTTATTAGCAAAACTAACTCAAAAATAAATGAAATACACTGTAAAGAAACTAAAATTATCTATAACCATTGGCGCCTAACTGTTATCAAATATTTAATGAAAAAATTAACTAAACCATTAATTAAATTACAGAATGTTAAATAAAGTATGTTTTCTACAAATCTGAAAAGAAAGTTATAATTCTTTTGTTAGGAAATCTTATTGTAAAATTGTTACATAAAATTGCAAATAATGAATAAAAAAATAAATATATAATTTGTTAATTATGTCAAATAATATGAATTGAAACAATAGCAAAATTACAATATGTACGTAATTAATTAAAGATATAAATCTTGAACGTAGTGCGATTTACAACACAATTTCGCCATAATAAAATTACTTTGAAACTTCGAAACGACCATGTTTAAGAATATAATCAAGGCATTAAAATTTCTCGGGTGCAGTATCTAATTTAAAGTTTTCCTAATTTCCCATAGAGCGGCCTCCGCGTATAATCCGCGCTGATATTTGCGTAAGAGATGAGATAAGTTCGTAGTGGTGTGCGGAGTGCTCGCCAGATAAACGATACCGGAATTTAATTTAAGATATAATTTAGGGTGTTAATTAAACGGCTGTTTAATTAGACTCCCCGCTCGGAGGCGGCTGAAACATGGCGGACGTTGTTGCACGTCTGCACGCCGCTGATATAAACTGCCTAGACCCGATTTACGCGCCGCTTTGCCATTTCTCATTACTTATTTACACTATCCTTTGCGATTAATTATCAGGTTGGTTAGATGTGGAGATATTCATGGACAAATCAATTCAAATTTTCTGTTTTAATTGGCCACAGACGAGCCCAAACTTCATTAATGGCTAAAGCACATATAGATTAATCTTACCAGTCTGTAATTATGTAGATAATTAACGAAAATCTAAAAAAAATCTATTAAACTAACATTAATGATAAAATATAATTTGCAAAAATAAAAATATTTTACTAATTGATGAACAGAAAGGGATTTTTTCAAACCTTAACATTAAGAAAGTTGTTAAAATGTTCAATTATATTTTTTAGCTTTAATTATCAAGTAATGTTCGTTCATTATTGAGAAAAAGGAATAACGTTGCTGCTGCCAATTATCTCAAGAACTTGTATCTTCGCAATTTAATCAAGTAATCATTATTTATTATTTAAGTTAAGTTGGTGAAAAATATATATCTTCTAGGACGACCTTTTTTAGGCATACAATCAATTTTAACACTTATATAACTTTTAATGTATCAACAAACATATATGGAATTGTTTATAATACTTAGAAGTATTATGATTTAAAACTTGAACTTGGCTGAGATAAATTTGTAAAACGTATGCCTACTTAAAGTATGAATTTTAATTAATTTTATGGTGTTACATTATTTACAAAGAATTTTACAATTCTTTTTATATATTATCAATTTCTACAAATGAATGTATAAAGAAAATATTTATCCTTAATTTGATGTATTAAACTCTTCTATAAATTATTTAGATAAGGAGTTATAACACTTTAAAGTTGGTCAAAATGATGTAGAACTTTCAGAATGACCATTTTTATACATACAGTCAATTTTAACACTTATATAACCTTTAATGTATCAACAACCATACATGGAATTGTTTATAATACTTAGAAGTTATTATGATTTAAAACTTGAACTTGGCTGAGATAAATGTGTAAAACTTATGCCTTCTTAAAGTATGAATTTTAATTAATTTTATGGTGTTACATTATTTACAAAGAATTTTACAATTCTTTTTATATATTATCAATTTCTACAAATGAATGTATAAAGAAAATATTCATCTTTAATTTGAGGTATTAAACTCTTCTATAAATTATTTAGATAAGGAGTTATAACGCTTTAAAGTTGCTCAAAATTATGTAGATCTTCCAGAACGACTATTTTTATACATACAGTCAATTTTAACACTTATATAATTTTTAATGTATCAACAACCATATATGGAATTGTTTATAACACTTAGAAGTATTATGAATTAAAAGTTAAACTTGGCTGAGATAAATTTGTATATCTTATGCCTACTTAAAGTATGAATTTTAATTAATTTTATGATGTTACATTATTTACAAACAGTTTTACAATTCTTTTTATATATTATCAATTTCTACAAATGAATGAATATAGAAAATATATATCTTTAATTTGATGTATTAAACTCTTCTATAAATTATTTAGATACGGAGTTATAACATTTTAAAATTGCTTAAAATTATGTAGATCTTCCAGAACGGCCTTTTTTATACATACAGTCAATTTTAACACTTATATAACTTTTAATATATCAACAACCATATATGGAATTGTTTATAATACTTAGAAGTATTATGATTTAAAACTTGAACTTGGCTGAGATAAATGTGTAAAACTTATGCCTTCTTAAAGTATGAATTTTAATTATTTTTATGGTGTTACATTATTTACAAACAATTTTAGAATTCTTTTTATATATTATCAATTTCTACAAATGAATGTTTAAAGAAAATATTCATCTTTAATTTGAGGTATTAAACTCTTCTATAAATTATTTAGATAAGGAGTTATAACGCTTTAAAGTTGCTCAAAATTATGTAGATCTTCCAGAACGACTATTTTTATACATACAGTCAATTTTAACACTTATATAATTTTTAATGTATCAACAATCATATATGGAATTGTTTATAACACTTAGAAGTATTATGAATTAAAAGTTAAACTTGGCTGAGATAAATTTGTATATCTTATGCCTACTTAAAGTATGAATTTTAATTAATTTTATGATGTTACATTATTTACAAACAGTTTTACAATTCTTTTTATATATTATCAATTTCTACAAATGAATGTATAAAGAAAATATATATCTTTAATTTGATGTATTAAACTCTTCTATAAATTATTTAGATACGGAGTTATGACATTTTAAAATTGCTTAAAATTATGTAGATATTTCAGAACGGCCTTTTTTATACATACAGTCAATTTTAACACTTATATAACTTTTAATGTATCAACAACCATATATGGAATTGTTTATAATACTTAGAAGTATTATGATTTAAAACTTGAACTTGGCTGAGACCAATGTGTAAAACTTATGCCTTCTTAAAGTATGAATTTTAATTAATTTTATGGTGTTACATTATTTACAAACAATTTTACAATTCTTTTTATATATTATCAATTTCTACAAATGAATGTATAAAGAAAATATTCATCTTTAATTTGAGGTATTAAACTCTTCTATAAATTATTTAGATAAGGAGTTATAACGCTTTAAAGTTGCTCAAAATTATGTAGATCTTCCAGAACGACTATTTTTATACATACAGTCAATTTTAACACTTATATAATTTTTAATGTATCAACAACCATATATGGAATTGTTTATAACACTTAGAAGTATTATGAATTAAAAGTTAAACTTGGCTGAGATAAATTTGTATATCTTATGCCTACTTAAAGTATGAATTTTAATTAATTTTATAAAGTTACATTATTTACAAACAGTTTTACAATTCTTTCTATATATTATCAATTTCTACAAATGAATGTATAAAGAAAATATATATCTTTAATTTGATGTATTAAACTCTTCTATAAATTATTTAGATACGGAGTTATAACATTTTAAAATTGCTTAAAATTATGTAGATCTTCCAGAACGGCCTTTTTTATACATACAGTCAATTTTAACACTTATATAACTTTTAATGTATCAACAACCATATATGGAATTGTTTATAATACTTAGAAGTATTATGATTTAAAACTTGAACTTGGCTGAGATAAATGTGTAAAACTTATGCCTTCTTAAAGTATGAATTTTAATTATTTTTATGGTGTTACATTATTTACAAACAATTTTAGAATTCTTTTTATATATTATCAATTTCTACAAATGAATGTTTAAAGAAAATATTCATCTTTAATTTGAGGTATTAAACTCTTCTATAAATTATTTAGATAAGGAGTTATAACGCTTTAAAGTTGCTCAAAATTATATAGATCTTCCAGAACGACTACTTTTATACATACAGTCAATTTTAACACTTATATGATTTTTAATGTATCAACAACCATATATGGAATTGTTTATAACACTTAGAAGTATTATGAATTAAAAGTTAAACTTGGCTGAGATAAATTTGTATATCTTATGCCTACTTAAAGTATGAATTTTAATTAATTTTATGATGTTACATTATTTACAAACAATTTTACAATTCTTTCTATATATTATCAATTTCTACAAATGAATGTGTAAAGAAAATATTCATCTTTAATTTGAGGTATTAAACTCTTCTATAAATTATTTAGATAAGGAGTTATAATGCTTTAAAGTTGCTCAAAATTATGTAGATCTTCCAGAACGACCATTTTTATACATACAGTTAATTTTAACACTTAAATAATTTTTAATGTATCAACAACCATATATGGAATTGTTTATAATACTTAGAAGTATTATGAATTAAAACTTGATCTTGGCTGAGATAAATTTGTATATCTTATACCTCCTTAAAGTATGAATTTTAATTAATTTTATAATGTTACATTATTTACAAACAGTTTTACAATTCTTTTTATATTTATTTACAAACAATTTTACAATTCGTTTTAGATATTATCAATTTGTACAGATGACTGTGTAAAGAAAATGTTTCTCTTTAATTTGATGTAACTCCTTATCTAAATAATATATAGAAGAGTTTGATACAACACTTTAAAGTTGGTCAATGCACCAAAGCATCCATAGAAAATTTAAAGAAAATACTGATGTTTTTATTTAAATGTTTCTGTTTTAAATTGCAACAAATATGGGTCACAAGGGATAGATTAACATTAATCCTTCTTTAAGAATGTTTACAAATTTAACAAGAAAACAATCATCTATAAAGTTACTTTTAACTAGCAACAACAGCATTTAAATAAAAGTGTATTAATGTCTGTAAATCACGTCATGAGATGAAAAAAGATGTTTTAAACTAATGGTAATAATTTTGAATCAATGGTGCACCAAAGCATCCACAGAGATATTAAAGAACATATTGAAATTTTTATGTAAATGTTTCTATTTTAAATAGCAACAAATGTGGGTCAAACGTACTGATTAGTTAAGAGGAATTTAAATTAACAAGGTCGTATAAATGGTAACTTCGGGTTTGCCAAAAATAGGATATTTTGGCAAAGCCTTTTGTCAATTACGAAATGGAAAGAAATTTCAAACAAAATTTTATTTATTGCATCCAAGCATACAAAGAAAGTTTTCTTCAGGAGTGATCATCACAGTTTTACGGGCGGTATCATGTTTCCGACACGGGCTAAGGCAGTAAAACACTCCATTACTGTGACGTTTCAATGAGTCGCACCTATGGAGCTGTCACATTTATTGCCAGAAATACATCTAGTAGCCTCAAGTCGTAAACATAAATAAACTGAACATCTAGCACTCCGGAGTTCCCACAATAACAGCCCCCTCAATAACATAAACAACGCGATGTAATCTTAACTGTAGAATTTTGCTGGTGTCGGTTACAAAATTATTTTGTTTAATACTTGTTAACCAATTTTCGATAAAGTAAATTTAGCAATTCAAAATTTAATTTATAAAATTTTATTTGAATAGTAAAAATAAATTCAAAATTAATGTAGTGCATTTGCAAATTAACCAGTACCATTAGTTGTATAAAGGCCATTAGTCGAATAACCGGCGAACCAAACATGTATGTACGACCGTAAACTGTAATTTATAATTTAAATTCCAATTTCAATATTTTTTAGCGCACGAATCCTGAATAATAATAAACATTTTCAATGCAAATAAATTGGTTTAAGTTATTCATGAATTTTCTATCGCCGAAACTGGAATTCGTTCTCCCAGTTTTAAATAGCAATTACAGTTGCAACTTTTAATCTACATAACTCTCGCAAATGGCGCCATAAAAGTCGACGAGAAAACTCAGAAACTCTATTCAAAAGCGAAAAAAAGTCTAAATGAAACTTGTGCATTTGAATACACCAACTAATGTGTGTTCGTATTTATTAGTTCCGTACTGTGTTTACAGTTACTGTGCGAGATAATGGCGATTTATTTTTATTCGAAAGACATTTCGGGCGTATTGAAAAGCCCTTATGCATTTCGTCCTTTATACGTTGCCAAACGTGTCTCGATTTTTGTATTTTTTATTCGCTGCAATTGTGCTGCAGTAAAATACTATTGCTATTTGAGCTTAATTGGAAAGAAATCTTTAATTATTTAATGTTGTTGTGGCCCAAATAAATTAATTCTTATTATTCAAATATGTTACTCTTACCTGAAGTTATGTACGGAATTAAACAAACAAAACAAAACCGGCCTTCCGAAAGTAACAGTCGCCGATTGTATAAATAAAGTGATAAACCGCCTTTAAAAAAGCATCTTAATCTGCCATTAGCAGTAACTTGTATCGTTAACGACCACACAGTGGCTCAATTATTAATAAATTTCGCATAAAATACAGTGACTATTAAAAAGGATCCGGGCAACTTATTCGCCATTTAATGACAATTTACAAGCCGTCAAGCACCAATATCTGTCGGACAGTCTGCGATCCGTCCTGGTTTACGACCGGGCCGTTTCAGGCGTCCATCAGGACTGTTTCGTTCCTCATTAAAGACGTTCTGAATCGAGTCGCTTGTCCTTTTTTTCCCTGTGTGGTTTTTTTTTGTTGAGATTCTGCACGATTTGTCGTCGATGCTTTTGCCGTTTTGCGGTACTTTGTGATGTCATTCGGGGAAAAGTGATCGGGGACATTAGCAGGCTTTTATCGAATAGCATTGCAATACTTATTACTTATCAGGTTGTAGATTGTTTCAGCTACAAAAAAATCAATCTCTTTTTAACTGATTTATTATTATTGCGGATTGAATAATAATTAAGCTTTGGTTACATAATATTAACCAATTGGTAAATACAAACAAAAATTAGGTACCGGCATTTGTTGTCTTACCGGTACGGTAACTAGCAAAGAATCAAGTTTATTATTACAAAAAATATCATAACACAATTTGTAATTAAATATTTATAAATAATTTATAATATATATATATATATATAATTTATTTCAATACTCGATGAAGAATTAATAAAGATATCAGGTCATTGAAATAGTATAAATGTTTCAGTGCCTCTTTAATACTTAATTAAATGTTTTTAAAGTTCTACTACTGAAAATCATGGTAAATTAAATAATTAATTAATTAAGATTCATGTTATTATTTTATCTAACTAGAAAAGAATTAAATTTAAAACGAGACAATACACCAGAATATATTTCTTAATAATTAAAATTGAACAATGTTTTAAAGTATTTTTATGTAGGAATTAATGTCATGTTTTTGAGTAGATAATTTACTACAAGTTTAATTAAATATTCCAAAGGAAATAAATAAAATTTTCAGGTCAGTGTTTCCTTGAAAAATATAAATGTTTCCGGGACATTTTTGTCTCTTCAATATTTTGTGTAGCTAGTAAAGAATTAATTTTAAGACCAGAAAATATACTATAATCTAAGATATTTGTAAATAAAATATAATATTGATTTGAAATATACACTTAGTATAAAGTACTTGTTAAATTTTAGTGGAAAAGATACTATAAATCATAATAAAATTGAATAATAATGTTTTAAAATATTTTTATATATGGTTTGATGTCATGAATGCACAATTTTCTGAGTAGGTTGATTATAATAATTATTACAAATCTAATTAAATATTCAAAATGAAATAAATAAAATAATCAGGTCAGTTTTCCTTTCAAAAATTTAAATGTTTCCGGGACATTGTTGTCTCTTCAATATTTTGTCTAATTAGTAAAAAACTAAATTTACGACAAGAAAATATATCATAATATAATTATCAATAAGATATTTGTTAATAAAATATAATATTTATTTCAAATATACTTAGTACAAAGTATTTGTTAAATTTTAGTTGAATAGATACTATAAATCGTGATAAAATTAAATAATAATGTTTTAAAGTATTTTTATATATGGTTTGATGTCATGACTGCATATTTTTCTGAGTAGATTGATTATAATAATTACCACAAATCTAATTAAATATTCGAAAAGAAATAAATTAAATTTTCAGGTCAGTGTTTCCTTGAAAAACATAAATGTTTCCGGGACATTGTTGTCTCTTCAATATTTTGTCTCATTAGTAAAAAACTAAATTTAAGACAAGAAAATATACCATAATATAATTACCAATAAGATATTTGTAAATAAAATATAATATTTATTTCAAATATACACTTAGTGCAAAGTATTTGTTAACTTTTAGTTGAATAGATACTATAAATCGTGATAAAATTAAATAATAATGTTTTAAAGTATTTTTGTATATGGTTTGAGGTCATGAATGCATATTTTTCTGAGTAGGTTAATTAAAATAATTACTACAAATCTAATTAAATATTCGAAGAGAAATAAATTAAATTTTCAGGTCAGTGTTTCCTTGAAAGACATAAATGTTTCACAGACATTGTTGTTTCTTCAATATTTTGTCCAATTAGTAAAGAACTAAATTTATACAAGAAAATATATCACAATCTAATTATCAATAAGATATTTGTAAATAAAATATAATATTTATTTCAAATATACACTTAGTGCAAAGTATTTGTTAACTTTTAGTTGAATAGATACCATAAATCGTGATAAAATTGAATAATAATGTTTTAAAGTATTTTTTTATATGGTTTGATGTCATGAATGCATAATTTTCTGAGTAGGGTGTTTATAATAATTTACTAGAAATCTAACTAAACATTCAAAATGAAATAATAAAATTTTCAGGTCAGTGTTTCCTTGAAAAACATAAATGTTTCAGAGACATTGTTGTTTCTTCAGTATTTTGTCTAATTAGTAAAGAACTAAATGTAAAACAAGAAAATATACCATAATATAATTTTCAATAGATATTTACTAATATAATATTTATTTTAAATATATAATTAGTAAAAGTACTTGTCAAATTTTAGTGGTCTAGATACTATAAAAAATTATAAAATTAAATAATAATGTTTTAAAGTATTTTTTTATATGGTATGAATGCATAATTTTCTGAGTAGGTTGATTATAATAATTTACTACAAATCTAATTAAATATTCGAAGAGAAATAAATTAAATTTTAATATGTTTATAGATTAATTATAATAATTAACTACAAATTTAAATATTCAAAAAAAAAATAATAAAATTTTGATGTCAGTGTTTCCTTTCAGGGACATTGTTGTCTCTTCAATATTTTGTCTAAATAGTAAGGAATTAAGTTTGAGATAAGAAAATATACCAGATAATAATATTTTATATATTTATTTCAAATATAGACTTACAAAGTACTTATTAAATTTTAATGGAATTCAGAAATAATTATATTAAACAAAATTTTAAAATATTTTTATACATTATTTGGTTCTATTATGAATGCAATGAGTAAATTTATTTATTTAATAATTTACTACAAATCTAAATACTAAAAAATATACTAATAATAATAATAAAATAATGTATTAATATTATAATATTTTATGTATAACTTTTCAGGTCCCTGTTTCAGTAAAAATAATAAAATATTTTTATAAATCGTTTATTGCTACGAATGAATATAATTCTGAGAGCATGTCCCAATTGTAACAATTTTTAATTAAATATTGTAATCGTTTGGTGTCATGAATGCATAATTTTCTGATCACACTCACTTTAATAATCTGCCAACACTCTAATTAAACGCCCTAACGTGAATAATTAAAATTTTCGGGCCCATCTCTCGGTGAAAAAACGTCGGTATATTTATTCAAAAATTATGAAAACAACGGCGTCATTATGCAACCGGGGACCCAGCTGAGCTTTTGTTGAGTGTAATATTGCAACACCCTTATTTAATAAAACCCTGCACCGTAGACGGGCTTAGCCCCACTGTTTGTACTACCATTTTAATCAATTCTAAGTCACTTGAAGTGATCTACCCCATTCTTTTATCTTTGCATTTATCTAAAGTTCTCCTTTATTTAGAAGTGCGGAGATAAGAGGGATAGCGCCAAGTGTTGCCCGGCCATTCCCATTCTTATATCGGGTTCAAAACCCTTTAACGAGTTTCCAATTTATCCTTTTCGTTTTTGCATGCGTTGTTTTATGGTGGCATTAAAACGGGATGGGACCTAGTCCAATTTGTCAGAAATTTTGCTGCCGCCATATTTATATTTTATTGTTAAAATAAATCAATACTTTGCACATTTGTTCTTGTTCACACAATCTAAATATAAACTTAGTCGTGCCACATGGTTGTTAGAAATTTTTAACATGAAATTAAATTAAAAATAATATAATTTGACTAAAGCAAAAGTGATTTTAGTTGATAGTACACTTTGTCACGAAAGTGTGCAAATCTGAAAGTTAATGATCATGTTTAACATTGTGTTTTTCACAGAACATTACATTTTACTTACACAGTAGACAAGTTTTTATTACAACCTGGAAGTTACCATACATCCGGAATATTCATAATGCATTATGATTTATTAAGTAAATAAATGAGTGATATTTTTAGCTTCAAACTTTTATGTTTGCCTTCGCCTTACGTCAATAAACTGAATTAAAATGCACACATGTTATTCGTGCGAGGCCATTTTGAGCACGCCCGGCACTCAAGAAGACCATAAGAAAACAAAAGGAGGAACGCATCTGCGCTCTGCATAAACAATTTAATTTCTCGGCTAATGCAACTTTAATTTTTTCATCCCCACATCGCAAGGATGTGTATAACGAGTTTCTTTTTTCGCCGCAGCTTCTTCGTATTTGTTTTCCTCACGGTCCCCCTCGTATACACGTGTTACTTGGATTCGTCGAATGGCAGGAATCTAGCCCTCGGTTGCGGGGCATCAGAATGATATTAGTGCAGGAATTTCGGATCGAATAACTTTTGTAAATCGCTCCGTCAAAGTCGTAAATTACGGTTAGTTTGGGTGGATTGCATTAAGGGGAGGTCTGTAATGGTGGGTGTATTGCATAATAAATTTTGGTATTGTTTTAAGGGAATGTAACTTCTGATGAAATATTTACACATTTAAAAAGAGGAAAATAATTTATTTAAATGATTAAAATAAGATTAATTTTCAGTTTCCAGTTACAGCTAACACTGAAATTCACTACAATATACTTTTTTGTATATAACGTGGATGTAATTTCTAATAAAATTTTTGTATATATACTGATATCTGCAATTAAATTTTGTTTAAAAAAATCAGCTTCTAAATTAGGAGAAATGCAACCGGAGATCGATTACTGAATATTCATGAAAGTACTGAAGGAGAAGATAAATGGATCCTATACCTAAAGAACAATATTTTGCTTTGATTAGCTTCAACATTTTCTTCTTCAGTTTTGACATAAAGATTATTTTTTGCTTCAATTCTCCCTAATTCTGACGAAAGCTCAGGATTATCAAAGTCTCGAAATAATTCATTAATGTAAATCGTTTCCATGTGTTCCATAATTCTATCCCAATAGTGACATTGCTCTCTCAATCTGCTTTCAAGATTAACCAATCTTTGAATTAAATTCTCCTCCAGTTCCTGCTCTAGTGCAATGTTTTCTTCTTCAATTCTTTCCAATATGGCTTCCCCCACTGCGTTGTTGGTATTGTTGCTAAATAGAAACAAACTTCTTTTAATGCTTTAGAAGAAAACTATTGCGAAAACGAGAATAAGACATTGACATACTGAGATATCAACTTTAAATAATAAATTTGAAATATTTTTAATAAAATTTGATTAACAAAATACATCTTCCTAGCATTCCCCATTTTCTCCATCTTCTTCCTCAATTATACCTAGAGAACAATATTTTGCTCTGATTAGCTTCAACATTTTCTTCTTCAGTTTTGACATAAAGATTATTTTTTGCTTCAATTCTCCCTAATTCTGACGAAAGCTCAGGATTATCAAAGTCTCGAAGTAATTCATCAATGTTAATCGTTTCCATGTGTTCCATAATTCTATCCCAATAGTGACATTGCTCTCTCAACCTGCTTTCAAGATTAACCTATCTTTGAATTAAATTCTCCTCCAGTTCCTGCTCTAGTGCAATGTTTTCTTCTTCAATTCTTTCCAATATGGCTTCCCCCACTGCGTTGCTGGTATTGTTGCTAAATAGAAACAAACTTCTTTTAAACCTTTAGAAGAAAACTATTGCAAAAACGAGAATAAGACATTGACATACTGAGATAATAACTTTAAATAATAAATTTGAAATATTTTTAATAAAATTTGCTTAACAAAATACATCTTCCTAGCATTCCCCATTTTCTCCATCTTTTTCCTCAATTGTACCTAGAGAACAATATTTTGCTCTGATTAGCTTCAACATTTTCTTCTTCAGTTTTGACATAAAGATTATTTTTTGCTTCAATTCTCCCTAATTCTGACGAAAGCTCAGGATTATCAAAGTCTCGAAATAATTCATTAATGTAAATCGTTTCCATGTGTTCCATAATTCTATCCCAATAGTGACATTGCTCTCTCAATCTGCTTTCAAGATTAACCAATCTTTGAATTAAATTCTCCTCCAGTTCCTGCTCTAGTGCAATGTTTTCTTCTTCAATTCTTTCCAATATGGCTTCCTCCACTGCGTTGTTGGTATTGTTGCTAAATAGAAACAAACTTCTTTTAAAGCTTTAGAAGAAAACTATTTCAAAAACGAGAATAAGACATTGACATACTGAGATAATAACTTTAAATAATAAATTTGAAATATTTTTAATAAAATTTGATTAACAAAATACATCTTCCTAGCATTCCCCATTTTCTCCATCTTGTTCCTCAATTATACCTACAGAACAATATTTTGCTTTGATTAGCTTCAACATTTTCTTCTTCAGTTTTGACATAAAGATTATTTTTTGCTTCAATTCTCCCTAATTCTGACGAAAGCTCAGGATTATCAAAGTCTCGAAATAATTCATTAATGTAAATCGTTTCCATGTGTTCCATAATTCTATCCCAATAGTGACATTGCTCTCTCAATCTGCTTTCAAGATTAACCAATCTTTGAATTAAATTCTCCTCCAGTTCCTGCTCTAGTGCAATGTTTTCTTCTTCAATTCTTTCCAATATGGCTTCCTCCACTGCGTTGTTGGTATTGTTGCTAAATAGAAACAAACTTCTTTTAAAGCTTTAGAAGAAAACTATTTCAAAAACGAGAATAAGACATTGACATACTGAGATAATAACTTTAAATAATAAATTTGAAATATTTTTAATAAAATTTGATTAACAAAATACATCTTCCTAGCATTCCCCATTTTCTCCATCTTGTTCCTCAATTATACCTACAGAACAATATTTTGCTTTGATTAGCTTCAACATTTTCTTCTTCAGTTTTGACATAAAGATTATTTTTTGCTTCAATTCTCCCTAATTCTGACGAAAGCTCAGGATTATCAAAGTCTCGAAATAATTCATTAATGTAAATCGTTTCCATGTGTTCCATAATTCTATCCCAATAGTGACATTGCTCTCTCAATCTGCTTTCAAGATTAACCAATCTTTGAATTAAATTCTCCTCCAGTTCCTGCTCTAGTGCAATGTTTTCTTCTTCAATTCTTTCCAATATGGCTTCCTCCACTGCGTTGTTGGTATTGTTGCTAAATAGAAACAAACTTCTTTTAAAGCTTTAGAAGAAAACTATTTCAAAAACGAGAATAAGACATTGACATACTGAGATAATAACTTTAAATAATAAATTTGAAATATTTTTAATAAAATTTGATTAACAAAATACATCTTCCTAGCATTCCCCATTTTCTCCATCTTGTTCCTCAATTATACCTACAGAACAATATTTTGCTTTGATTAGCTTCAACATTTTCTTCTTCAGTTTTGACATAAAGATTATTTTTTGCTTCAATTCTCCCTAATTTTGACGAAAGCTCAGGATTATCAAAGTCTCGAAATAATTCATTAATGTAAATCGTTTCCATGTGTTCCATAATTCTATCCCAATAGTGACATTGCTCTCTCAATCTGCTTTCAAGATTAACCAATCTTCGAATTAAATTCTCCTCCAGTTCCTGCTCTAGTGCAATGTTTTCTTCTTCAATTCTTTCCAATATGGCTTCCCCCACTGCGTTGTTGGTATTGTTGCTAACTAGAAAGAAACTTCTTTTAAAGCTTTCGAAGAAAACTATCGCAAAAACGAGAATAAGACATTGACATATTGAAACAATAACCAAAACAGTCTTTTATTAGGTCAGGATTTAACATAATATTAATTGTTTCAATAAGAGCTGGATTAGCACCATTCGTAAAGTTATTTCGAATACTTTTGTTAATAGCCAAATACATAATATTCTGATCTTTCTCATTAAGAGAGTAATCTCGGTGACAAGATAATAAGAAGAATTTAGTAATTCAGTTAAAGTATATGTTGTTTCAGTAAAATCATCAAAACTATTTTTACAGCACAATATGTGTCACCAAGTACTTCAATCTACAAAAATATCTTAAAATTTTTGTGATATTTCAAAAAACGAAGGGCTTCTTTAAAATTTTCATATTCAAACATTATATTCGATAAAACAAGTGTTGAAATTTTAATTTTTAACCACAAACTAGTGAGTCATGGTAGGGAATGGGGCCTTGTAACCTAAATAATTTGTCAGCAGCTTCGTTTAATTTTCGGTACATTACCAGAACACAGCTTCATTATACCTAGAACCCGTCCAGGATAAATTACTTACAAACATTGAACCTCTAAGAACGTGCAACTGGAATTGAAATATGCTCGAATTAAGTGTTATTCCCATAATGAATGGGATCGTTTGCGTATTCATTTTGGATGTAGAGTGCTTCGAGTACGAGCCATTAGACAATATATAAGATATATATTTTAAACCGCAACCCGGGCTAAAAGCGGAGCGAGCTCGGGGTTGATCCTTCCATCACCCTTGCTTATTACGTTCTGATACTACATTTAACATGAATAGGCATTTTTTCCTTATCATCCCCCTGTTTGTATAGTTTTAATTAAAATAATATTCGTTGAAAAGTTGAGATTTATTTACACGTTTATAAGTTGTGAGAAAATGCGGGTTCCCAATGAAAAATCGTAGGAAACCGTTTTGTTTAGCCAAATGACGTACGAAGCGTACTTTTATTAAGTCTGCCGATCCTAGTCACGAACAGAACGGAACGTGGAAATGCCCTCGTTCGGATCGGAGGAAATGAGATTCAATAACTTAAATTCCCCGGTAATACTTCTACTCATCCGGCCCGTAATAAAGGAACGTGCAAACTGCAATATAAATTACTTTTATATCGGAATGAAATGTTAATATCGTACGAGATTTATGTTTATGGGCCGGAGCCTACGTTCCTTTGCAAATTTTAAATTATTATATTAAGAGAATATATTTTTCTTAATATTAATTACAATTGTAGTTGTCTATGTTATTAAAAACATATTGAATATTTGAAGACATAGATAGACAAATATTAAATTAAATAAAAAACATTTCTTGTCCTTTTTGTACAAATAAAGTTAGGCCAGGTGAGGACACTGACGACATCAGCAGTTACTCCGGACCTGAGCCCTTCAAAGTACTGAAAAATTGAACAGTCGCCATTCTGTTTGTGACATCTAAAATTAATTAATGTTTCTCAATATTGAAACGATCTGGATACGATTGAACACAAGAATGTCCATTAACAATCTCGGTCATAAAAGGTCAGTCATCGGTCGTGTAAGGACCATTAGAGATCTGGAACGGAACCTCCCCCACCTGACGTATCACCCGAACTGTACGTAATGAAGACTGAAAGTCGGACGGAAAGCAAACGTTGGCGAAAAAGGAAAATAAAAACCGTGTCTGTGGGTGATGCGTCTGAATCGCTATCGGTAAATGGCTCGTACCTAATGATTAAAAAAGAAAGAAAGAAACGTTATGGCGTGAACTGAACAAACTGGCGGTGTATGTTGGGGAAAAGTGAAAGAGGATGGGGAAATTAAAGTAATATGGGAGTGATTGAAAGAGAAGTCAGAAGTTTTTTTTAGTTATTGATCAGGATTTCTAAATATTTTTTTAATTTTGTTGATTCGTGTCCAATTAATATTATATAAATATATATTATTGCATAACATATTTTTAAAACTCATTCTTATAAATTTAATGTTAGTAAATAATATATATCTAGACTGACAATTAATTGTAATAATAATTTAATATTTAATGTTCTTTAATTATTTATTATAGTAAAATTAAACTAATATGGGAATGATAAAAACGTAAGTCAGTAAATTGTTTAGATTTTTAAACCTTTTAAGTACGTATTATATATTTCAAAAACACATCATAAATTTTAATGTTAATACGTAACACTTTTCTCATAAAAAATCAATTAATTGCTTCTTAATTAATTATTAAAAAGTAAAAAAAGTAAAGTATAGAAGAATGAACAAAAATTATTTGCATTTATTGAAGATTTTCAATTTTCCTTAAGTCTTTTCGGTATTTATTATGTATTTTGAAAAGATATATAGAATAAATTTTAATATTAGTACATAAAACTTTTCTCAGTGAAAATTTGGAAAATGAATTATTTACTATTAAAGCATAGTTAACTTGTTTATTAATTCTTAAAATTATTGTAAAACATATGAGAATGAAACAAAATTTTATTTCCAAGATTTCTTAGTCTTTCTCTATAATAATTTCAAACATCAATTAATTGATAACTTGTTTGTTAATTATTAGATTTTTAACATTTCTTAAGTCTTTTCGGTATTTATTATATATTTCGAAAGTACATAATAAATTTTAATGTTAATATGTAACATATTTCTCTACAATAATTTGAAAAATCAATTAATTCCTATTGTAACCTAATAACTAGTTCATTAGTTATTAATATTATTAAAGTACAGAAGAATTAAATAAAAGTTTATTTGCATATATTGAAAATTTACAACATTTCATAAGTTTTTTCGATATTTATTATATATTTAAAAATACATAATAAATTTTAATATTAGTTTGTAACATTTTTCTCTGCAATCATTTGAAAAATCAATTAATTTTTTAAGTCTTTTCGGTATTTATTATATATTTCAAAAATACATCATAAATTTTAATGTTAATACGTAACATTATTCTTGGCGATAATTTGAAAAATCTATTAATTAATACTATAGCCCAATAACTTCTTCATTAATTATTAAAATTAAATTAATTAAAAATTAGTATGGAACATTTTTCTCTACAATAATTTGAAAAATCAATTAATTGCTATTATAGTTTTATAATTTATTCATTAAATATTAATATTAATATGGAATGAAATTAAAATTTATTTAACAATATGTTGAAGATTCACAACACTTCTTAAGTCTTTTAGATATATATTATATATTTTGAAAATACAGAGTAAATTTTAATATTAGTTGATAACATTTTTCTCTGAAATAATTTGAAAATTCAATTAATTTGCTACTATTGTCTAATAACTTGTTCATTAATTATTAAAATTTAAGTATAGGGAGGTGAAATAAATGTTTATTGAATATTTTGAAGACTTCTTAAGTCTTTTAGGTATTTATTACATATTTTGAAAATACATAATAAATTTTAATATTAGTATGTACATTTTTTCTTTGCAATAACATCAAAAATACATTAATTGCTATTATAGCCTAATAACTAGGTCATTAATTGTTAAAATAAAACAAAAGTTTATTTGCATTTATTGAAAATTTCCAAGATCTTTTTGGTATTTATTACACATTTCGAAAATGCATTAAAAATTTTTATATTAGTACTTATCACTTTTTTAGGCCATAATTTGAAAAATCAATTAATTGGTATTATATCCTAATAATTTGTTCATTAATTACTAAAATTAAAGTATAGGGGAATGAAACAAAAAGTTGTGACTGAATAAAAATAAAACATTTCCTAAATTAATATGAAAAATAATTATTTTTTAAAATTAAGTAGTATAACCAATAATTTATTCATATATTTACGGCATTTAATTAAAATGCTTATGACATATATTGTTGACTGAACAAAAAATTATTTAACTTTAATTCTCCCAAATCACTTTCTGTTTTATTTTATTTTGTTGATAATAAACAAAATATATTTAAAAACAAGCTTACAACGACATCTATTGTTCATTGAGCAGAGTTTTACCTATTATCTCTTCATCTAGATTAATAATCATTTTATAATTTTTTATTTAACTGTACAAAGAAATTTATTTATTTTATCAAAGTGAAATATTTTTTTTACTATTTTATTTATATAATCTAAATATATAAATATACCAATGAATAGAATAGAGAATACCATTTACTGTTCACTGAAGACCCATTTATATATTTTGTTAAAAACAGTAATTGTATTATTATTTTACATTTAAATAAATTTTGACAATGTATAATATATTAAAAAATTAGCTTACAACAACATCTACTGTTCATTGAGCTTTGAGTTAAGATTAAGCTTAACCTAATTTCTATTCTTCTAGATTTGTAATTATTTTATTCTATTTTATTTAATTTTACTAAATAATATAAAGAAATTTATTTATTTTATCAAAGTAAACTGCTTTTTTTATTTACTATATATATATATATATATTTATTTTATATTTCCATTTACTGTTCACTGAAGACACATTTAACTAATTTACATATTTTTTTTTATAAACTGTAATTGTATTATTATTTTAAACTTTAAACAACATCTACTATTCATTGAAATAAAATTTATTTAATTTCTACTTTCTAAAATAAATTTATTTATATATAAATAGTTAACATTTTAAGGACAGTGAAAAATCAATTATTATTTCTTATATTCTAAACACTTATTTACTTATATCCTAAATACTTATTATTTTTATAATTAAGTACTCAAAGTCACTAGTTTGTGTGAGGTGAATAATTTTTAAGACATATATTTAGAGAATAAATTCTTTTATAATATTTTAATATTTTCTATATTTCATATATTATTCACATTAGTTCATGGCTATCTTATTTCATTTTATTTATATAATAATTTAGTTTACACAATCATTATAAGGTTAAAATTAAAAAAAAAATCATTTAATAAATAATTAAGAGACAAACACTCCTAATAAATATTCAAATAAAAGTTACTTTATTTTTTTATTTATCGCTTTATTTATATGTAGTAAAAATATATTTAGCATTTAAGTTTCAATAAAATTATACAACAATAGTTGAATTATACACTTTAATATTTGGTAAAAAATTAATTGTTTATATAAATAAAAGTATGTAATGAAAATAACGAAGTACTAATTAATAATCGAATTCTATAAATTAATTTATACATTAAACGTATTATATGTTGCCAAAAAGGACTAAAATTTCTCTTAAAAAGTATTCTATAATGTTAAGAAACATAAATTCTATATTTATTATTAAATATCTATTTTTAAAAACCCAAAATATCAAATGTAAATAAGTTAATTGAAAAAATATACCATTATTTTATTTTATTTATAGAAAACTTTCGAATTTTATATCTCTCTTGAAAAAGTAATTATTCTTCAATATTTTGTGTGCGTATAATTTAATAAAAATTGAAAAAGTTATTTCAATTATGGTGCAAATAAAAATATTTTACCACTATTAAATTCGCAACGCAAATTTACATACATATATTCGTTTCAAAGATTATTTATTTAAAAATATTCTTTGATATACACATATGGTGGCCACAAAACGCCGATGTTAAACAGTGCGACGAATTTTATTGCCAAAATAAAAATTATGCGGAGCGTTTTTTAAGCGGCATCGCATAAACATCCACAATCCCCTTCGTCATTGTTTTCGGTGCCCCCCTTAAGAGCAACCGGCTTACCGTCTTCCATATGTGCATTCCCAAAGAAAGGAAGCAAGGTAACCTTCATAACTCAAAATCCATGACAGTACAAAATGTCCGTAGGCAAGACTTTTACCTGGCGATGAATAACGATTATACTTCATCTACACGCTGTTCAGGTTGACATTAAAGATAATTTAGATTAGGAATAATCGGCCATTGTCGGTAGAAAATAGAGGTATCCATTCGAATGTTTTATTAATACAACAATATATTACACAAAGGAACGTCTGTGTTGCGGTGCTAAGGAATGAAAAATTAAGTTGTTCGGCAAATGGAGGGATGGCATGTGAATAAGACATTAGAAAAATTATTAAAATCAAGTTTGTTTGTTTTTTTCTTACGCTGTGTTTTATGCATGTTTCACGTGACAGTTATTTATTTGCCATGGAAAATATTACCAGTCGTTTTCGTCGCACTGCTTTAGTATTAACATAATAATTTATACACCGATGATTAACAAAACATTGCAATAACAATTTCATTTTAGTTATATATGACAATCACATGTAAATTTGAAATAATCTTAACTAATTTTTGTTAATTTCCACGGATTTTATTAAATTACAAAGATATACAAGACCAAAATTTATAATAAAAGGAAAGGATTAAAATAAATTTTAATTTATATAATTTCTATTATATATATAATTACAAACAGACAGTCCAATTTTATTTATATGTATAGAAAAACATATTTTATATTTATAATACTTTATTATTTTTGTAATATGTACTTTCGTATTATTTACTTTTTTTACAGATATTTACATAATTTCTATTCTTCCAAATTTTTTTACTTTATATAAATTTAAATATAAATTTTAGTAATTATTTAAATTTTATTCTTCTAAATCATCATCAATTTTTCATCATCATAATATTTTTTATTTTACCTTATTTTATTTAAACTAAGCTTTAACCGACATACGTTGTTCAATAAGAAGAAACTTCTATGTGTTCAAATTAATAATGATGTTATTCATTTTTAATTCTAAACAAATATTTATTTAAATATTTTTGATGTTTACTATTTTATTAAAACATAAAATATATCTAATTAAATTAGGTTTTATAATAAGTTTAATTCTGTTCTTCCTGATCAGTAATTATATTATTTTTGTTTTATTTCATTTTATTTAAATAAACTTAAAATAAAAATATTAAAATTAGTTTACAATAACATCTGCTGTATACTGAACAAAAATTTATTTAATTTCTATTCTTCTAAATCAGTAATTAAATTAGTAATTTCATTTTTATTTTGTTTAAAGGAACTTAAAATATAAATTTGAATGTTCATTGAATAGAAATTTATTTAATTTATATTCATATAAATCAATTAATTCTATACTTTTCTATTTTATTTTATTTAAAGAAACTTAAAATTTTAAATTGTGTTATTTATTTTTAAGTGAATACAAATTTATATAATTTATATTTTTCGCAATAAGTAATTGTTTTATATTTCATTTTATTCGACATCTACTGTTCATTGAACAGATTTACTCAATTTCTGTTCTTCCAAATGAGTAATTAATTTATTTTATTTTACTTTATTTAACTTAACTTTAAACAACATATGCTGTTCATTAAGAAAAAACTTAAATTATATATTTTAAAATTAATATTGATTTTCTTCATATTTAATTTTAAACAAATATTTTATTATTTTTGTAATATGTACTTTCGTATTATTTATTTACAGATATTTACATAATTTCAATTTTTCCAATCTTTTTTACTTTAAATCAATTTGAATATATATTTTAATATTAGTTTACAACGACATTTACTCTTTATTGATCAGAAATTTATTTAAATTTTATTCTTCTAAATCATTATTTGTTTTTTATTTTATTTTACTTAAATTATATTTTAAAATTAATATTGATTTTATTAATTTTTAATTTTAAACAAATATTTATTTATTTTTTTTTAATATTTACTATTTTATTAAAACTTAAAATATGTCTAATTAAATTAGCATTTATAATAAGTTTATATCTGTTCTTTCAGTTCAGTAAATATTTTATTCTTTTTTATTTCAATTTATTTAAAGAAGCTTTAAATAAAATTATTAAAATTAGCTTACAATAACATCTACTGTATATTGAACAAAAATTTATTTAATATAATTATTTATTTAAGGAACTTTAAATATAAATTTGAAACGGAGCTTACAATGGCATTTACTACTCAGTGAACACAAATTTATAAATTTTAAACTGTGTTATTTAATTTGTAATGTAACTTAAAATTATCTTACAACGATAAGTAATAAATCATCATTTATTTTATTTTTTACGAGAACTTATAAATATTATAATTGACTTTTACTATACTATATTTAAAAATTAACTTATAAGGATATATTCTTTTCATTGAATTGTAGTTTACTTAATTTGTAATCTTACAAATTAGTAATTAATTTATTCTTTTTTACAAGTTTATTTTAACTTAACTAACTATTTTTTCAAATCAACAATGATTTTAATTTTTTATTATTTTATTTCATTTTATGTACAATATAAAATTAAAATACAATATTTACTTTATCCTTCTAAATCAGTCGTTATTTTAATATTTACTGTTTTATTTACAGAATCGTAAAATATAAACCTAAAAATGATTTTACAATAATATGAACACAAATTTATTTAATTTATATCCTTCTAAATCAATAATGATTTTACTCTTTTTTATTTTATTTATTCTATATTGTATTCTGACAAATCATCATCATTTTATTCATTTCTATTTTGGTTAAAAAGTAGATGTATAAGTCTAAAATTAAATGTCAACAACAGTTACTGTTTATTGAACACAAACTTCTATTTTTCCATATCAGTAAATATTTTATACTTTTCAATTTTACTTCATTAAAAAAAACTTGAAATATATATAAGAAAATAAGCTTGCAGCGACATCTATTGTTCACTGAACAAAAATTTATGTATTTTCTTCCATATCATTAATTATCTTTTATATTTTATACTATTTTATTCATTTATTTTTAAAGAAACTAAAACTAGATATCTTAAATGATCTTACGATGATATCTACAGATCATTGAATGAATTTTGTTTGATTTTAACTATAATTTAATTATAACAAAATAAATTAAAATTAAATGAAATAATAAATATATTCGTTTTTTTATCTTTGAATATATTTTGCTGTATTCTCGTACAAGTAATTGAAATTCTAAACCGAATGGAATCGTATATCGGACTTCCAACTGGGCGCAGAAAGATCAACGTAAATCTCGAGACCGTTTCAGAATGGCTTTGGAAGATGTATCGAAATAAGGCAATAAAGAAGGTTTATATGAAAACCTAACCTAAATTTAGATATTATGCTCACCACCAGAAAACGTTACATAAATATGAGACTTTATGTTTAAAAAAGTTTCAAAAATATGGATATTACCGAACGTAAGGGAAGTTTACACCCATTCCGTCAGATCTTACTGAGCAAAAAAACAAATATTGTAATGTTTACATTGTTGAAAGTTTATTTTCCTATAAATTTGAAAAGTTTTGCTGAAAACTTTTACTCACTCGTATTGGAACTCTGTTGAATGCTAACTTGTGTAAACACAATCATTGAAACTATTTCGGAAGTAAATAAAACTGCAATATTTTACCAGTTATAGTATTAATTTTATATGGGGGGCTTTAACTTCCCAGAAATCACATGGTTGTTCTTTTTCTTCTTAATTCCGGGAACATTTGTTGGTAACTAATGCGCCAACAAAGAAATGTAATTAAAAAATTCGTGATATTCCTCAAATATTTCCTCCTTGCTCATCTTTACCATCGCACGCAATAAACTGTCGTTTTTATGGGCATTACCAATGCATAAATTCCTTAATCTCATGTTCAATCTGAATTTTTTCGGACTCGTAGGTTTACTTTTAATTATAATTCCCGGCATGGACGTGCCTCCTGGTCAGAAAAAGTGTGTGTGTTAAAACGAGACGGAACATTTGGACGCTCATTTTTACCCATACCAAATTAATATAAACGATGACGTTGATGTCGCACTAAATTGCTTTTTATTATGATTTTAATTTTTTGTCGAAATTACAAATGTATATTGTTATTATTTACAACTGAATTTTTAACACGTTACTTTTTATTTGGTCATTCGGAATGTTTTAATAACAACGGGATATAATTTTGGTTGGCTACTTTGCATCTTTATTGTGCAAATAAAAGAAAATTACTAAAACAAACTAGTAATCATGTATAAATTGTAATTCAATCACATATTTACATTTAAACCAATCATTAATATGTTTAATTATATCTGCATTTTAGATTTCAGGGATTAATTTAATCATTAACTTATAAATTATTTAATTTTTTGATATTTAAATAAATATTCAGATGCTTAAATCATAAATTTTCTAAAACTTTTACATTAGATTTTTTGGATTTCTTTCCGCATTTCATAATCCTTCAATTTCAATTTTTTAAAATTCTAAATGTTTAAAAGCTAGTGAAATATGAAAATCTAAACAGTTAAATATTTGAATTCATGAAAAGAAATAAGTAAAGTATAATATAGTTCACTAAGTTAATTTAATAGTAACATTTCTAGAAAGTAAAATTTTCAGAATTTCGGTGTTTTATTTCAGTATTTCAATACTTCAGTATTTCTGTATTTCTGTATTTCTGTATTTCAGTATTTCAGTATTTCAGTATTTCAGTATTTCAGTATTTCAGTATTTCAGTATTTCAGTATTTCAGTATTTCAATATTTCAGTATTTCAGTATTTCAGTATTTCAGTATTTCAGTATTTCAGTATTTCAGTATTTCAGTATTTCAGTATTTCAGTATTTCAGTATTTCAGTATTTCAGTATTTCAGTATTTCAGTATTTCAGTATTTCAGTATTTCAGTATTTCAGTATTTCAGTATTTCAGTATTTCAGTATTTCAGTATTTCAGTATTTCAGTATTTCAGTATTTCAGTATTTCAGTATTTCAGTATTTCAGTATTTCAGTATTTCAGTATTTCAGTATTTCAGTATTTCAGTATTTCAGTATTTCAGTATTTCAGTATTTCAGTATTTCAGTATTTCAGTATTTCAGTATTTCAGTATTTCAGTATTTCAGTATTTCAGTATTTCAGTATTTCAGTATTTCAGTATTTCAGTATTTCAGTATTTCAGTATTTCAGTATTTCAGTATTTCAGTATTTCAGTATTTCAGTATTTCAGTATTTCAGTATTTCAGTATTTCAGTATTTCAGTATTTCAGTATTTCAGTATTTCAGTATTTCAGTATTTCAGTATTTCAGTATTTCAGTATTTCAGTATTTCAGTATTTCAGTATTTCAGTATTTCAGTATTTCAGTATTTCAGTATTTCAGTATTTCAGTATTTCAGTATTTCAGTATTTCAGTATTTCAGTATTTCAGTATTTCAGTATTTCAGTATTTCAGTATTTCAGTATTTCAGTATTTCAGTATTTCAGTATTTCAGTATTTCAGTATTTCAGTATTTCAGTATTTCAGTATTTCAGTATTTCAGTATTTCAGTATTTCAGTATTTCAGTATTTCAGTATTTCAGTATTTCAGTATTTCAGTATTTCAGTATTTCAGTATTTCAGTATTTCAGTATTTCAGTATTTCAGTATTTCAGTATTTCAGTATTTCAGTATTTCAGTATTTCAGTATTTCAGTATTTCAGTATTTCAGTATTTCAGTATTTCAGTATTTCAGTATTTCAGTATTTCAGTATTTCAGTATTTCAGTATTTCAGTATTTCAGTATTTCAGTATTTCAGTATTTCAGTATTTCAGTATTTCAGTATTTCAGTATTTCAGTATTTCAGTATTTCAGTATTTCAGTATTTCAGTATTTCAGTATTTCAGTATTTCAGTATTTCAGTATTTCAGTATTTCAGTATTTCAGTATTTCAGTATTTCAGTATTTCAGTATTTCAGTATTTCAGTATTTCAGTATTTCAGTATTTCAGTATTTCAGTATTTCAGTATTTCAGTATTTCAGTATTTCAGTATTTCAGTATTTCAGTATTTCAGTATTTCAGTATTTCAGTATTTCAGTATTTCAGGATTTCAGCATTTCAGCATTTCAGTATTACAGTTTTCCAGTTTTTCAGTTTTCTAGTTTTTTAATTTTTCAGTTTTTCAGTATTTTTAGTTTTTCAGTTTTACACTTTTTCAGTATTTCAGTTTTTTAGTTTTTCAGTTTTCCAGTTTAAAAACTAATGAAACAGGAAAATCTAACCATCTATATATTTTAATACATGAAAACAAGTAATGTAAAATATAATATAAAGTTAACTAAGTCAAGATTTTCAGTTTTCAGGTTTTTAGTATTTCAGTTCTTCAGTTTTTTAGTTTCTCAGTTTTCAGTTCAATTTTTTAGTTTTTCAGTATTTTTAGTTTTATAGTTTTACAGTTTTACAATTTTACAATTTTACAATTTTACAGTTTTACAGTTTTACAGTTTTACAGTTTTACAGTTTTACAGTTTTACAGTTTTACAGTTTTACAGTTTTACAGTTTTACAGTTTTACAGTTTTACAGTTTTACAGTTTTACAGTTTTACAGTTTTACAGTTTTACAGTTTTACAGTTTTACAGTTTTACAGTTTTACAGTTTTACAGTTTTACAGTTTTACAGTTTTACAGTTTTACAGTTTTACAGTTTTACAGTTTTACAGTTTTACAGTTTTACAGTTTTACAGTTTTACAGTTTTACAGTTTTACAGTTTTACAGTTTTACAGTTTTACAGTTTTACAGTTTTACAGTTTTACAGTTTTACAGTTTTACAGTTTTACAGTTTTACAGTTTTACAGTTTTACAGTTTTACAGTTTTACAGTTTTACAGTTTTACAGTTTTACAGTTTTACAGTTTTACAGTTTTACAGTTTTACAGTTTTACAGTTTTACAGTTTTACAGTTTTACAGTTTTACAGTTTTACAGTTTTACAGTTTTACAGTGTTACAGTGTTACGGTGTTACAGTCTTACAGTCTTACAGTCTTACAGTTTTAAAGATTTACAGATTTTCAAATTTATAGATTTACAGTTTTCTAGATTCTAGAAAGATTCCATTGCTGGAATAATAAGAGATTATTTAAGATGTAGTTAAAGTCTGTAAATGTATAAATGTTTGTGTGTTTATTTGGAAAGACTATTTTTGTATTTATGTAATGTAATGTAACCCAAGTTCCGTAAATGTGGATGAGCTTTTTCTTAATCCACAATTTATCCTGATTTATATGATAAAAGTAACCGAATTTTTCTATGCTTACTTCTAGGTCAATTTAAGGTATCTACTGAATTTTACTGGCTCACAGGAATTTTGGTACACTAATAAAAACATATTTTTATAAAATATTATGATAATTATTCTTATATTGTAATAATTACAAAAATGACTGAATAATAATAATAAAATATAATTAAAAATACAATGAATTAATTAAAAAGCAGATTTTCCAAAAGTTATCAGCTAAATTTAATTTTAGTCTTAACTGTAATTGTGTGAAATTCAATCTTAACAAAATTTGGGAGTACTTTTTTTTCTGGCAGTTCAATCACCTCGCTCCGACCATTAAGAAAAATTAAACAACCCCATTGTCGGTCCATTCCATTTCATCCGTATAAACACACGGTCCAGAAACAAAAAAGCAAAAAAGCCAACGGAGCACTCGCTCAAGAAATGTAAATGGCGAACGAGGTTGGTGAAAATTAATTAAATGGGGGGCCGTCGCACGCGTGGTCTCCTCCACACGGCGCGCCGTGCATTAAGACGGGGGCGCGGAACACAACACATGCCTCTAAATGTTTTAAGATGCAATTAAGAACATCGAATCACAGTATAAAATAATTGTATCCATTCTGTGTAAATGTAATTAAAGACGAGCAGCCTGCGGTTGCCCCAGTCTTACGCCGCCAGCCGCTCACCCGCGCCACCGCCCCCTGAAACTCCCGAGTTTTATTAAACCAGCGGTTCTAAACTTTCGGCACACCCCCCGTCTTATTTTAGCTTGATGGAAACGGTGACTTATGGTCTATTTAGAATATTTATTGTTTTTGGCGATGGGAGTTTCGAGGTTCTCGAAATTTCAATTAAAACTTTGCTATATATTTTATTTGGTCAGGGGATAATGTTAAAGACTTTCCTCGTTTTCCAAGTCGTTACGTTTTATTTCTAGGTACATAAGTTAATATAAAAAAATATATATTTAAAGATTATATACACTATAAAATAAAATATTTAATTAGAACTGATGAGACTATTGTTTAAAAAATGGTTTATTAACATTGTTCAGAAGTTTAACATTGTTGAGGGCATCAGTGATTATGATACTACCCCAGTTTATTGTTCAAATGTTAAGTATTATTGCTAGTTTGTTTATATACATAATCGTTCATTTTTTATGAACAACAGTTTAATATTCCTATCAAATTGAATTTACTGAAATTATGCCATAAAACTCTAAATGTTACAACAACTACACATAATTCAGATATAGAATAATGTCTTTTATTAAAAATACCAGAACGGGTAACAACATTTTTTTTATCCTCGTCTTATTTTGTATTATTTTTTCTTTCCCAAAAGAAACAAATATTATATTGCTTATCAATTATTTTAATAACTTATTTGTATTTCAGCCTTTATAAAGCTTGTCTATATTAAAAATTTTTAATTTGGAAGATTACAATATTCCTGAAAACTTTAAATAAAATTAATATCGGACATTACATTAATTTGTTTACAAACAAAACCATAAAATTATATGTCAATATCTTATTGATTTCAAAAACTTAATATAAATTAAAATATAGAATTTTAATTTATAACAATAGAATAGTTTTAGATTTTTTAAATAAAAAGCATTTTAAATTCCAGTCAATATTTTAAATATCAGATGTCATATTGCTTTTTTTATAATTTAGGTACAAATAAAATGATGCATATATATATTTTTTATATTATATGTATTTAAATTTTTTAATTCCAATTAATAGAATATTTTTGTGTTTTATAAATAAAAAATATATTAATTATATTAAATTCCTAATAAAATTTTAATTAACAGAACATTAATTACTTTTTTAAATAATCTGTATAAACAAACATAATGATAAAATAATTAACAATTTGTTTCTGATTTGAAAAAATTTTTTAATTTGAAAGATATCCAAATATTTTTGGATTCTTTAACTAGATTGTCGTGAATTTAACTTCAAGACAATATTCTAAATACCAATATCAAAAATATTAATTTTTTTATCTCTTTTTACAAACAAAACCATAAAATAATATAACAGCCTCTTGCAATTTCAAAAACTTATTACTCTGTATTTTAATTTATTAAAAGTTTCAAATTTAATTCAACTTTAAGATTTTATAAATAAAATGTATTTGAGCAATTTAAATTTGAATCGACATTTTAAATATCAGGCATCGTATTACTTTTTTTCTACTTTTTGCATTAATAAAATGTTATATTTGATTTGTACAAAACTTACTTAATATGTATTAAATATTTTTAATTTAAAACAATAGAATATTATTGTATTTTATAAATAAAATGATAATATGTTGAGTATATTAAATTCCAAGTTAAATATCACATTTAATAGTTTTTTTTATATAATATTTATGAATAAACACAATCGTAAAACAATATCAATTTGTTATTGACTGTGAAAAAATTTTTAACTATAATAAAACCGTGTCCATATTAAAAGTTTTGAATTATTTTTGGATTCTTTGAACAAAGTATCGTGAATCTATTGAGTATTTTAAATTAAATGCAATATTCTAAATATCAATTTTTATATTAAATTTTTTATGGCCTTTTTTTAATTTCAGTCAACATTTTAAATGGTATTTAAATTCCAAGTAACAATTTAAATACCAGACATTATGTAATGTAAATTTCTTTATGTACCGTGTATATATAAATATAACGATAAAACAATATCAATTAGTTAATGATTCAAAAAAGCTTTTTTAACTATATAAAAGTTTTGAAAGAATAAAGTATTTTTGGATTCTTAAAATCAAATGTCTTGAATGTATTTCATATTTTAAATTCAAGGCAATATTCTGAATATCAGACATTATATTGCTTTTTTTAACGTTTTTTTATAAACAAATTCTTAAAATATCAATTTCTTACTAATTCCATAAATTTAGTATTTCTGTATTTTAATTTATATCTAATTCAAGTCAACATTTTAAATTACAAATGTGATATTAATTTTCTTATAGTTTATATAAATAAAATATTATCTGTGTATATTTTTATATATTATATGTGCTAATAAATTTAAATTTAAAGTAAAAGAATATTTTTATAAAGAAGATAATGTATCGAGTTTTCATATATTAATGTAGTAATAATAATAATAATTCATGTTTGCTAAAGTTAATTTAAAGCAATATTTTGTAAATAAAATAATGTATAAATGTTAAATATCAGGTAATATTTTAATATATTAATACTCATTATAATTTTTGTAATTCTGATTCTAAAAACATTCTGAACTTTAATAAAATAGAATATTTATAATTTTTTACAACTAAAATTATATTAATATTAAGAAGATTTAACTTTCAAAAACTTTATTCCAAAGACATTTTATAATTTTTAAAGCTTTTTTAACTTAATGAAATAGAATATTACTAAAATAGAATATTTAAAAAATATATGTTTTTATTGTTTAATTACAAATAGAATAATATTAAATATTAAAGATTTTTTATAGATATGAGACATTATATTAATTTCTTTTATAATTTTCATACTTCTAAGCAATATTTTTAAATAACAAACATTTATTTTTTTTATATATTAATTCACTCCATATATTTTTTTAATTTATTTATTGTTGTCTGCTAATTTAATTTGTAATTTTTGAATAGTTTTATACAACCAAAATTATATTAATATTAAGAGAGCTTTAACTTCCAAAAACTTTGTTATATATATCATTATATTTCTGTTATAATTTTTATGTGTGTCTATTAAAGCTTTTTTAACTCAATAAAATATAATATTCATAAAATAGAATATTTTTTAAACAAAAAAATGTTTTTATTGTTTACTTACATATAAAATATGTATATATATTAAATTCCAAGATTTTTTTATATACATGTGTATGTATGTATATGAGACAAATGTCTTTTTTATTTATTAATTCACAACATATATTTTTTTAATTTATTTATTAACTAGAATTTAAATAAAAACGTGAAAATAGTTTTATCATTTTTCTAAATTTTATGTCATACTTAAAATAAAATAAATAAAAAGCATTTTACATCTAATTATTATTAAGAATCAAATATTAACATTTTTGTAAGTTTAACTTAACTAATACCGTTATTTATTTTATATACCTTGTTTTAAAATGGATTCCAGATTATGGAAACTGTGACATTCTGATTAAATAAATTTACAATTGCATATAAATTAATTTCATACATAACTTAACAACCATATTGAATTTATGACAGAATTATTTACATGAATTAATTGTATAACAAGTGTGTATGGGTTTGGTAATCTGTATTAACTCTAATCAGTTTACATTTGAAATAGCAAAACTATAACGGCACCAATTCCGACACAATATAACATTTGTTATATTTACTCACTGAATTATCCATTAAAACATATTTATCGCGATAACTGGTGTTATATCGATCTCATCGCGTCGAATGCGCACTTTTAGCTTGTTGATAGCACGAATTATTACTTAAAATTGGTTATATATTTGCCAACAAACGCTTTTATGACATATCATCGTAATATCGCGCCCATTACCGGCATAAAATCTACCCACAAATAGGTATAAAACACGTTTTGAATGTTTTGATATCTGGCCTATTGATTATATTGATCCCGACCGAAGCGTGTAGTCGAAACGGCAGTTTCTTTTTATGGCCCATTCCGAAGCTCATCTATGTCACATCTCCGCACATGAGGCCCAGCCTACCCTGTCCTGGTCTCGGTTCTTTGTACTGCTTTTGCATACGTAAATGCTGAAAAAGTTACGTATATAGGTGTCTCTATATACCGGTGTCATCGTACAACGTGTATCGTTATTTATGGGCGGTGAAACAAAGTGGAACGAGCTAAATGAGTGCCACTTCAATTTTGTTCTTTCTGACGCTCAGTTTACCTCGTTTTGGTGATTGAGAGATAACTCGGTGGTTCGTTACGAGGTTTTAACAACAACCCCTTTGAAGATGTCATACAAAAATTGCCTTTAAGGTTTGGATATTAACAATAATGGTTGCATAGTTTATAATTAGTGTTATCTGGTGTCCGCATAAAATGATATTTCCTTCCAAAATAGTTCTCATTAAATACCACAAAGGATACTGCTTATTACTGTCACAACAGCCTCCATATTCGTATGAATTAATCCGGTATGGCGTTCATGAACGCAGGACTGTCCTCATATCCACATTGGCCAAATGGAGTGTTAATCCCGCTTAAACTGGGCACTTTAAAGAGATTTCCAAACTAATAAATTTACAGCTTTACATAAGCCTTCAAAACTTGAGCCGGGGAGTGAGTCCTGCTACCCAGGAAATCCTCCCGCTGGTGCTCTCAACTTTTTGGAGATTTGCATATTTGAATATCAATTTTATTATGCCCCACGTACCTAAGCCGGGCTAAGCTTCGCCGATGTCACCCACGCCATTTTTAACTAAGTTTCCTTAAGTTATGAAATTCACTGAGCCGCTGAAGATAATTTAATACTGAAGACGATGGAGCAATGGTAAAATATGATTATCATTTAAATTATACTTATACGTGTAGTCAAAAAGTTACCGCTTGTTCAAAACTGAATTGTGACTATCATAAAACTATGAATTGCAGGATTCAATTTGTTCAACTCCCAATATGCAACCACAGCGATTATGGCGAAGTTTTATAGGGAATTAGATAGATTGAGAACGGAACATTTAATCTCGTTTTGCGGTGGTGCGTCTCACACAATATTTTCGTCCTGGCTAAATGAAAGAGTGTGATAAAATGGGGGGAATGCCGCTTCAGCTATGGTTTTTGCACAATAATGTTGATCATAAGACGGGCTCTAATCCCCACGTGCTTGCGGCAGCTCGTAACGACAGATAAAACTCATATGAATGGCGAACAGTCGCGAACAAATATTACAAGTCGCATGAGTTGAGTTCCTTACGTGCAAGGAATAGGCGGGATGCGACAAGATGGAAAGGCGCCATTCCACTTTGCCATTAACCTAACTCCGCGGCTCCTCGTTCGCATTGCCGTCGCGTCCGACGCTGTTCTTCCGATTTCTTACAGAGATGGACTTTTTTTAATGGACGTGCTGCTTCGTCTCGTGCATTGCTATAGAAACTTTTATGTTTTCTTACTGAAATGCAGACCTGGATTCATATTTTGATTCTGAAATGCATTCCTAATAAACTGAATTGCGTATGTTTAAATAAACAAATAAGATAAAAGAGTGTATTTTTCATGAGATACTAACAAATGAATCGTGAAGAGGACTTTTCAAATGTCTTCTTTCCTTTTTAAAACAGCATATATTATATTAAATTACGTTACATTTAGACTCAATTTTATATTAATTTTACTAAAGTTGTATTTACGTAATAAATTCAAAAAGATTATTTATTATTTCAATTGATTGACTCTAAAATTAAATTTTAATGGCATTATAAAATATTTAAATTTATTATATTATATCATTTCATTTGTTTATATGTGTATATATATATATATATATATATATATATATATATATATATATATACAAAATACATGAAATAAATATTATTAACTGAACTTTTAAAAACTCCAGTTTATTTTTAAAATATTTTATAAATAAAATTGTTTATGATCTATTTTAATTTATGTTTATTTCCATTTTTATTGACATAATTGAATAAAATAAAATCCTTGTGAATAATTTTTTATTTTAATCTAATGTCAATATTATTACAGTTTTATTTTTCAGTTTTCTATAAGTAATAGTTGACCAAATAAAATAAAAATAATCATGACACTTCGATTAATTTCATATTAATCATATATTTATAACAAATCTGTTAATATCTATTTGAATAAAACTTTTCTTCAACTTTTATTTTTTTTATTAATAAATTATCATATACCAAAAAGGAATAAATTGAACATAAAAAGAAAAATTTTAAATTCATTACTGGTAATTTTATATTTTAATAAATTAACTTAATTTAATTAATTTCAATGAATGTTTATTTAATTTTAATTATAAACTAATGTTAATTTTTCTTGTTTTTATTTCCCTTTTAATTTTATATTAATGTTAATTTAGTAACTTAGAGATTTATTTTTAAATGTTTTACAGAGTCGTTATTTTTTTCTAATTATTTATTATTTTTTTAAATTTATTATCAATTTTATTCGCATTATTATTTTTTTTATAATTATTATTAATTTATAATTAGTATTTGTCATCCCTATCTTCTTTTTTCATTTTTTTTTTTTTTTTTTGGTATTTTTAATTTTTAATTTTCATTTTAATTTAAAAATATTAATTTTATTTAACTTTAATTATATTTTTTAATTTTTTGTGATTAATTATCGATAATAAACATAAAAATATTATGTTTCATAATTAAAAAAAAAAACAAATTTAAATTTATTTTTTTTTTTATTTAAATTTAGTATCAATTTTATTAAGAAAATTATAATAAATTATAAATTAAAAATTTATCAACATTATAAAGATAATAATTAAATAATCAAAAGAAAAATATTTTTTTATTATTATTATTTTTACTTTTTTCATTTAAATTTTACACTAATGTAAATTTTTTAACTAAGTTTAAGTTTTTTTAAAGTAAATTATCTGTAATAAAAATAAAAGGAAACATAATTAAATATTTTTTTATTATTATTATTTTTACTTTTTCATTTAAATTTTGCAATAATATAAAATTTTTTAACTAAGTTTTAGTTTTTTAAAGAAAATTATCTGTAATAAAAAATATAAGGAAACCTAATAAAATATTTTTTTATTATTTTTACTTTTTTCACTTAAATTCTAAAGTAATGTAATTTTTTTATGTTTCCGTTTTTTAAAATAAACTATTTATAATAAGAATAAATGGAAACATAATTAAATAACTTAAAAAAAAATATATTTTCATTAATTTTTGACAGCAATTTTATATTTTTTCAAATTTCATAAAGGTCCACTTTTAAATTTTCTATAGAATCGTTACTTTTATTATTATCATTAATTTTTAATTTGTTATCAATTTTATTAACAGTACTGTTATATCATTTGTAAAAATGCAAAAAAAATTATTATCTATAGTTTATTATTTTAATTTTAAATAAATTATCGGCAATATATTTTAATTAATTTTTAATAGTAATATTTTTTCAAATTTGATAAAAGTATTTTTTTCACGTGATCGTTATATTTTTATTTTTAAGTTTATCATCAATTTTATAAACAATATTAAAAGTGCTCTTTTATAAATATTTTCAAAATTATAATGTATTTAATTAAATAATCTAATTTTTTTGTTACTTTTAATTTTACAATTTAAATTTTAAATTAATGTAAATTTATTTTTATATAAAATTAACCTCATTATATATTTTAGTTTTTTTTTGTGAAAGAATTCTTAGTAATTTGAACAAACAAAAAAACATATATGACTAAACTAAAAAAATCATTTTAATTAATTTTTAATTGTAATTTTATATTTATTCAATTTTAATTTTAGATTATTTTCAATTTTTGACTATTGAATTAATTAATAAAATTTTTGACTATTGAATGATTTCTTGGATATAACAGAATGTTACGTATATAAAAAATATTTATAATTAAACTTATACTATAATTTTATACTTTTAAAATTTCTACAGATTCTCTTTTTATGCTTTTAATTAGATTGTTATTTCTTGAAGTTTTTAATTTATCTATTATTTTACTCAAATGTCAAAAAAATTGTTAATTAAATTTTGTGAATAATTTTATATTTATTCAAAATTCAATGTCAATTACTTTGATTAATTGATTTATAATTTTTAAACTGATTTTAAATAGTTGAATATATAATTTTAATATTTACAAATATTTAGAAAATATTTTTAATTTTACTTCTTATTTCATTCTTAATTGTTTGCCAGATTAATATTTTTTTATTTCGTCTTAATAAAATTTATTAAAATTAATAATAAAACACGTAAAAACTAAAAAAAAATATATTTAACAAAATTGTAATTTAAATATATTAATTAATATAATAAATAATTAAACAAATTATTTAAAAATTATTATATTAAATACATTTACCAAAATTGAAATTTAAAAAATATATATTATTTATATTACGAGATAATTAAACAAATATTTTTAAAAATTTTTTATACATATTTTTTTAATTTTATTTGCTACTTTAAGATAAATAAGCTGAAAACAAAATAATTTTATTAATTATTAATTAACTTGGAAAAATGCGCATCCACCATTTTTAAGAATATTCTGTTCTTTGGATAGAAGTTCAGCATATTGTTATCAAAATGTCTGAATCATTTTTCAATGTGCAAATTATGTGAAATATGAATTCGAGACGTATACATTTCACATAAATTTATAATAATTCCATTCCTTAACGACTCCCCAAAAAACACCGTCATAAACAACATAACGCTGCCGGCAATGAAATATTAACAAACGACGCCGTTCGCACATAAACCAGATTAAATATTCATTTACAATCTGAATCCTGCCCTGTAACCCGAAAACACATCCGAAGCCATCCAGGAGGCAGGAACCGGTCGTATCTCTTATCGGATCGCTCTACGCTCGACTTCCCAATCCCCCGGCAAGCCTTATCCCGGTCGCGGAGCCGGCAGTGAACGGGGGAATTGCGGGAATTGCCAGTAAAGCAAAAGGCTTACGGGGCCTTCCATGAATACACCTTGCCCGTACACTTCATTTAACGCAGATAACGGCGAATTCTACCCCCGCGTTCCGCCCACACCGTGCCCCACACCGACAATTGTCAGGAGGAAAGACAATACATGGCCGTCTTTATGGACTCACTTAATTTTTTGGAGGTTTATTGTTGTTTTAATTGCTCTTTTTGTTATTATGGGTCGGAAGCTTCGGCATTATCTTTACTTTTAATATTTTATCTGATGCATTCAACTTCAAACTTCCAAAAACAAAACTGGGAGTTTTTATTTCATAAAATCTACTGTATAAAAGGTCAGGAAAGGGACCATCTAAGGTTAATCAAAAGATATGATATTATTTAATCACCTGTGGGTAATAGTCATTACTCAATAATTCCATAATATAATTATTAATAAAATTGCATTAGAGTTGGTAAAACAAATTATTAATTAAAACAAACATTGGGACCGTAGTTCATGTTTTTATCATCCATCCCGAAGCAAGACTCCCTATCATTTAGCCAAGCAATTGTCAGAGGAAACGTTCATCGTGTAGTGCGTGCGAATTGAGTCGGGACGATAATGAAGATCGAAACAAAACAACACGGTCTACGGCCGCTTCTGTCGGGTTAACTTCCGACTTAATGGACCTAATGGCCGTCCAGGATTAACCGGCTCCGTTTAAATATTCATATTCGTAATCTATGTAATACTACGAAAAGTGGTTCGGGTAGTTTCCGGGCGGATTAAGAATTTGCGGGGATTAAACCCGATGAATTTATTTGTCAGACATCGGAATTAGAAAGTTTTCAGTAGGAAGTGTCATTGTTCATCTTCAATTTAAGCTTAAAACTTTATAATTAACGTGGCTGGTACCATTAAAATGACCTTAAAGACTTCATTTTGTTTAGAACGATTAACAATTAACTATTTCTTGTAAAATGATGAAGGTTTTAATTATGAAAATTAAGTTTTCAGTATGAAGCGTCATCTTCAATATAAACTATACTCAAAAAACTTCATAATTGACGTTGCTGTTATCATTGCAACTAAAAATCACTTTTTCAGACATGGGTAATAAAAATTCCAGCAAGGACAGTCACTGTTCATCTTCAATATAAGCTACATCCAACAAACTATAATTGACATGACTGTTACCATTAAAATGACCTTACAGATCTTATTTTACTTAGAACGATTAACAATTAACTATTTCTCGCAACATGATGAAGGCTTTAATCAAGAAAATAGTTTTCAGTGTGAAGAAGAATATAAGCTATACTCAAAAAACTTCATAAATGACGTTGTTGTTATTATTGTAAATGATCTTAGTGGTCTCAATTTGCATAGAGCAACTAAAAATCACTTTTTTAAACATTGGAAATAAATTTTCCACCAAAGACAGTCATTGTACATCTCCAATATAAGCTACATCCAACAAACTTCATAATTGACATGACTGTTACCATTAAAATCACCTTACAGATCTTATTTTACTTAAAACGATTAACAATTAACTATGTCTCGCAACATGATGAAGGTTTTAATCATAAAAATAGTTTTCAGTATGAAGTACCATCTTGAATATAAGCTATACTCAAAAAACTTCATAATTGACGTTGCTGTTATCATTGTAAATGATCTTAGTGATCTCAATTTGCGTAAAGCAACTAAAAATCCATTTTTCAGTCATTGGAAATAAATTTTCCAGCAAGGACAGTCATTGTTCATCTCCAATATAAGCTACATCCAACAAACTTCATAATCGACATGGCTGTTACCATTAAAATGACCTTACAGATCTTATTTTATTTAGAACGATTAACAATTAACTATTTCTCTCAACATCATGAAGGTTTTAATCATGAAAATAGTTTTCAAGTGAAGTGTCATCTTGAATATAAGCTATACTCAAAAAACTTCATAATTGACGTTGCTGTTATCATTATAAATGATCTTAGTGATCTCAATTGCATAGAGCAAATAAAAATCACTTTTTCAGACATTGAAAATAAATTTTCCAGCAAGGACAGTCATTGTTCATCTCCAATATAAGCTACATCCAACAAACTTCATAATCGACATGGCTGTTACCATTAAAATGACCTTACAGATCTTATTTTATTTAGAACGATTAACAATTAACTATTTCTCTCAACATCATGAAGGTTTTAATCATGAAAATAGTTTTCAAGTGAAGTGTCATCTTGAATATAAGCTATACTCAAAAAACTTCATAATTGACGTTGCTGTTATCATTATAAATGATCTTAGTGATCTCAATTGCATAGAGCAAATAAAAATCACTTTTTCAGACATTGAAAATAAATTTTCCAGCAAGGACAGTCATTGTTCATCTCCAATATAAGCTACATCCAACAAACTTCATAATCGACATGGCTGTTACCATTAAAATGACCTTACAGATCTTATTTTATTTAGAACGATTAACAATTAACTATTTCTCTCAACATCATGAAGGTTTTAATCATGAAAATAGTTTTCAAGTGAAGTGTCATCTTGAATATAAGCTATACTCAAAAAACTTCATAATTGACGTTGCTGTTATCATTATAAATGATCTTAGTGATCTCAATTGCATAGAGCAAATAAAAATCACTTTTTCAGACATTGGAAATAAATTTTCCAGCAAGGACAGTCATTGTTCATCTCCAATATAAGCTACATCCAACAAACTTCATAATCGACATGGCTGTTACCATTAAAATGACCTTACAGATCTTATTTTATTTAGAACGATTAACAATTAACTATTTCTCTCAACATCATGAAGGTTTTAATCATGAAAATAGTTTTCAAGTGAAGTGTCATCTTGAATATAAGCTATACTCAAAAAACTTCATAATTGACGTTGCTGTTATCATTATAAATGATCTTAGTGATCTCAATTGCATAGAGCAAATAAAAATCACTTTTTCAGACATTGAAAATAAATTTTCCAGCAAGGACAGTCATTGTTCATCTCCAATATAAGCTACATCCAACAAACTTCATAATCGACATGGCTGTTACCATTAAAATGACCTTACAGATCTTATTTTATTTAGAACGATTAACAATTAACTATTTCTCTCAACATCATGAAGGTTTTAATCATGAAAATAGTTTTCAAGTGAAGTGTCATCTTGAATATAAGCTATACTCAAAAAACTTCATAATTGACGTTGCTGTTATCATTATAAATGATCTTAGTGATCTCAATTGCATAGAGCAAATAAAAATCACTTTTTCAGACATTGGAAATAAATTTTCCAGCAAGGACAGTCATTGTTCATCTCCAATATAAGCTACATCCAACAAACTTCATAATCGACATGGCTGTTACCATTAAAATGACCTTACAGATCTTATTTTATTTAGAACGATTAACAATTAACTATTTCTCTCAACATCATGAAGGTTTTAATCATGAAAATAGTTTTCAAGTGAAGTGTCATCTTGAATATAAGCTATACTCAAAAAACTTCATAATTGACGTTGCTGTTATCATTATAAATGATCTTAGTGATCTCAATTGCATAGAGCAAATAAAAATCACTTTTTCAGACATTGGAAATAAATTTTCCAGCAAGGACAGTCATTGTTCATCTCCAATATAAGCTACATCCAACAAACTTCATAATCGACATGGCTGTTACCATTAAAATGACCTTACAGATCTTATTTTCCTTAGAACGATTAACAATTAACTATTTCTCGCAACATGATGAAGGTTTTAATCATGAAAATAGTTTTCAGTGTGAAGTGTCATCTGGAATATAAGCTATACTCAAGAAACTTCATAATTGACGTTCCTGTTATCATTGTAAATGATCTTAGTGATCTCAATTTGCGTAAAGCAACTAAAAATCCATTTTTCAGATCTAGAAATAAATTTTCCAGCAAGGACAGTCATTGTTCATCTCCAATATAAGCTACATCCAACAAACTTCATAATTCATAATAATCATGAAAATAGTTTTCAGTGTGAAGTGCCATTCAAAATTAACGTTAGTGTTATCATAATAAAGTATCTCATCACCTTATTTTGCTCAGAACGATTAATAATTAACATTTCTTGTTACATGATGAAGGTTTTAATCATGAAATAGTTTTCACTTAAATTAAACCCCATGAACTTATTTTTCAGACACTGAAAATAGAATTTCCAGTCATTGTTCATCTCCATTATAAGCTACACTCAATTTCATAAGTGATATGACTTTTACCATTAAAATGACCTTTTTCACATTGGAAATATAATTTTCAGTAATAAGAGTGTCATTGTTCATCTACAGTACAAACTAAGCAAATTATTTATCTCATAACCAATTTTTCCTAACATGGTAAAGTTCTTAATTATGGCTATTTCTTCTAAGATAAAAATCTTAATAAAGAAATGGAGTTTATGGTATATAACAAAAATGTATGAGATAGAAGAGAAAAATCTTAAATAAAATCTATAAATAAGTACTAAAAATGATAATTATTGAGCCTATCATGAAGCTTAAACATGTCACGTGTATTCAAACATTCATAAAGCATCCCTGTAGCAGACCAATTATCATTAGGACACCCTCAGTAAGCCGGGTCATAATCTAATAGCTCAGAGACATGCCCATTGACCGTTGCAATGCAACCAACCCATTCGCAACCCTTTATCTGCACTCACACATGAGTTACAGTGATTCGGCCGCGCCGTGCAGTTCGAATCGTGGCTCTAGAAACAAAGAAGCGAAATTATTGCCACTATACGGAATTACTTTTTTACAGTAATGGTTATTATAAGTCTGGATTTATTTTAAAAGCTTCCGTCCAGGCGTTATTTATAAGTTAAAAGCTCCCGGGGCGGACGATGTATGCGTCTAAGTGGACGGGGCTGTTAGAGCGCATTAAAAATATAAATTTTGCGTACCTGCCGCCTTTTTACAAGTCGTACATTTATCATCGTGAAAGCGTTCGGGCGTCTGGGAAAATTTTTAAAATGTTTTATGTGTCCATTAGATGTGTTCTAACGAGGGAATAATTTTTGCAAGTTCATTTTCTAAGGTGTTTTTATGTCTTTATTGTCTGTAGCTACGTGGATGAGAAAATTTAATTTCATTATTTTAAATAATGGCTGTTATATAAATTAGAAAAATAGTCTGACGCTATATAAATTAAATTAAGAATATAATACATATTATTAAGTACACATTTTTAAGATTTTATCTTTTTAATTTTCTATCCATGCATACTAAATAATAACAATACCTAACAAGAATACTTTTAACCTTTGTATACTTAAATAAATTTACGTGTGTTATGTTATATTGGAAAAAAAGAAGCCGTAGATAAAATAATTAGAAGTTATAGAATAACATGGAAAAAATTACTTTCTCCAATTCGGCATTAACGTTATTTGCGGTACTATAAACAAAGAGCTGCTAAAAACAAATGTCACAAAAATAATCATTAACAGTTTGTGATCTATGTATGTGAAGTATTTAAAATAATCATTAGAAGTTATTGGATAACATATGGAATAAAGGGTCCTGAATAAAAAATTTCTTTATTCAACTGGAAATTAATGTTATTTGTGATACTGTAAATATAGATTAGATAAAATCGAATGTCACAAAGAAAAAGTTACATGATTTTACAAAAATTATCATTAACAGCTTGTGACCTAAAGAATGTGAAGTATTTAAGGTGATCATTAGAAGTTACTGGATAACATATGGAATAAACCCTCTTGAATAAAAAATTTCTTTATTCAATTGGAAATTAATGTTATTTGTGATATTGTAAATGTAGATTAGATAAAATCAAATGTCACAAATAAAAAATCACTTGATTTTACAAAAATAATCATTAACAGCTTGTTATCTAAAGTATGTGAAGTATTTAAGGTAATAATTAGAAGTTATTAAATAATATATGGAATAAAGGGTCTTGAATAAAAAATTTCTTTATTCAATTGGAAATTAATGTTATTTGTGATTCTGTAAAAGTAGTTTAGATAAAATCGAATGTCACAAAGAATAAATCACACAAATTTTACAAAAATAATCATTAACAGTTTGTGATCTAAAGTATGTAAAGTATTTAAGGTAATCATTAGAAGTTATTGGATAACATATGGAATGTTATTTGTGATACTGTAAATATAGATTAGCTAAAATCACAAATTTTTTCTTTTTTTTATTTTTCCAAAATAACCATTAACCATTAATATTCAAAAATAATCATTAACCGCTTATTATCTAAAGAATGTAATTTATTAAACTTATTCGTTAGAAGTTATTGTATAAATATTGAAAAATGGGTCTTGAACAATAAATTTCTATATATTTTTTTAGTTTATAAAATTTGCCAAAATAATTAATGAATTTCATAAATTATAAAAGTATGTTTTTCTAAAAATATTTATTTATATTTGTACATCAAGAACAATAAAATATCAGTAATAATAACTAAAAATAAGAGAATCTAATTTATTTAAAATTAATATAGTTTGTAATAGGGTCAAGTCTCTCCAACAACGCAATTAACATGACACGATTTTAGTTAAACCACGGCACAAAAGCATTTAAAATAGATGTTACATTTGCGAAAACAAATTGAAGCCATTCGGAAAATACTTCAACCTCGAAAGCCGCCGATCCAATGAGAAGCCGAACCTGTTAAACGAACGAGGCCCTTTGTTTTCAGTGAAGCTGAAATCGGCAATCAGCATTAATCATGGTCCGCTACAGGCCGTGTAGCTGGGTGTAGCGGACTTGAACTGGATGACCCGCCGCCAACGTTTATGCGAGGGGTTGTATTTGTTCGACCGATAAAGAGTGATGGACGGGTATGTCCGCACATAACCACATATCCTCCACCACCACCGGCGCTGCCATACCGGCCAGGAGGCAGCGGACTGGCCCACTCGCTGCCGATGCCGGTGCCGGTGCCGGTGCCGCTGCCGCAAGAGGTGAGTTGTTTTAATGGCCGCGGTTATTGCCGCAGAAGTATTAAATAGTTAATTAGGATGAAGAGCGCTGTGTGGGTTTTTGGCTGGCGTGTGTGTTATCGGTAAATGCGTTGCGGACTAAAAAATTTATAAAATATATATATGCACTAAAATATTAATGGAGCAGTTTTGGTATTAATCTTTTCTAAAACCAACAAAAATAAATTGTATAATTGGAATTGGACATCAAAATTTAACAAGCATATTTGAGAATAAATCATGAATTTTCTATGATTCATATACATTAGGGCCAAAAAGTCGACTATTGTTTAGTTAACACATTCATTTAATATTTTATTTAATTTTTGTATCAAAGTATATTTATAATAATAATAATAATGACTATAATTAAATTAATAAGCAATTATTCAATTCTCATTTATTGTTTGAATATGAAAATATCTTCAATAAAAACAAATTTTATAATTATTATTCACTTTTAATAAAAAATGAAAAATAATGTATATTATTAATTTTACCGTTTACATTTACTTTTTTATAAAATTATACAGTTTATTTTTTATCTATTTATTTATTCACTTACACATTGTTTTCACCTTTTAATCAGTATTATAATACTTTTTGACATTGCCAAATATACAATTTGTAAAAATATTAAAAGTCATATTATTTCTATGAATTTATATTTTTTTAATATCTTATCTATGAAATAAACAGTAAGAAATGGCACAAATTATCTTAATTTTCAAGAATACTAACAATAATATGGAATAATTATAATAATACTCTTAATACTCAAATTTTATTTATTTCTTTCAATCCACCACTAAGTTCAATAAAAAAATAAAAAATAAATTGAATTTAAATTAAATAATATGTAATAATAAATTATAAATATTAATAAGTAATTAATATATATTTTTAATACACAAATTTAATATTTTTTTTCTTAAAATTATTTAACTTATTTTTACAATCTTATCAATCAGTATTTATTTATTGATATTTATTTTTATATATTATTAGAATTGATTTATATTTTAGTTTATAATTTATTGTTTTTTATCAAACTTATTATATTTTTAATTTATTCACTCAACATGTTTTTATACAAATTTCTCAATAAAATTCTTATTAACAATTATATTTTGTGAAACTCTTGAAAAAGTATTTTAATTATATTTTTTACTTCTTTTTTGTCCTACCTTGTCCTGGTATCTTTTTAGACATGAAAATTGTGAAAATCATATTAACAAATTTTAAGTACACCACTGGAATAAGCACACTTAATATGAGTATATACGAAATTTCATAAAAATATTATGCATATTCATAATTCTATGAAAATATTAAAAATTATATTATATATTAACTAATCTATGGAATAAACTGTCAGAAATGGCACAAATTATCATATTTTTCCAGAATACTAACAATACTATTATTATACTTATTATATATATTATATATATATACTTCAATAAAAAAAATTAAACAGTAAATAATAAACAATAAATTGAAATTAATAAACTGAAATTAAACTAAATGACATGTAATAATAAATTATAAATATTAATAAGTAATTAACATATTTTTATAACACTAATTTAATGTTTTATTCTTAAATTATTTTAACTTCTTTTTACATTCTTCTCAATCAGTATTATTTATTGATATTTATTTTTTAAATATTATTTGAATTTATTTATTTTTTAATTTATAATTTATTGTTTTTTGTCAATTTTATTATATTTTCTAATGTATTCACTCAACATGTTTTTAAATAAATTTCTCAATAAAATTCTTATTAACAATTATATTTTGTGAAACTCTTGAAAAAAGTATTTTAATTATATTTTTTTACTTCTTTTTTGTCCTACCTAAATAGTATTTTCTAGACATGAAAATTGTGGAAGTCATATTAGAAAATTTTATGAATAGAAAGTCTAAGTACACCACTGGAATAAGCACACTTGATATGAGTATATACGAAATTTCATAAAAATATTATGCATATTCATAATTCTATGAAAATATTAAGTCATATTATTTTTATGAATTTATTTTTTACTAATCTATGGAACTGTCAGAAATGGCACAAATTATCTTATTTTTTAAGAATACTAATTATATAAATAATTATACTATACTCTTAATACTCAATTTTTATTTATTCATTTCAATTCACCATTCAATTCAATAAATCAAATAAACAGTAAATAGTAAACAATAAATTGAATTTAAACTAAATAATATGTAATAATAAATAATAAATTATAAATATTAATAAGCAATTAGTATATTTTTTAATACACAAATCTGATGTTTTTTTAACTTTTTTTAATTCCTTTTTACAATCTTCTCAATCAGTATTTATTCTTTAAATATTATTTGAATTGGTTTATTTTTAATTTATAATTTATTGTTTTTTATCAAACCTATATTATTAAATTTATTTTTCCAATAAGACAATTATATTTTGTGACCTTGAAACCTTGAAGAAAAATTATAATTATATTTTTTTACTTCATTTTTGTGCATTTTTTAAAAATGTTATTATAAAATTCATTTTTTATTTGTTTTTCATAATATTTCTTTGTATTTTCGATATAATTGAATATACACTTCTTACACTATTTTAAATTTACTTCCATTTTTACATTTTTTATAATTGCAATAACTAAAAAGTAATTTTATTAGTATTATCTTTTAACGAATAACAAAAACTATTATTACTAAACCATACACATTTACATTCAAAATTTTAGAAATCCAAATTTACTGTAATAAAAAGTAATTTTGTCACTTAATAATTAACCACACTATTATTTTCAATAGTTTTCAAAACTATTCATTCCCATGAAATTTGTGTCATATTTGATAAATATTTAAAAATCAAATGAGTTTTATAACTTTGTTTCTGACAGATGCTTAATTTATAATACCTATTAGTTCACAAAAACTAATCTAGTCTCTAATACCCATGAATATGAAGTAGACATAAGGTTCATTGTTTCATCATCTCTTCATTTTTTTTTTTTTTTAATTTACAGTAAAGACATTCCAACAGAGTGAACGAAGCCCGTCGAGATTCATTGCAAATCAGGTCAGTCCCAGGCTGCGTTTTCTGGATGTCGACTTGCATTTCTATCAATTCAAACGACCCGTGGAGATACTCTCACATGGCCGCCCCACAATGCCGGACATCCATCCCATTTATTCCGTTATGTCCGCGGAAGGACGAGCGGGTCCTCCAGCGTCCGCTTATCCAGCCCGAGCGCCCGGATGAAAGAGATCGACCGGAACGGACCCGTACCGTCCCCGGATCATAATCATATATCGTCCAAGATTGGACGTCGGATTACTGAAAGGGAGGGACGGCTCGACCAATTTGAATTTTAATTTACAGGGTGAGTAAAGTGTTAATGTACGGACGCTACCCTCTTTCGAATACTAGATTGTGTGGGGTACAATTTTAAACTTTTTTACTTGTTTTTTTATTTGAGAAATTTAATTAAATAACGAATTATCAGCTTATTATTCATGTACCATTTAATTTAACATAAACCGACCCTTTAATTAATACAACTGACTTAATAATTTCCTTTTTTTGTGGCTCAGAAGTATCAATTTATTTATATCCCCTTTGTATTATTCTACCACTGAACAAAATTTATTATTACGACTTTGTTATTCCCCTAGAGTCGTCTGAAACGAACAAAAAAAATCACTGCAAACGGTTTGGTTGGCAACGGCACAAAAGAAGCGCTCATAATCCCATTCATCAGTCTATGTTTGCTTAAAAGAAAAGTACAGACGCTTTGTTTGGAAAATCGCAAATAAAAGCTAAGAAAATGAACTGAAAACTGTATATCAGATGGTTTATCGTTTTGTTTTCCTTTCGCGCTGCACTTTGCTCAAGTTTCCAATGATTCCAGTAAAAGTGGCGTCGTCACTGAAATATTCTTAGGGTGTTCTTTCCCACACATATATTTAAATAAATATAATAAAACTGAATAAACGAAAATAATAATTTTTATTAACAACAGAAGGAAAATACATTATTTCAAGTAATCGAAATTTAAAATAGGGGTTACATTAGTTTAAGTTATAATATTAGGTTAGTTTAGGTCAAGTTAGGTGAGGTCAAACTGATTTATAAAAGTTTTCGTATATCAATAAAAAACATCATACAAATATATACAAATATTATTGAAGAAAATTGATTAATTTTTTTCAGTAAAAAATATTTATTTATACATATGTTCATTTTGATTTTTTTTTTAATAAATGGTCAAGAAAATGTGTTCCTTATTTTGAAGAATTTTCTAAAGTATAGCGTATTTACCCTCTCGAATTTGTAAAAAGAAAACCAAGAAAATTAGGTTATTTCAAGAAATTGAATATGCTAAGTTAAAATTTTGAGATTAGATTGGCTTAGGTCAAGTTAAAATGAATTAGAATAGTTTTGGTATATCAGTTAAAAGCATCGAATATATTTTATATTCTTTATTAATGAAAAATACCGACTGAATTAAAATTAAATATTTCTCTATCAATTAAAAATATTTAAATGCTTTGAAAATTATAAAAAGAAAGAAAATTTAGTTAAATAATAAATTTAATATATTATATGAATATTTATTGTGAAGATATATTGATATTAGTTAAAATATTTTGAGGTTATATTAGGTTAGGTTAGGTTAAATGGATTAGAATAGTTTTGTTATATCTCTTAAAAACATTGAAAATAAAATATATTTTATATAATTTAAATATTTGAGAATATATTTCTATCAATAAAAAACATTTATATGATATGAAAATTATAAGAAAAGACAAAATTTACTTATTTAAAACAAAATGAGAAACGAAAATATTAAGGTTAAGTTAGGTTAGGTTACACTAAAATTTGTTAAAAAGTTTTGATATGTCGTTTAAAATCATAGAAAAATTTATATTTTCATTATTAATAAAAATATAGTATGTATGTATAATTTATATGGATGTTTATCGTGTAATATATATTTTTTTTAATTATGCACTTATTAAAACATTATTTATTTATGTAAAATATAATATTTATATTCCAACACAAACCTAAAAAACTGAGTAAATTAAGTTATTACAAGAAATAAAATTTAAAATATAAGATATAAGTTAGGTTAGATCAGGTTAGGTTTAAATACATAGAACATAAAATTTCAAGGAATAGAAAGTTAAAATATATAAGATACATATAAAATATATAAGATATATTCATATAAGTTCAAATAATTTGAGGTTAAATTAGGTTAGATCAGGTTAAATGGATTAGAATAGTTTATTATCTCTTAAAAGCATAAAATATATTTAATTTAATTTAAATATTTGAGATTATATTAAATATATTTCTATCAATAAAAAACATTTATATGATATGAAAATTATAAGAAAAGATAAAATTAGTTATTTAAAAAAAATGAAACAGTTTTAGTTAAACTATTTTAAGGTTAAGGTAAGTTAGGTTACTCTAAAATGGGTTAAAGTAGTAAAGTAAAATCTATATTTTCACTATTAATAAAAATATAGTATGTATATATAATTTATATGGATGTTTATCGTGTTATACATTTTTTTTTTTTAATTATGCATTTATTAAAACATTATTTATTTAGACGAATTATCTGAAATATAATATTTATATTTCAACAAAAATGTAAGAAACTAGTAAATTAAGTTATTACAAGAAATAAAATTTAAAATATAAGGATACATATAAAATATATAAGATATATTGATATCTCATTGAATCATTGAAAAATCTATTAATAAAAATATAGTATGTACAGTACATAGAAAAACTGAGTAAATTAAAATCGAATTTAAAATAATATAATATATTTTTGTCTGTTAAAATGTATTGAGGTTAGGTTAGGTCAGTTAAGTAGTATATATACATATATATAGGAATCAATAAAACATATTCCTTATTTGGAAGAAATATACATAACATAATTAACTTAAAAAGAAACCGATAAAATGAAATTTTAAAATAATACAATAGATTACTTTAATTAAATATTTAGTTATTATTGTTTTAAGAAATTCTAATTTAGTATATGCAATATGAATAGGTTAAGTTATAATATTTTGAGGTTATGTTTGGATTATAATATTGTAGTTATTAAGTCTATAAACAGTTTTTAATTCAAAAGACAATTAATTTTTAAGTTCTGCTTACTTTAATTGTACCTCATAAACTGTTTCAGTCTTTAATAGAATTTTATATCCTTTTAATGGCTTTAATATTGATTAGGACGATGTACTTTTAAAGAACATTATTGAGGGTAGTTTTACGACTCTCGTCCCGTCTTGTCATCCCTTGAAAAAAAGTGTTGTTTTATTCATTTTATTATTTATTTGCTAAGTCATTATTCCGTAATGAAATGAGAAAGCAATAATAATTTCTCCGGCAATTCGCGCCACTGGAACGGCTGCACCATATAATATTCCGGTTAGGAATATTTCTGGAAAACGGGCAGAGAGCTCATTTCTTTAGACAGTTATACGTGTGAGTTAAGGCATTTCTTTTCGTTTTACTTTGCTGCTTATCTTGCCACTAAATTTCTGATTTTAATGGAAGCGAGGGCCGTTGAACGGGCTCGGTACGCGCCAAAATATCTACTTAACTTTTATATCCCCTTTTTAAATTAGGTCTATTGTTATTGGCCGTTTAAAGCAATCTTGCCCGTTTGAGGAATATTAACTATTTTCGGATGGATTATGCTCTTAAGGCGCCCGTGGGGGAGAATTTAATTTTGCGCCTTCCGTCGTTACCGTTCTCTACGCTACAAATCATTTTTGTTTGCCTTCTTTCGAAATTGCGCATAATGGCGTTTACGCAACATGGGTGTGAGTTACAGCATCGCCTTCCCTGAATATAAAACTCTTATTTGATTTGTATTTAAAGGGACATAACTATTACACAAATCACCGGAATTGAAATTGTTTCAAACTTCGGTCCGGGGAACGCAGGAATAGATTTGAAAAGTTTACTTTAATATGCCTTTAAATTTGCCGAACATATAAAATTGCCAATATTAACGTTGTTTTTTTGTTTAAGTGTCATAGAATTTTTAAAAATTATATTTTACTAGCTTATATTATTACTTCTTCAAACAATTTTTTTAAAACTTTACAGTTAGATTAATTTATAATAAAAATGTATGTCTTAAAAAATATATCAAATCAATAAATTAACAAGTACTTTTATTATTTTTTCTTTTTTCAAGTGAGATATTACATTTTACCAAAAATTACTAAATAATAACACACACACACATATATATATATATATATATATAGTATATTGATTTATTATATGTTTTTAAATTATATCTAATAAATAAAAATAATGATTATATTATATATTAATTATTATTTAATTTATAAATTATATATTTTATTTTTTAATTACATTTATCTCAGTTGATATATAAAATAATTGTGTCTTCACAAATGACTATTTTATCCAAAATATTCTAGTGTCGTTTTATTTTAAACAAAAATTAAATATGAAATAAATAAAACATAAATTAAGATCATAATAAATACTTAAATGTTAAATAACGGTAATTTAATTTGAGTTAATAAGTTTAAGGGTGTTGGGAGTTTAATATTATTAAGTATGAAATCTAGAAAAAAATTTAATATAATATATAATTTTGTTCTATTTAATTAATGAGAAAATAAATATTTTTTTTAATATTTAAATAAAAATTTATTTATTAGTTGAATTTTATATTAATAGATATGAAATATTTATAAAAACATTTTTAAAACCTATATTTTGAATGGAATAAAATAACTCAACAATTTTATAATTTTATTATATTTAATTAATAATAAAATAACTAACTTTTTTATATTTAAATAAGAATTTATTTAAATCTGAAATAATTGAAATATTTTTTATGTATGAAATATTTCTAGAAAGATTTTTAAAAATTATATTTTGAACAAAATAAAAAACTCAACAATTTTATAATTTCATTCTATTTAATTAATAATTAATTAACTTATTATTATAGTATTTTTTGATATTTAAATAAGAATTTATTTAAATGTTAAATAACTGAAATAATTTTGAGATTCAGGTCATTATGTTAAAGGTGTCATTAATATGTATGAAATTTTCCTAGAAAAACTATTTTGATTAAAATAACTTTATTATATTGAAATAATGATAAAATAAATAAAAATTTATTTATTAGTTAAATGACTAGAATAATTTTCAAATTTATTTCGTTATTTTAAAGGTGTGGGAGACTTATATAATATTTCTAGAAATATTTTTAAAAGTTATATTTTGATTAGAATAAAATAATTGAATAATTTTATTCTATTTAATTAATAATACAATAAGTATATTTTTTTGATATTTAAATAAAACTTTATTTAAATTGTAAATTACTAAAATTATTTTCAGATTCAGGTCATTATTTTAAAGGAGTTGAGGTCCTATATTAATTTGTATGACATCGTCCTAGAAACACTATTAAAAACTTGTATTGTGATTAAAATAAAATAAATTAACACCCTTATAATTTTAGTGTATTTAATTAATGATAAAATAAGTAATTTTTAATATCTAAATAAAAATTTATTTATTGGTTAAATAACTACAACAATTATCAGTTTCAGTTCATTATTTTAAAGGTGTTGAGATCTTATACAAATAGGTATAAAACTTTTACAAAAAGATTTTTAAAACCTATATAAATAAAATAACTAAAGAATTTTACAATTTTATTCTATTTAATTAATAATAAAATGAGTAATTTTTTGTTATTTAAATAGGAATTTATTTAAAAGTCAAATAACTGAAATAATTTTTATATTCAGTTCATTATTTTAAAGATGTCGAGGTCTTATATTAATAGATATGAAATTTTCTTAGAAAAATTATTAAAAACTTATATTTTGATTAAAATAAAATAAACTAAGGCTTCTATAATTTTATTATATTTAATTTGTGATGAAATAGGTATTTTAATAATTTTCAGTTTCAGTTCATTATTTTAAAGATGTTGGAATCTTATATTTATAGGTACGATATATTTTTAAAAAGATTTTTAAATCCTATATTTTGATTAGAATAAAATAACTCAACAATTTTATAATTTTATTCTGTTTAATTAATAATAAAATAAGAATTTTTTTATATTTACATAAGAATTCATTTAATGTTAAATAACTGCATTAATTTTTATTAATTTAATTGTTTTATTTGAATTTAATAAAAAAAGTAGCTAAATAAATAATATTCTTTATTTTATTTCCTGATCATAAAAGTAATAGTAAAATAGAATGTGTATATAATTAATTGAAACTATGAACAAGCCAATATTTCAAATGTAATGACTCCAATTAATTACTATCTGTCTGACCTCCGTGGACACTTTTAAATAATTCAATCGGCTGAAAGAAAGAATTATCCCATTAATACCATAATATAAATATCAAAAGTAACTAAGAGGTATTTTTGTCCAGGTAACAATTAATATTGACCATTAATAACGCCGTTAGGTGAGTGTAGCGACCCTGAAATACGAGGTACGCACCTTTCAGACTAATAATTCAAGTCGTACGTTTTACCTCCAACCGAATGCAGTTGGTCACCATTGCATTTGGATTCAGAGGCGTACGTTAAGTCACAGAATTTAATGGTGATATGGAAAATACACCAATTAAACAATTTTTAAGAAACACCAAAAAAGATTGGAATTATTTCAAATATATTAAGATCAGACACTAATTTTAAACATATTTTTTTTATCAAAATAAGAATTTTTTAAATTTTATTAAATTTTTTATCATTAAATATTAATGGAATATTTATTTTTTGATAGTAGTAATTATCACATTAATATAACTACAAAGAGAATATATAAAAAAAGTTTTCCATTATATAAGTTTTTATATCATATGTGATCGAAAAAAAAAAGATATTTACCACAAGATAAAACATAAAAAGAAGCTTTTTAAGATTTTTGAATCAAAATAGTAACAATAGAAATACATTTTTTTATTTACTTAATGGATATTAAATGTCAATGATTATATATTTCGATAAAATGAATAAACTCTTTTGTGGTTTCATTTTTGTTTAAATTAATGGTTAAAATATGTATTATTTGATATTTAATTTTTTTTAAACAAATAATTCCTTTTAGAATACAGAAAAATATCAATTAATTTAAAAGGTTAAATGAGTCATTTAAAAAATATAAATTAAGTAATTTTCCCTCGCACAATTAATTGATATTCGATTTTTATTATTTTATTGATACGAAAAACAATTATATAAATAAATAAAAGCAGTATAAGATTTTCAAAGCAAATATGAATTTTTAAAGAACGTTCAAATATTAAAAAAGAATCAGTTCATTATTTAAAGGTATGAAGTCTTTCTAGGAAGACATTTAAAAACTAATATTTCGATTAGAACTTGTTTAATGTTATATTTGTCATTATAATAACAAAAAATATATAATTAAAAACAATTTTATATATTTTTTTTCAACGATTTAAATATTTTATTTTAAAATCAAAATAACAAAATATAAAATACTATTTTATATTGATTACTAAATGTCAACAATCGTCCTGTATCAAAAAATTAAAAATTAGAATCTGATAAATAAAAAATTATTTAAATGATAAATAATTACAATTATTTTCAGAGACACTTACATTAAGTATGAAGTCTTAATAAGGAAACATTTAAAAACTTATGTTTCCATTAGAACTTTAAAAGGTTTAATATTACATAATATACTAGTCTTTATAATAATGAAAAACGTATAATTAAAAACAGACTTTTTTAATAATTTTTCAAATATTTAAATATTTTATTTTTAAATATTTGAAGACGTGCTATAAAATATTTAATTGAACAAACATTTTTATGAAATCAAAAGCACTTTAACATTTAACAAGGAGAGGAATAAATCAGTACTTTTCTAATTTTAGTCTATTTAATTAATGATAAAATATTTTTTTATAAACAAAAATTTATTTAAATATCAAATGAAGACATAGAAAGACATTTAAAAACTTATATTACATATTATTTTATTCTATTTAATTAATGATAAAATAAGTATTTTTTATATTTAAAACAAAATTTACTCAAATTTAAATAACTGCATTAATTTTCAGTTTCAGTTTATTATTTTCAAAAAATCAGGGCTCTTAATTAATAGATATGAAATCTTCCCAGAAAGATATTTAAAAACTTATATTTTTATTAGAAATTTAAAGGAGGAAAAGAAAGAGAGAAGAAGAAATTTTCGTGATTTTCAAATATTTTATTATATAATCAATGTTCTTTAGAATATGTTTAAACATATTTTCATGAGATCATGAAGAAAAAATGGTTAATTTTAACATACTAAGGAAGAAGGAAGTTTCCTTGAATGTTTTTGACTCAACACTTAGGGAGAAAATACTATTTTTACTATATTTTTATTACTGTATGTTAAAGATAAATTCTGAATATCAATTATAAAAAAATAAATAAACTATTTTATTTTTCTATTCTCTTAAAATAATGATAAAATTTGTATGTATGTAATTATTTGTTATTTAAACAGAATTTATATAAATGTTAATCAACTGCTACAATTTAAAAATTTTACTCATTATTCTTGATTTTGACAATGAGTATTTTAAGTTTCAGAGCACCAATTATATTAAATTTTTATACAGTTAAAAACGTTTGTTAAGCCTCTGTGTTCTTTCACAGCCGTATAATCTCTTAAATAAAGTTGCTCAACAGTGATGTACGATACGACTGGTTTGTTTTCTACGTAGGGCCGACCCCTTGAAATGATGGATGAGTTTATCCGTACAAAGAGATTGAGATGTACAACTTTCACGGTCAACAAACGGACCTACTAAAATTAGAAACTGGTTTACTTATCTGTCATGGACGTCTTCGTTTAAAAAAAAAAGTATAATTTGAATAGAATTATTCAATTATGCTGCACAATTTTTTTGTGTAATAATATTTATGTAAAAGTTTTATATTTAGTAGCCATAATTTTAATTAAATCCTTATTTTAAATTGTTTAATATGTCGTATAGATGCAAATATTATATAAAAGAAGCATATGTGGACTTGGTAAGGAGTGGAAGCAACGTGGGGCAAAAGGATTGCTCCCCCAGCTCTGCAATTTTAATAGAAACCATTAAATTATAATTTTTTCAGCGAAGCAGGCATCCAATCCCTCCGTGGCAATACGTCAGTGTCCGAAAAGCCATTAAAGAAAACAAGAACAATATCTCCGGCCGGAGCAATGCATCGCAGGGGATTCCAGAGTAAATGGGAACGCCGTCGGAGAGAAAATAAGAAGAACGGTCGCGTATCTCGCCAGTAAAGCATCCGTGGGCCACCTCCTGCCGACGCGCCATTGGCTGAGAAAATCCCGTTTCCTAGGCAACGAGGAGGAACATGCTGGAAACCTTCGGCTGCACCGGCTTGATTCATAACCACCTTGAGATGTTTTAATGTTGCCTTTATTCAAATTAATGGTTTCGAATATTTTATAAGATTAAAACTGCGCCAGATCGTATCTCTTTTGTTTTAAATTGGTCTGCCTGCGTGCCTGGTGCTTTCCACCGTGTCCGACTGGGATGCTGAGGGAGCCGAGTGTACGGCACCGACACACTTCTTGTCCGTGATCCTAGCCCGCTTTTCCGAGGCCGTTTTCTCGTGGCACATACGTTTGTTTTGCAATCGATGCCCAATAGACACACAATGTTAATACGGATAATCTAAATTGCTTTTATAGCCAACACTAACTGAGCCAAATTATTGATAAACCTCATTTTAGGCCTTTTAAGATCCGTACCACTAAACTTTGTTCCTTTTTCTTGTTGTAATAAATCAATTTTAATTGATTATTGCCTTTACTACAAAGAATTATTGATATTGATGATTGATATTGATGATTAAATAACCAAAAATATAAAAATGAATGAATGAGTTTTCAACCAATTTCAATTATGGTTATCCAGTTATGCCCACAAAATATCCTCCACTATATAATATTCAAAATAAGATCTGCAACGACAATATCTTTATCTGTAGGAAATTCAGAAGAAGCAATATTGTCCTTCTGCTGCTCAAAATCATTAAAATCCTTAAAGGAGACGTATAATTTTGTCAATTTTTCCAATTCTATTTGATGTTAAATATCCTTTTTCTATTGAATGTTCATTTATTGAAATCAAAAGAATTTCATCCTATTCCCCCTTTTCAGAATATTGATCAAAATAGTTTTTAGAGGTTCCATTAATGATTATGGTAATTTTTTCATTTACTTTAAATCATTTCAACTAACATAACAATTCATATTGGGTGGAAAAAGTTTGATAAACTGTAATTTAGAAATTTCTCCAAAAATTCGAAGATAAGTTAAGAAAACCAAAATTCGAATTATACAAATTTGACAGAATTTATTTTAAAAAATGTGTCAATATAACTTTCAATGATATTTATTTAAAAAAAAATGTAGATTTATATAGAAAATATTTGAATTTAAAAATTTTCAAAGAAAACCAATAAAACACATATTTTATACTTTTTTCAAAATGTTAATTAAGCATAAATGAAATATATGTTTTATTATGTAATAATAAATTGTACTTATACGTTTATAGTTTTCATATTGACAATAAATTATCGTATGCATATGTTATTTCATTGGCCACCATAAACCCAGTTGAACTGTTTTAATTAATGCAGCCCAATGTGCGATTAATGAATGATAATGTTCCTATAAATGTTGTAAGAAAAAGCACTTTATTTACATGAATGTGTAATAATAATAATTTCCATTTCATTATATGTTCTCATTTATATTAATTGTCAATTAAATTAACTCAATACCGGCTTCTAGTTTTTAATTAAATAGTTCATGTAACCTGAATAAAATAAATGTGTAATTTCATTTCCCTTTTAACATATTTATATTTAATCTGTAATTTGAAAATATATTTTTATTGAGTGAATGTTTTGTGTATTATTTTATTGTAAATGAATTAAATATTATTATTAAATTTTATTATAATAACTGATGCAGGTTGGGTTATGTAATGTTATGGTTACAGAATTACATTGATTGGAAGCATTTACAACAAAATCTAAAATATCATTTATATTATATTTGAATATTATTAATATATTTTATAATTACAAGATATTTTCAGCAATCAAAAAATGGATGACAAGAATTATTTAAATTTTGATATTTCCTGTTAAATATTGCAACAAATAACTATAATAAATAGATATTTATGTACATAAAACTTTGAACAAGAAAATTTGGAATAAAATATTGTACACTGCACATAATACTGAATATTAAAAGGTAAGTATTTCCAAAATATTTTCTGAAATTGCCACCTAACCTAACTAATCGTCGTAAGTTAAGTAAGTATAACTGAAAATATTAATTATTTTATTTATTTACAAATTTTAATAAAGAATAATATTAAATTTGAAATAACAAAGTTAATGTAACTTCCAATAAAAAGAAATTATAATTAATTAATGAATCATAACAAGTAATTTTCGATTAATATTCATCAATTTTAATATCTGACAGGGTAAAGCAAAGAACTAATTTCGAAAATTTTATTATTAATTGTTACTTTGAGTGATTTCACATATTTTAAGAAAGTACGTCCTAAATTGCTTGGAAAAATTATATTTATTTTCTAATAAACTATGATCAAAATAATGACGAATTAAAGATTAAAAAAAAATATTTATTAACTTTAAAAGTTATTTCTATTGAAAATAAATAATATTTTATAAAATTCTTAAGAAAATCTTAATATCATCACGATTAAACACGAGAAAACATAAATGTGGTATTTAATTTCTTTTTCTTGTTCAGAATAAACGTATTAAAATTATTTATTATTGTTTTTAATTAGATTAAATTTTTTAATTTTCTATTTATTTTTTTATGTCTAGAATGATATGACGTTGATACAATTTACAGTTAGATATGGTTTCAGAATAATTTTACAGAGAAGAACTTTAATAATGAGGTCTTTAAGTGTTTTTATTGTTCACAATCCATGTATTAAATCATTTATTATTGTTTATAGAGCTTTTTAACTATAGATTTTTTAAAAATGTTATCCAATCACCTACAATGATATGACGTTGATTCAATTTACAGTTAGATATGGTTCCTGAATAAATTTACAGAGAAAAACCTAAATAATCAGGTCTTTAATTGTTTTTATTGTTCACAATCCGTGTATTATAATTATTTATTATTGTTTATAGTGCTTTTTAACCAAATATTTTAAAAAAATGTTATCCAATTACCGAGAATGATGACTTTGGTATAAATTACAGTTAGATACAGTTTCTAAATAATTTCACAAAACAGAACCTTAATTATCAGGTCTTTAATTGTTTTTATTGTTCACAATAAATGTATTAAAACTATTTATTAATATTTATAGTGTTTTTAACTGTAGATATTTTAATTTTTTACTTATCCAATTACCAGGAGGAATATAACATTGCTACAATTTACAGTTAAATGCAGTTTTTAAATAATTTTACAGATAAAATATATTAATAATCATGCATGTAATGGTGTTTATTGTTCACAATACATGTATTAAAATTATTGATTATTATTAATAGTGTTTTTAACTATATTTTTGAATTTTATGTTTATTTATTTACCTGGAATGATATAATATAGAGTTGGATATAGTTTCTAAATAATTTTACACAGAGGAACCTCAATAATCAGGTCTTTAATTGTTTTTATTGTTAACAATCCTTATATTAATACCGTTTATCAATGTTTATATCCTTTAATTAATTTATTTATCCAAGTACCTCAAATGATAAGACGTTGATACAATTTACAATTAGATAAGTTTATAAGTAATTTTAGAAAGAAGAACCTCAATAAATACGACTTTAACTATTTTCATTGTCCACAGTCATAAATATTTTAACACTCTAATTAAGAAACGTATATATGAAATTATAAAAATAAAATAGATTTAGTGGTTTGCATTAAATTAATGTAAGTTGTAGAATTTAGACGTCTTGTACCTGTCTGATTTATAACGTTGTTTGCGGCTGATAAAAAGAAACACTTTACAAAGTGAAAGATCGGATTACTATAAAAAGTTTAAAAGGATTCCCATAAATATTAACGTGCAGATTATTAACTGTTTCCAAAGAAACGTGATCGTTATTAAGGTTTCACTTCTTCAACTCAACATTTCTTGTTACCAAATCAACATAAGCGATATTCTAACAGTTTAATTAAAGAATTTTCTTGCGTAAATTTTCTTTTTGTAAGAACCACAATTTACAAACAGTTTAGATTTAAATGATCTTTCTTTAAAAAACTTGTAAATCAACAGGATTACCTGGATGTTCAGACATTTTAATAAGCAAAGGCTTGCAAGAATGTAAATTGACCAGTAAATAAATCCAAACACGCCTCCTTGAAAACATCGTAAAGCACGTTAATTGGCTCCGAAATGTCTCTTAATTACGGGTCGGTTTCTTTTAGTTTTGGACAACAGATAAATTTCGATCTTTTCGATTATTTGTTTTTGAAATCATCGTATTTGATCTTGTAATAGTTGTGCGATTCGTGGGCCTATTTATACAAAATGTAATTTATAATAAACATGTTCAAATTATACCACAATCTAACATCCAAATTCTTAAGTAAATTTAAATTTCTAACTAAACAAAGCAAAGGTAATTTTGCCATTATGTTCATATGTTTTTCCTTATATTAATTTAGAATCAGTATCTTCTAAATTTTTCAGTAGTTCAGAAAACTACTCATTAATTAATAAAATTTTACTGTTAAATCAACTCTTCGTAAAACTATCCAATAAAAGTAAATATAAAAATCACTAATTAATGAGTATATAGTAATATTATTGAAATTAACCTGATTATTCAATAAATTATTAATAGAAGTTTTTTTTTGAAACATTCAGTGAATATTTTGGTATTGTAGATTCTCCAGAACTGAAGAGTGGTTACTATTAATACATTAAGAAGAAGAAATTCTTTTAATTATTTCACAAAAAAGTAATAATAAAATAAATACAGGTTTACAACTTAATTATACGTTTAATTTCTTTTAAAACTACTTCACCATAAAAGTAGTGTTGGCTGTTATGAGAACTAATAATTAAAGAATTAAATTAATAATTTACCTCGAGGTTAAGAAACGCACTTTACTTCAATGATTGGAATCTAATTGCACTTTATTACTGTACATTTCAAGATATTCTATAAAAATTAAATTTATATTTGTGTGAGAAAATAGGTCAATGATAACTTCAACAAATTATATAAATATCTGCATGAAAAGGCTAAAAGTGTCTTTCATAGATTAGGGAACCTAACCTATGGTTGTTTATGTTATATCTAAGTGAAAGTCTGCTAATTGGATAGACTATTTGTAAGTTTATTTTTTGAATTATTTTATAACAAGTACATAAATTCTAAAATAAAATATTAACAAAAATCAATGGTGGGTACCGTAAAACGTTGTAAAAGCATAAACCAGGAAACAGGGTTTTATAATACACAATTTAGAAAGTTTATCTCGCCTAGATGAATGAGCCTGTTTACAGATACTTTCACAAAAAAACCCTTTCATAAAATAATAAAACCCAAAAAGAGTTGTCCATTCAGCAAATGTTTTCAGTTCACGTTAACACATTCGAATGTACGTTTTAAAAGTAAATGTGGGTGTAAGTTGTGTTTTGTGAAATTGAAAATGTGCAAAGTAAATAAATAGTGTTGGCAAAATATTGTGATGAATGTGTTAATTAAGGTGTTTTTAATTATTTACGTTTGCGTAAGTACTTAACAGTTTTACTGTTAGACTAGAAGTCATAAAATACTTCTTTGTTTAAGTGTATCGAAGAGGAAACATCAGAAATATATTTTTTTATTAAAATGGACGTCTTTAGACCTTGTAATTTTATATATATTTAATATATTATTTTATTAAAATTATCGATAGTGTAAATAAATTAAAATTAACATAAATATTTTATAATATTAACAATGAACAATATTAACACCCTTTTTACTAATAGTACAGTCTGCGCCATCTGTTATTACCAAAACTAGATTCTCACGCATTTAGGCCTAAGGAGGCCTACTGAAATAGAAAATGAACAAAACATCTATACGCACATGAAAATGATTGAAGGGTAGGGTGCTTTATTTTACCTGAAAAAAGTCACAAAGGGTTTCTGTAAATTAATCGCATTTAGTACACCACGTTTAAAAATAGGGGTTGTCGAAAATACTACAGAAAAAGAAGTAAAAGCATTCCATTATAAAAAATAATATAATTAGCCAATGTTAAATGAAAATAAATATTGCTTCTGTAGTAAGTGATCCACCAAAATGTTTATAAGTAAAATTAATAACTATATTTAAATAAATACAAATTTTTTAATTTTCTTTTTCTGTTTAATTCTTGTAATATTTGATCTATACATCAATAATCTTAAACAAGTATACTTCAAAATAAAGATACTTAAAATATTTTAATTAGACTATTTTTAAAACTGTTTATAAAATTTTAAAATTTGTAATTTCTTATATAAAAAATATTCATTAAATCACTTTTGTGTCTCATATATGTCAAAAATACATGTAATATATTTTGAATTATAAATTGGAATACTAAATTATTACTTTATTAACATAATTTTAATTAATTTTTATCTTATATATTACGTAACGTAACTTATTTACTCATTCATTACCCTAGTTTAATTACTTTTTAACTTAATTGTTAATTTTAATAATGTAATGTAGCTTATATGTTTATTTATTGCTCTATTTTAATTACTTTCAACTTAATTATTAATTTCATTCGAGTTCCATAATTTATTCATTAATAAATTACGATAAACATTATGGAACTTAAATAAAATTAATAATTAAGTTGAAAATATGCATTGATACTGATGATTAGTTTTTCTCTTAAGTAAGTCTAATAATAATTAATAAATTAGAACAATGACAAAAAATACATATTTTATATTATAAGGGAAATTAAATATCGATTTAAATGTTAAATTTTCAGAATGTGTTAAAACTAAACAATTCTTGGATTTGATTTTGCATGGCAAAGTTTTTTCATTAAAATGAAATATAGTAATATTATTTTCCTCAGTATAATCAAAATATTGAGATCTATTGAAAGTATAAAATATTAATGATTTTGACTATTACTTTTTTGTTTCTTTATTTTTTTTTTTTTTTTCACAACCTATATTCATAAATTAGGTAAATCTAATAATAATTAATAAATTAAAACAATGGCAAGGAAATGTGCACAAAAAATTTATATTATAAGTGAATTTAAATTAAATATTTATTTAAATGTTAAGTTTTCAGAATTTTGCAATTATTAAAATTTTGGAATCTAAAGTACAAACATTAAATATGTAAACCTAAAAAATACAGAAAAAGAAACAGCGTATTAAGGTAACACTAAAAATTAATTACATAAATTAAAATATTTTTAAGGCATTGTTGACAATATTTCATTTACTGATTTTTCTGCATTTTTATCAATTATTAATTAAAGTAAAATATTAAAATTTTATACAGTTTGACCCGTCCGAATTTAAACAGAGACATCATGCATGACAGGGACAGTAGAAGTCTGTCTCATAGTGGAAGACTTACTGTCTCTATTGTATATAATGTCTCTTTCAGGATTCAGATGGATCAAACTTTGTTCGTACTGTATACATAATCTATTATTTTCATGAATTTTAGTTTAGAAGGTTTCTTTATGTCATGGGTATTTTATGATTTCATCAGCGCCATCTTTTAAATTACAATAAATACTTTTTAAATACAAAAAGCATTTCTCACTGACCAATATAAAATAAAAATATTTTGTTGTTAATTATTATTAATGATTATGTTTGTTTGTATATTTTATAATAAGGTACAATTATTAAGATAAAGGACGTAAATTCGATAAACGCAACAAGATTACAACAATTATTCGTCTGCCGTAAACTGAACTTGTTACGATTCATAAAATAATCTTTTACACGGCCATAAAATTAACAAAATGATCCCCATTTCAATAGACGACTGCATGACGGTAGTAAGATTTTATCACAACTCCCAGCCAAACAGTTTCCTGCATCGTAAATGCGTCGTAAAAAACGCAGAAACCTATGGAGCAACCGGCAAATTTGCCGTGGAGACATCTCCGCGTAAATAGCGGCAATAAGATTAGCCGACGTGTCGACAGAGGCCTAAACCGCGGTACTCAATCAGTGCGACGGTCGCCCTCTAGATGGCGACCGGACGACTTGCCGATTTTCAGGCGGTTTTATTGTCGGATAAAATGGTTTTGAACCGGAAATTTTGTACACACCATACTAGTTAAAGACTAAATATTCACAAATTATTTGAAACACATTTAAAATCCTATAATTTTTCGACTAAATGTCAAAATTATTTATTCAAAAAAAAGACAACTTATAAATTAGGATAAAATATAAAAAAATATATTAAATGTGTAATACACGACATTCATTTTTATTTTATAGACATATTATGTTAATTTACTGAGTAATTTTAGTTCATGGAAATAACACATGTAATACAAAATACTTATGTAGTTCCCCATAAATGACATCAGTTCCTATTAATCTTAATATATATTATTATCGACTAAAGAATATTAATTTAATGTTTTATATCAAAACTAATAAAAAATTATTGTTTTATATCAAAACTAATAAAAAATTAATGTGAGCTTTTAATTTTAATCTTATATATTTGTGTAGTTTTTTGAGTAAATCAGGAAAGAGCTGCATAAATCAAAGCATCAACAAAGTTTAACAATATCTGACTGTGTGAATAAAAGCGCCACACATAAATGTGAAGTGATTTAATGCATAGTCGTGGCAATTAAGTTTAATTGACTTATATGGTTGATTTTACGACATTCCTATTACTCCAAATTGCTTGTGACAGACATTAAACACTTGACAAGCTTGTCAGAACAGTAAACACCCCTCATCAAATCAGTTTTTAGCGTTTTCGTAACACTTATAGATAATAAAACCACTTTTATGGGTACCACTTGGTTAAAAAAAAAACTTTTTACGGCGTTATGACGAGGCATTGTTGTGGCGGTGAGAGGTGGCAAAACGAATAGGTAGTTTTATGTGTGACATTTTGACTGTAGTAGTAAAGCACTGGGTAGTAGGTAGTTGCAATAAAAAGGCCGTTAAAATGGCTTTTATTGCAGTTAAAAGTTTAAAAGTGCGTCGGCACGGCCAAATAAAACACCCGGAGTGAATTTCTCTAGGCGCGTGCCCAACTCATCAAACCGCATACTTTATGGGACAATGATGATAATAATAAAGTCCAGATTAAATTGATCGTTAACTCAGTTTAAAGCTGCATAAACGCCAATTTTATACTTGTTTTGTTTTATGGGGGGTGCTTTCTGCATCAATTGGTTCAGTATCTTCACCATCGACAAGTAGGCAATATTCTACTGTCACAATAAAAAAGCAATCCTTGACAACAAAATTTAAATCTTTTAATCAAAATTATATCCTAATTTTTCATTGATAATTTGTAAGTGTATTATTGAAATATAAGGATCATAAACTTTTTTAATAGATACACTTAATTGTTGCAGGTACCATTATATTTTTTAAGTATTTTATATATTTTATATGTATTTTTTTGTATATTATACTATTTATACAGAAATAGAGTAAAAAGTTAATACAATAGATTCTAAATTCTATATTAAAACAATGAGGATTTTTAAATGATTTGAGCTTTATATAACTTTAGTATATATACATATTAGTGCCCATAAAAATAAAGTTGGATGCACAAAAAATGTTAAGATATCTGAAATTTATTACGTACACATCTCCAAGAAAATATATTGTAAATCAATATTAACATCTAATTTATTGTCCTTTTATTTTTGAATTTACATTTTATAGTTTTCTTATCAGCCTTATTTCTTACAATAATATAATATAAATTCGAAATTCCGGACAGAAATGATTCTGGTGTATATCTGGAATATCGAGTTATCTAGATTATTAGATTTATTATTATAAAAATCAAGTTATCCTTAGTACCTTAATTAATAATATTTTATAATCTTAGAATCAAAGAAGCTCTTTAGAAACATGAATGAATGAATGAATATTTTTTCAAGTGATATAAATATAAATATATTGTACAATAATCAATGTTGATTTTCTCTACCTTACAACATTCTCTTCTATCTATATTTTTAAGTTGTGCTCCAAAAACTCTATAGCTTATGTATTAAAGTTCTTGTAATTTTTAAGGATTTGAAGTTTCTTCCTCAAATCTTTGCCTCTGTGATTGGACTAATTTATTTATTTACTGTTATCTTTGAATCTCTGAGAGTGCAGTAACTTTTCAAGCAATATAAAAGATATGATTACATCATTATTTAATAATGAAGAGACTTCTATATTTTTAATATTACTTCTTGAGTTAGATGTTCCTCAAAAGCTCTAAAGTATACGTATGAATATTGCTAAGTAATTTTGAGTATCAATAACTTTTAAGGATTTGGAGCTCTTTCTTCACTTTTGATTGGAATATTTATTTTTTTTTCTTTGTGTGGTATTCATATCTTCATATGTATCCTCAATTACGACAGCAAATTTTTTAGAAACATTTATTAGCTATAAAGGTACCATAAATTAAAAAACACTTAAAATTAATTAAAAAATTCATTAAGTGAATTAATTGTTTTTTTCTCAGATTTAGTTACATAATTAATTACAATTCCATTAAATAATACATACGTACAAATTTTAGTACGTGTTTAATATATTGGAGAATTTGGCGAATGCGCCGGTGTCACCGATACATAATCTTTAAATTACTAATTAAACAGTAAATAATAATTTAATTTTTTAATATATTTCAAAAATACCTTCTAATATTGGTATATTTTTCAGTTAATCAATTATAAAATATTTATATGATTTTATGATTTTATGATGATTTAAAATTAAAAATATATTTTCAAGATTTTATCTTTTTTCAAAATTTCACACAATGATTTTGATAATAAGAGGTCAAAAATTCTATCTTCAATGGACGTAGCTTTCAATCAGTCAATTAGTTGTCATCATTCTACACTTGAATTTTGTTATTTTTAGAGTTTTCTGGGCATTACATTAAGTTTTATTTAAAATTCAAGTTCAAGTTAGAATATGGGTGATGTAAATTTTTCTTTACTTACTCTGTTACTCATGTTTTACTTTAAATGTTTTATTACTGTATTTGTGAAATGTATTCTACATTAGAATTTTGTTAATTTTGTATAATTTTAGAGTTTTCTGGGCTTTACATTAATTAATTTTAATTTAAAATTCATAAATAAAAAATATGGCAGATATAGATTCTTTTTTACATACTCTGTTACTCATGTTTTACTTTAAATATTTTATTACTCTATTTGTGAAATATATTCTGCATTAGAATTTTGTTATTTTTGTATAATTTTAGAGTTTTCTGGGCTTTACATTAATTAATTTTAATTTAAAATTCATAAATAAAAAATATGGCAGATGTAGATTCTTCTTTACATACTCTGTTACTCAAGTTTTACTTTAAATATTTTATTACTCTATTTGTGAAATATATTCTGCATTCGAATTTTATTATTTTTATATAATTTTAGAGTTTTCTGGGCTTTACATTAATTAATTTTAATTTAAAATTCATAAATAAAAAATATGGCAGATGTAGATTCTTCTTTACATACTCTGTTACTCATGTTTTACTTTAAATATTTTATTACTCTATTTGTGAAATGTATTCATCATTAGAATTTTGTTAATTTATATTTAATTTTAATTTAAAATTCATAAATAAAAAAGATGTAGATTTTTCTTTACTTCCTCTGTATTCATGTTTTATTTTAAATATTATATTTTCAAGATTTTAGCTTTTTTCAAGGTTTCACACAATGATTTAGATAATAGGAGGTGAAAAATTCTATCTTCAAGGGATGTAGCTTTCAATCAGCCAATTAGTTGTCATCAGCAAATACAACAGACAGGATTACAAATTAAGAACATAAAATTTTACGACCCCATAAATTATATCGTTAACCCCATCGGGGGCAATAAAACAATAATTCCAACACCCAGTAGAGATCCCGGCAGAGGAAATCCTCGTTCCGAATGTGAAAATTGCAACTGCACGAGGCAATCGCCATAAAGTATAGTGTTACGAGGGCGTTTTTCCGCAAATTTAATAACGCAAACAAAACAGAGCGAGTGGAAATAGGCGCGGGAATCAGTGGCGAGGCAATGGAGACAGTCTAAGTGCCCATTTTGATGGTGCATTTTCAACCCTTGCGGTTATGGTAACGCGGAACTCACCGTCCCGACTTTACTGTCTGCGAAGTAGAGGGAAGCACCGGTCTTACTACGCGAAAGCGGGCTATATCGATTTACACGATATTTGGGATTAACTTTTTAGACGGCTCGGGCCGGACTCCCGGTGCACCGTGTGCATGGGGTGACTGGAGGAGACGAGGAGGGGCCGACGCCTCTGCACGTAGCTACCCTCGGTGAAATCATTTTCAAACTGGTTGGAAAGGTGCTCTTTGAAACTTTCAAAGATTTGCGGCTGAATCATTTATTGAAATGCACGGGAATCACAAGAGAAACTCTTTACCTTATGCTCTATGTTGCTCCTTAGTGGTTGAAAACTTGATTAAAAGAAACGAAAGCTTTTTTAAGCTTCCTATATTACACATGCTTTATTTTAAATACTTCATTTGTTTTTTTCTATGTGTATTTTGATATTCTTACATGAAATTGAATTTCTGTCATTGTTATATTTTTATTATTATGATATATTAAAATATAATATTCTTTTACTCAGTTATATTTTAATTATTTTATTACTTTATTTAAGAAATGTATTCTATATCTGCATTTTGTTATTTCAGTATAATCTTAGAGTTTTCTGGGCTTTACATTAATTAATTTTCATAAGTTAAAATATGGGAGATGTTGATTTTTCTTTCCTTACTCTATTATTCATGTTTTACTTTAAACAGTTTATTACTCTATTTGTGAAATGTATTCTACATTAGAATTTTGTTATTTTTATATAATTTTAGAGTTTTCTGAACTTTATATTAATTAATTTCAATTTAAAATTCAAAAATAAAAAATATGAGAAATGTAGATTTTTGTTTACTTCCTCTGTTACTCATGTTTTACTTTAATTATTTTATTACTCTATTTGTGAAATGTATTTTACATTAGAATTTTGTTATTTTTGTATAATTTTAGACTTTTCTGCACCTTATATTAATTAATTTTAATTTAGAATTCAAAAATAAAAAATATGAGGGATGTAGATTTTTCTTTACTTCCTCTATTACTTATGTTTTACTTTAAATATGTTATTATTCTATTTGTGAAATGTATTCTACATTAAAATTTTATTTTTATATAATTTTAGAGTTTTCTGGACTTTATATTAATTAATTTTAATTTAAAATTCATAAATAAAAAATATGGAAGATGTTGATTTTTCTTTCCTTACTTTATTACTCATATTTTACTTTAAACAGTTTATTGCTCTATTTGTGAAATGTATTCTACATTAGAATTTTGTTATTTTTATATAATTTTAGAGTTTTCTGAACTTTATATTAATTAATTTCAATTTAAAATTCATAAATAAAAAATATAAGAAATGTAGATTTTTGTTTACTTCCTCTGTTACTCATGTTTTACTTTAATTATTTTATTACTCTATTTGTGAAATGTATTTTACATTAGAATTTTGTTATTTTTGTATAATTTTAGAGTTTTCTGCACCTTATATTAATTAATTTTAATTTAGAATTCAAAAATAAAAAATATGAGGGATGTAGATTTTTCTTTACTTCCTCTATTACTTATGTTTTACTTTAAATATGTTATTATTCTATTTGTGAAATGTATTCTACATTAAAATTTTATTTTTATATAATTTTAGAGTTTTCTGGACTTTATATTAATTAATTTTAATTTAAAATTCATAAATAAAAAATATGGGAGATGTAGATTCTTCTTTACATACTCTGTTACTCAAGTTTGACTTTAAATATTTTGTTACTCTATTTGTGAAATGTATTCTACGTTAGAATTTTGTTATTTTTGTATAATTTTAGAGTTTTCTGGACTTTACATTAATTAATTTTAATTTAAAATTCATAAATAAAAAATATGGGAGATGTAGATTCTTCTTTACATACTCTGTTACTAAATTTTTACTTTAAATATTTTAATACTCTATTTGTGAAATGTATTCTACATTAGAATTTTGTTATTGTTGTATAATTTTATAGTTTTCTGGGCTTTACATTAATTAATTTTAATTTAAAATTCATAAATACAAAATATGACAGATGTAGATTCTTCTTTACATACTCTGTTACTCATATTTTACTTTAAATATTCTATTACTCTATTTGTGAAATGTATTACACATTAGAATTTTGTTATTTTTGTATAATTTTAGAGTTTTCTGGGCTTTACATTAACTAATTTTCATTTAAAATTCATAAATAAAAAATATGGGAGATGTAGATTCTTCTTTACATACTCTGTTACTCATGTTTTACTTTAAATATTTTATTACTCTATTTGTGAAATGTATTCTACATTAGAATTTTGTTATTTTTGTATAATTTTAGAGTTTTTTGGGCTTTACATTAATTAATTTTAATTTAAAATTTATAAATAAAAAATATGGCAGATGTAGATTCTTCTTTACATACTCTGTTACTCAAGTTTTACAATAAATATTTTATTACTCTATTTGTGAAATGTATTCTACATTAGAATTTTGTTATTTTTGTATAATTTTAGAGTTTTTTGGGCTTTACATTAATTAATTTTAATTTAAAATTCATAAATACAAAATATGGCAGATGTAGATTCTTCTTTACATACTCTGTTACTTAAGTTTTACTTTAAATATTTTATTACTCTATTTGTGAAATGTATTCTACATTAGAATTTTATTGTTTTTGTATAATTTTAGACATTTTTTGGTGTTATTTTAATTAAATTTGATTTAAAATTTATAAATAAAAATATAGGAGATGTAGATTTTTCTTCACTGCACAATTGTAGAATTATTCATATTTTATTTGTAAACTATATTTTATATCTAAATTTAGTTATTTTTGCAAAATTTTGTATTTTTATAGTTTTTACTAGTTACATATTTTTAATTTAAAATAGAATTAATTAATAAATGTAATTTTAATTTGAAATTATTTTAGTTTTTATATTAATTATATTTATAATTATAAAATTCATGTATTAAAAAGTATAAAAAATAGTTAAATTATATAGTATTAATAATAATTTTTGAATAAGTCGAGTGAAATAAAATTAAAATCAAATAAAATAAATATGAAATGTCTGTGGCATACACAATTGTTGAGTTTGACTGCCAATAAAATATAGGCCGTTTGCATTTGGTGAATGCCTTTGAAATAAAAATAAATTCGACTAAATACATCGCACCGAACATATTTTTGTGCATTCCAATATAACACGGCATAACACTCAAACGTCCCGCGTAAGTAACCCATCGAACGTAAGCGGAATCTCTACAATCTGTTTATACGCCCGTCACCCATTCGAGGCCGTCGTAAAACAAAGCGCAATATAAACCGTAGGTCGTAACTTTCTCCGCATAAGTGATTCTTAATCGATCAGCCGCCTTATCACCGACGGACGTGCCACTTTCGCTTTCGCTCGTCGGACGTTCGTGTCGGGCGCGCCGCACGCCGAGCGTACGTCGTCCGCGCTCGCCAGCCAATGGCGACGCGGTAATGGCCTCCACATGGTTCGTAATGTTGCCGGCAGATAGCGGCTAAACGGCACATCGTAAATTTTATTTATTTCCCGCCCATTTGCCGCTCTGAGGCGGTTCCCGGTCGGTGACGTCACGGACGCACGGCCCCACCTCGACGGAATACGAAAGTTCGTCCGGAATCCGCGGCGGTGCATGTACGCCGACTGCGATCGGCCCGTTTTGTTTACTACGGATTTACGTGGTCGGACAATATTTTTTTTTTCATCAGGCGAAAATCCTAGTGAACTTTTTTTATGTCACTACTAAAGTTTTGGATATTAAAGCACGCATTAAACTTTTTTTTTCGTTATAAAAAATAGGTAACTTACACGTAGGTGCTTCCATAATTTTTTTTATTAATTAAAGTAAAATTATTAATTAAAATTTTTAACTATTCTAACCACATAGTCGTAAACTAATACAAGTTTAATTTTGGGAATAAATTTAGTTTTATATTTAACTGAAAGTAGTAGAAGGAAAACTTTAGTATAACTTGGAATGTGGCTTTTTGCCGCCGGAAACTAACTTGCCTGTAGTTTTCAGAAAGTGCGTACTCAAACGACAAAATATTTTACATAAAAAATTAAATTCTTAAACAAATTTTTAACAAAATTAACATAAATAAATATATATTAAATAATAAAAAATATTTTATAATAATAAAATATAATAAATGTTTGTCATAAGAAAAAAACATTTTAGCTAGATAAAGAAATAATTCTGATAACAAGATTATGTAAATAATTTATTTATTTAAATATTTTAACATACAACTGTAAATTTTTTCAACGTGTTTTAAATAATATTACAAAAAATAAATTTAATGGGGCAAATAAAACGTAATTAATATATTTATATTAATAATAAATAAATAATTGTTCAAAGCAAATATATTATAATTGGACAAATAATTAATTTTTATAACAAGATTATGTAAATAATTTATTTGCTTAAACAATATATTTAAATTATTTAAATGTATTTTAAATAATATTATAAAAAACAAATTTAATAGAGCACATATAAATGTAGTGTTTATATACAACATTAGTTAAATTAAATAGATAAAAAATACAAATAAATAAAATAAATAAATATAAAAATTAATAAAAAAGTCTTCTAGTTGATTTATATATAAATAAAACTAAGTTCATTGATAATAAACTTAAAATTAAACAAACAAATTTAACATTTAATTAATATCTTTATATTTTCAATCTTAACCATAAAAAATTGATAATGAATAATATAAGATTTTCTAAGCAAATATATTTTAGTTTGATAAAGAATTAATTTTACCAATAAAATGATTCATTTTTTAATACAACATAACATTTAATTGTAATTATTAAACTCTATTTTGAATAATGTTAATAAATAATAATAATAAACTAATTTTAATGAGGTAAATAGTAATGTAATTTTTATATAAAACAAAATAATTAAATTTAACTATTAAAAACATACTTATGATACAAATTGTTGTTGATTATTATTAATTAAGTTTAATTAAGAATGGTTTATTGTTTAACAGCTGAGATTATTGATAACAAAATTAAAAAATATGAATAATTTTTAATATTCATTGTCATAGTACTTCAAAACAATTTTTAAAAAAGAACTTTACAATAAATTCATTTTGTATTAATAAATTTATTTATAATTTTTAAAAGCAAATGTATTTTAGTTCTGAGATGTTTATGTAAATAATTTATTTGTTTAAATCATATAACATCTAATTATCATTATTATATGTTACCAAAAGTAATTTTAATAGAGGAAATGAAAATGTATTGTTAATGTTCAATATGATACTATTAAATTGAACTCAAATATAATAATATAAAATTGTTTAAAAATAAATGAATAAATAAATTTGTATATAAGTAAATTAATTTTTCAACTAAATATATTTTAATTTATTAGAAAATTAATTTTTATAATAAAATAAATTCTTTATATGATTTATCTATTTAAAAAATTAAATAATAATTATAATTTTTAAACTGTACTAAATGTTTCAAAAAACTAATTTTAATGGGGGTAAATATAAATGTGGTGTTTATGTAAATCAAAAAATAATTAAATGTAATTAATAAAAACTTGTAAAATAGAAAATGTTGCCATTTTCTCAACTATTATTAATTAATTTTAATTAGGAAAAATTATAATTAAATATTATTAGATTATTGATAACAAAATTAAAAAATATAATTAATTTTTAATTTTTAATATCATAGGTTTTAAGTGTTGGATAATAAAAACAATTTATATTAATTAAATAATAAATAATTTATAAGTAAATCATTTTTCTAAGCAAATATATTTTATCTTGATTAATTATTAATAATTTATAAGTTTATTTAAATAATTTATTTGTTTAAATAATATTTAATTATAACTGTATTTTAAATGTTACCAAAAAACAAACTATTAAGAAGTAATTGTAACTTCTCCAATTTTATGTAAATTTATTTTTATTAATTTTTTACAGATATATCTCGTTGTCGTAATTAAATTTAGTTTTCTGAATAATGTAATGTTAATATATTCTAAAAAAATTGTTTAGCAAAAATTTATTGTGGAATAAATTTATATTAAATATAATGTGAAATAATGATCTGTATACACATATAAAAATTTAAACAAATTTATTGATAATTAAAATAAAAAAAATATGATTAAATTTTAATATTACAGTATCCTTTAGCATAAATTATAAAAAATACTTAAAAGTTTATATTCAAAATAATATTTAGTACCTAATAATAAAAAATGAAAACATTTATATTAATATGAAATAAATACTTGTTTTAACCAAGAATATTTTAGTATGATATTTTAAATAATATAACAAAAAAGTAATTTTAATAGGGTAAATAGAACTGTAATAATTTATTACAGCAAAAATTTGTAATATAAATTTATACAATGTGAAGTTACGACTACTGATCTGTGATTATTATAAATTAAATAAATTTATCAATATTAAAAAATATATAATTAAGTTTTAATATTTATATTACTATATTCTTTAACATAAATTAAAAAAAAACAAGTTGCTTAAGAATAAAAAATAAAAAAAATTTATTTGTTTAACATAAATATTAATTCTATACAAAAAGATGAATAAAGATTATAAACAATATTGAATAAAATATTTTAGAATTCATTCAGAATCAAGTCTGAATAAAAATTGTGTGAATAATTTATAAAAAAGTAAATAAATATTTCATATTTGAATATATTTTAACCACAATGTATTCGAATTGATTATTTTTGTTAATACAAGTAATTTGAAATTGCACTGTAATCTTTCATAAGCAAGAAATTATTGTAATTTTAACTTATTATTGTTTCCAACACTAAAATAAAAAATTACGTTGTCGGTTTAATTATAAACAATATTAAATAAAACTCTTAATTGTACGTCCAACATACACAAAAATTAAACAAGTTTTATAAATGATGAAAAAAATAAATTCATTCTCAAACCTGACAAAAATATGTCATTTAACAAGTATAGATAAATCATATATTAAATGAACGGTTCATTCATTTATAAAAAATAATGGCTCATAATCATTAAAATAAATTACATTTAGTGATGTTTTATTGTTTGCTAATTTAAAATTTAAATTTTTTAGTTTTGAACAATCATTTTTGGTATTTCAGTTTTTTATTTTTTATTAGTTTTAAATGATTACATTACATTTTGTATGTAATTTATGGTATTTGTAACTTCTGAATATTAATTACAAACAGGCAATGAATTATTTTGAATTAATATTGGCAATGAGTAAATATAAATGCCTTTTTTTTTTCGAATCACAGAACATTTCAATCAAATGTATTGATTTCTCCTCAGTATGAACCATCTTTGAGAAAGTTTTTTAAACATTTTTGTTTCAGAAGGTATGAAATTCCATTGAATGCACATAATGCAATTTTAGAAAGTTGGCATCTAAAAAAGGCTTAAAAATATAAACCTTTACTTAAAGCTTCAGAAAAAAAACGGAATACCTGGAAAAAACGGACGGGCGTTATAAATCAAGTGAATGGTTGTTTATAGATGCTAACAGGTTTTTGTATTATCTGATACCTTTTTTAAATACGGGACAGTTCTCACATTTGTTTTATATTTTGACAATCTACTTGTTTTGTTGATAGAGGTTTGATATTGTACCGCATTTCGAAGAAGAATTGTGGAGTATCGGGTTACCAGTTTCTTTTTTCAAAATAATTAAGTCATTACCTAGAACTCAATGACAAATGAAACTTGAGTATGTAGACGCAAATTACAATAGTTAACAGTAGTTTTTTAACCTTTGAGTGAGTTGTGTATGGTATTTTTGTATTCGGTTACAATAACAAAACACAATTATGACTGTTTTTGATACAGTACATTGCCCTTTATAAAAAAATATTAATTATACTTTTCTTGAATGGCAAAAAGATCACTTAAAAAAGCCTACAATTGTTACTTCAAATCTAGGATAGTTTAAACAAAATTTCTTTGGGTTATTCAAGGGTAGGGAGCTTTAAGCTTTGGTGTCAATGTTACTGTGGGAACAATAAGGACTTTGAACACAATCAAGGATACTGGGATCAAAGACTGTTAGTTGACTGTGTTGGTTTATTGTAATATGTAAGAAGTCAGGCTACAGCTACACAATTCATTTTTTTTATCTAATAAGTGGTTGTTTATGTACTAAACTTTCTTGATGGCTAAAAAGGTGCTGAATTCCTTTTTATTCTCACACTTTAGTCATTGAAAAATGGTACTACTGACAAAATAATTATGTTGTAAAGATTGTAAAGTTACACAGTTGTTTTATTTAAGCTACATTTCTTAAATTAAATAGAACAGCATTAAGAAAATCGATTTGTTCCACATTTTCGTTTAAACAAAATTCCTTCACATCCATACAATGTACAAATCATTAAAATGTATCAAGTTTCAGTGTACAAATCAGCAGGCGTGGAGAATGCGACACTCAAATATAAAATCAAAGACTCACGCACTCTCGAATTTCCTGAGCCCGTTAATAAAGCCTGAGTTTTTCAAAAAAGCTTACTGGGTCATAAACTAGGCAAGTCTATTTTCATGAGGCCACGCGAATATGTTTATCTAAAAAAATTGTCACACCGACTTTATGCGTATTTTGAGCAACTTAAACGGCTGAAAAATTTAAATTGTACATGATTTACGGATGCGTGCCAGTCGTAAAATTTATTTTTATGGCCGTTTCGTGTTCCATATTGTAAGCAAAGATTCGAAACGAGCGCCACAAGTTTCGTTTGCTGAAAAGTCGGCGCTCGAGATGTTCGTTTATTGCTACCAGGAATCCTCACTTAATTAAATTCTATACGTGGCCTCCTAATTGTATTATTCATCCATTAAGGACTTCGACAATTGCCGCATGAACGAATAATTTAAGCGTCAAACGAGCTTTAAAGAAAAAGCCACACATCAAACCGTTGAACTTATTATTATTAGTGAAATTTTAAATCCAATCTAATTATTTTAATTAGCAACGTATTTACATTATTTTAATCAGTTTCTCGGCTCCAACCATTTTTTTTGCCACACACTGTTGTAAACATTTATTATTGGAAAAATGGAGTTTTAACACTAAAGCCGACACAAAAAATTCGATTTATTTCTGTAATGGCGCAACAATTTTTAGTTGTTTACACAGTAAATCAATTATTCAAGTGTTGTACAATTAATCATTATATTGTAGTTTGCGCTTATCGTACATTGCTTAATCAATTAATTAATGTAATTAAGTGATTAAGATTCAGACGAAAGCGGTTTCTTAGATATTATAGAGAAGTATAGGGTGTCTTAAATTATTTTTACTGAGTGGTAGCACCTCTAGACCAGTTACAAAAGTGTTCAAAAGTCAATTTTTTGTGGCAAATCTCATTGTGATACTTTTTTTGGGTAATATAAAATATTTACCTTCAAAAAAATAAAATAAATATCTCCAAACCATAATTTTATTTGCCTATAAAATATCATTATCTCCAAATTTTAACATATCTCAAAAAATTTGATAATGTGAAACTTATTTCAATTTGAAATCATAATTAAATTTCGAGATAATTAATATTGTTGCCACACTCACTCATACATAATTTCTAATTTGAAAAAAGGAATCAATGGTTAAGATATTTTAATAGAAATTATGATAAATATTATAATTAATAATTATAACAAGTGGTTAAAATATTATTTTTCATATGTTTCATGGAATATAGTATTCATTATCTCGAAATTTAAAAAGAAATATACATATCTCAAAAATTTTGAGAATATAAAACTTGAAAACTGAATTGAAATTGAAATCATAATTTAATTTGCCATGAAAATATCGGAAAAAAGTTTTGCAAAATTACACAATTTATGATATATTAGATTATCTTTAATTAAGATATGACGATATTTCTGATAAATTTTGGGATAATTAATATCGTTATTTAGGAAACAGAGAGGTAACTCATAATTTATTTTATTTTTATTTTTAAAAACCAAATTATATATTCATACACACCCACGCCGAATTTCGAATTTTCAAAAATAAATTATCAACGTAGAGATTTGTTAATATAAATTATAATAAATATAATTTTGGTAATGGTAACACTTAGTCAAAATATAATTTTCATTATATTTTTTTATATTTTTTATAATTTCATGGGTAATTTATATCAAATTAACTATTAAATTTAACTGTTATTAAAAAATATATTTATTTTATGTATATCGTATATTTTGTTAATAACACCACACAAATATCTAAACTACAAGTTGAAGCAAGCTTAAGATTTGTCATAATCTAAATATATATAAAAATGTTTCCCATATAATCTTGAAAGATTTTATTATATATTATAGGTGTATTAAATTATTTACCAGGAAAGTTTTGCTATTAAATATTTGTAGATTTAATTCAAATTTAAATATATACATAGTGTGAAAAAAAGTTTTATATTTTTTTATAATTTCGTGGTTAATTTACATCAAATTAACTCTTAAATTTAATTGTTGATAAGAAAAATATATTTATTTTATATTACAAATTTTTTATTAAGAAAGTTTTGTCATTAAATATTACTAGATTTAATTAAAATTAAAATTTATGCATAGTTTGTAAAATGTTTTATATTTTTTATAACTTCATGTTTGATTTATATTAAATTTACTTTTAAATTTAACTCTTGATTAGAAAAATATATTTATTTTATAATACACATTTTTTATCATATTATTAAATATTACTAGATTTAAATAAAATTTAATATATACATAATATGTAAAAAGGTTTTATATATTTTATAATTTTATTGTCAGTTTACATCAAATTAACTTTTAAATTTCACTGTTATTAAGAAAAATGTATTTATTTTATATTACAAATTGAAAAATGTTTATGATTGGTCATAAGAAATATTTAAAAATTTTGTTTAAAAAAATGAGTATTAAATTTTTTACCAGGAAAGTTTTGCTATTAAATATTTGTAGATTTAATTAAAATTTAAATATATACATAGTGTGTAAAAAAGTTTTATATTTTTTTATAATTTTAACTGTTGATAAAAAATATATATTTATTGAATATTACAATTTTTTTATCATGGAAGTTTTGTCATTAAATATTAACTAGATTTAATTAAAATTTAAGTATATACATAGAATGTAAAAAAAAATTTATATTTTTTATAATTTCATGGATAAATTTACATCAAATTTACTTTTAAATTTAACTGTTAATAAGAAAAATATATTTATTTTATATTACATGTTGAAAAAGGTTTATGATTTGTCATAATAAAAATATAAATAAAAATATTGTTTAAAAAAATGTGTATTAAATTTTTTATTAAAGTTTTGTCATTAAATATTACTAGATTTAACTAAAATTTTATATATACATAGTATGTAAAAAAGTTTTATATTTTTTATAATTTTAACTGTTAATAAGACATAAAATGTAAAGAAGTTTTATTTTATAATCCATGAATTGAATCGTATTATTTAATATTTAAAGGAGTTTTGCTATAAAATATTAATAGATTTTACTAAAATTTAAATATACACGTGGTTTTAAAAATTTAACCAATATTAAGAAAAATTGTTTTATGTATTATTTAATAAATAATTTGATATTTAATATTAATTTGTAAAAACATTAAGAAAGTATTGTACGAAATAAATAACTAAATTACATTTTTGAAACTAGTTTGTGATGTAAATATTTATTGTTCCTATATAAGTTTAAATAAAATGTTACTATCCTTTGTTATATTTGTAACATACACTCAATGTATGTATCTTGATACTTAGTCAAAATACTATTTTTTATAAACTATTAGAAGAGATGTAATATTTTAGTTAAAGATGATATAATAAGTCACTAATTATATATTATTTCTAGAAAGTTTGTATTTTCATGGTTTTAAATAAAAATAGTTGAATATATTACCTAAAAATTATAAGAAAATTAATTAAAAAGTTATCACAATTTTTCAGAAATTGATAAATGTTAATGAAAAGGTCAAAGAAATCAAGATACTCAAAAATTTATTACACCCTGTTCTGTTCCGGTACTTTCTTCAATAATAATTAATAATAGTTTAACAATAACTTGTTTTTAGACCACTTCAACTCTGTGTTGTGGCTAAATTGCCCCAGGAAGTATAATTTACAATTGTACATGTGAATATTTAAAGCCAAAACAAATGGCGTTGGACCATAAATTATCAGAAATCACAACATGAACAACAACACAGAAGTACAAAACACAGAGTTTAGAAAAAAAAACCATTAAAATAAAGAAGTATATTATCAACATCCATTATTAAAAAATGCAATAAGAAAGTAGTTCCTTATTGTTTATTGTTCAGTACTTTGATGTTTACTGTTGTAAATGAAATGTGTCTTGTCGGCGGTGCACACAGAAACAATGTTAAGTTACAGCTTTTCCATTGAACTGATTTACAAATTTATGAGTTATAGCCATCATAAATATGGGATGACTTATTTATACATCTCTTTGTGTACATGTGTGTGGAATACACTTACAAACGTGTGTAAAAAATAATTTCGTGGAAGACTGCACAACCGGAAAGTTAAACAGTTTGTACAGGGTGTTGTCAAAGGTTCAAAATCCCTTGTGTGCAAAAGAGGAGAATGTTATTATTGAGGAAGGAAAAAAAATGCAAAAATTTACACGCCAGTAAATTCCGTTTCAGAACTTAATAAACACGTCACGGAATTGAGTGAATACGACAACGTGAAAATCATCTGGGACCGTGGAATCGGAACGCACGGTAAATTATTAAATATTGCATTATTATTGATGGCGACAACACATTTTCGCAAGATGACTTTTTATATTTTATTGGCGCCGAATAAATCCCCATTTTCATATTCCCAATCCTCTCGACTCCCCGAGATTGCCCCTCGCATTAGGGACTCACAAATTACATTTCGCCTGTCAAACGCAGGTTGGCAACCTTAGAATGTTTTATAACTTTTGTCACGGTCTCTTATTTTACTGGCCATTTTCCTCAGGCCGGAATCCGCGTTCCGATATGAGCATTGACTGCCGCGACTCGGCGAGATTTTTTAAATTGCATTTTAAACAGGCTCCACTTGAGCTGCCACAATCACTTAGGTCGTTGTAATGTTCAATTCGCCGTATACGTTTTTTGAATTGTTGTGATACATGGCCCAACTTCAAAATATGTCTTTTTATATTGATCAGGTACTGAATACATAGTTTCACACCAATCAAATATTAAATAGGAAAACAGAAAGTGTTTTATTTGTTAAAAATAATTACATTTTTATATTGTTCAAACAGTCAAAATTGATCTTGATCTTAATCCTATTTATTTTAAACTCCAATATTTTTTTCACAATTTCTCATTTATGATAAAATTATAAAATTCTGTTTTAAATTCTTCAGTAGATCAAAATTATCATTGAAATATTACTTAGGATTATTTTTATTTTTTATAAAATTGAGTTTTAACATTAAATATAATGATATATTACTAAAATGTAGAATATACATAGCTTACATAAAAGTTTTTTGCTTTTTTATAATTTTATAGATAATTATACAAAAAATTGCTTATATTAATAATAATTTAAAAACATAGTTTAATATATATAATATTTACTACAATAATATTGTACTTAATCTTCTAATCTAAATTTCATGTAGGTATTTCCTATATTTTTGAAACCAAAATTTAGTACCAAAATTCAGTTTATAATTTACTTTTTTAGATCTAAAATACAGAGTTTATAATTATCATTGGAATATTCTTGAGACTTATTAGATGTATATTATTTATCATTATGAATTTTGTTATTAAATATCAATATATATTACTAAAATCTATTTTTTATAATTAATTTAAAAAGTAAAAAGTTCAGTAATAATGAAAATATTTTTTGTTTTATATATTAATTAATATTTATAAAAATAGTTTTATTATTTAATAATAATTGGAAAAAACGTTTTTTTTTTTAATTAAAAAAGTTTAGTATATTTTGTTGTTAAATACTTCAAAAACAATTGAATTATATTTCTGTAGTAATAAATTTAGAATTATAAATCCTAATTTAATATTCCAAATCTAGAGTAGTTGAAAGTGAAACATGATTATAATTTGTCATATTTTAAGCTTTCATTTAATGAATAATTTATTTAATAGTAAGGATTTATTATAAAATTTATTTAACAACTCGAAGTAAAATTAAAATATTTAAAATTATCCATCAGATTTCTATAATTTAATCTTTTTTTATTTCATTATTTTATTCCCAAAGTTTTAAAATTCTTAAATAACAATAGTTAAAAGGTTTTCAAGTTTAATGTTAAAGTTTTGTTATTAATTTTTTTCTTGTCGATACTTAAAATAAAATAAATATTAAAAATTACTAAAATAAAGTGCTTTTTAAGTATAATTAATTTTATGTTTTTATATAATAAGTAACAAGTCTTATGTATTATTTAATATTTATAAAAACAATTTTATTATTTAATATTAATTTATAAAAAATATATTTCTATAATTTTGAGTAGTTGTAAAGAAAATTTGCCATAGTTTGTCATATTTACAGGTTTTATTTAATGAATAATTTATTTAATAGCTATGAATTTTTTTAAAATTTATGTAGTACCTTTAGTAAAGGTTTCTGTAATTTTATCGTCTTTTATTCCATTATTTTATCACTAAATTTTCAAAATTATTAAATAACAATAGTTAAAGGCTTTTAAAGTTTAAAATATGTCAAAGTTTTGTTATTAATTTTCTACTTTGCCTATGTTTTATTCTTAAATTAAAGAAAAATGTTAATAATTACTAAAATAAGAATAAAATTTAAGTACATTTTAATTATAATTTTGTGATTTTGTATAATAAATAGTAATATTTTTTATTTTTTATAATTTTGTTTTATTGCTAAAATTAACAACTAATTAAATATAAATCTACTATAGATAAATAAATAATAAATAAAATTTATAATTAAACGAAAAATAAATAAAGACACAGTAAGAAAAAATAAAATAAATATTATTTTATATATTCTATAATGTTTTACAGATTATAATTTTTTTTAAGTGCTTCATATTTACAATATTTGAAATAAAACTTTCATAAGCAAAATTAAATTGGTAAATATGTGTCACAACTAATTTTACTATTTTTATTTGACACAAAGTTTAAATTTTCTGAAAATAATTTTTTTTTTTAACAAAAATTATATTTAATATTAACTATTTATTTTTACCATTAAGATTTATTATTTCAAGTTTATTACTACAAAAATAAAGTATTAATTGATAATATTAACCTGTGTGTGAATTTTCTATTTTTTAAATTCACAAATAGCCATTTTCTGAATTTAGAATATTTTTAGTTTATTTTGAAACAAAAAATATTAATATTTAATAGTAATATTACTATATATGTATTACTAAAATTTACCATTTTTTCCTTATTATTTTCTATTTATTGTTTGTTTCGAGTTTATTACAAAACCAACTAAATCAAATTAAATTAGGTGTGAAATTCCTAATTTTTAAATTCACAAATAGTCATTTATAAAATTTTCATTTTATTTTAAAACAGAAATATTAATATTTAATATTATTACATTTTATACTTACACTTACTATCTGCTATTTATTTTTACCATAACTATTTGCTTTTTATTTTTAGTTCATTACTAAAAATATTAAATTAAGCAAATATGTATAATGTAATGGACACTTTTAAGCTGTGTGAATTTTTAAATTTAAAACAAAAATATTAATATTTAATATCAATATTATTATTTACTCTTACTATTTATAGTTTCTTTTTACTACTGCTTTTTTATTACTAAAAGAACTAATTAGACACAATTATAGTAATATTGACAATATTGACAATAATTGACAATTAATAAACAATGTTTAATAATATTTAATATTATTTATTCTTTTGTTTCGAGTTTATTAAGAACTAATTAGTTGATTTTTAGTTATACTTATTATCAAAGTCTTTTAAATTTAATTAATTTATTTTAGTGTCCTATGAATTTCACAAATAAATGTAAATATTCTTCTTTAATAGTATAAATTTTTATCCATAGATTTATTTGATATACTTATCATAATTTTCCTAAAAAATATATTATTTTAAAAAATAACTAAATTAATTATTTTATATCTATATACATATATAAAATACATATAACAAAATAAATTAAATTTTTTAAAATACTTTTTTGTAGTTTTATTTATTGAATTGTCAAATATATGCAAATATTTTTCTGTTATTAATTGTTATAGCAATAATAGAATGTGGAAAAAACGTTTTTTTTTTTAATTTTATTGATTTATTTTATAAAAAAATATTAAATTATATTATTACTTTTATCTGATCATTTTTAACAATTCTCAGAATTTATATTATATACATGCAAATGTATATATACGTTTTAAAAATGTTGTAAAATTAAAAAAAAAAATACAATTATTTTCAATTAAGTGATTTCAAATTAAATTATTAAGAAAATATTGTGGACACATAAATGAAAGTAGAAATTATTCCCATTCCTATCAAATTCACTCGAACTGGCGAAAATATTATGTTATAAAATTTTCTAAATCAATTTTTGAGCCTTGTTTATTCAAAAGCCGTTACCGATATTAAACCCGACGAGAACGAATCCCTGCATCAACAAAAACAGCAATCCTGTAGTGGCATATACGGTAAGCAGGCCACTCCAGACTGAATTTATGCGAAGGTAACAACCTGGCACACTTTCCCTAATTCGCCATAACATTTTATGAAAATCGCACGTTCCCCGTTAGGACCCATTGTTCTAATCTAAAATCGAATCGAATAAAACAACGGCCCCTCGTCCCGGCAATCTGATTAGAATAAACGTATGAACGAAGCGAAGGAATCCAATTAATTCTAACCTATAACAGGCGTTCGCCCCAAAGTAAATTTTCGATAAGATAAAAAACACCACATCGGTAAATTACAGGGCCGGAGAGTGTTACAGCTCCATATATTGTGTGTGGCCATTCCCCTAAAATATTCGTGGTGGGTGGAACGAACAGTTCAGATAAGGCAGAGTTTTGCAACGTTTCCTAATTAAAGAGAAAAAGCAAAGAAAGAGAGTATCCACAGGTAGAGAGAGCAGGGGCGTAACCCACGCGAACGGCGGGCACCCCCTGGCCGCCGTAAGGGCAGAAAGAAGGAAAGTCCATAAATTTCGGGCCGGCTTTCATTTTGTCTTGTTTTTTCTTTTCTGTTTAAAATGGATTTATTGGCGTGAAAGGTGATATTTTAAAAAAATATGTCGGACAATAAGGTGCAGGTAATAAAAACCCGCGGAATGGACATAGGGAGATTTACATTAACAAAACGAAGAACGTTGATATGGGGGACCACACAATGGCGCATGTTTTAAATAATATTTGAACTTCGTGCATTTTTTATTAATATCATGTTACTTCAAAATGTTTTTCCTCTTCTGCATTTTGATGTATGGCCTTAAAAATGGACATTTAACTCTGGTCATTGATTCATATTTTAAGTGGTAGGTGTAGCATCCGGTATTGTTTACAGTGAATAATGCAGATTTGATTTAAGTTAATACACAAAAAGTGCATTTCCAACATAATGAAAGGCGAGAAATCGTTGCAGCAGGAAAGTTTATTGGTTTTTATTCCCCGGCGAAGATTGGGAGCGGAAGAGGAACGTTCCAAATTAATTCCATAGCGAAAATTTTCAAGTAACCATTGCAAATTTGGCTGAAGTGTCGTTTGATCATGGCCGCCGCCGTTATTAAAGACAAAAGAAGAGAGATAATGCGATTGAACGTGTCGGCCGTTTTTGCCTTCAGAAGAGAAATACTGTAATTAGATACAGGGGTTCGAAATTGGAAAGAGGGGCTAAAGAATTGCGCCGGTGTCGGACCATGAAATTAGAAGTTGTCTGGAGAGGCCAATGGAATATCCGAATATTTATGGGGCATGGGGATGTGCCTCGGAACTTTCTTGGGCCCTAGGCGGCCGCCTCGCTGCTTTATGCCTTTAATGAACAATCCGAATCGTATAAAATATTTCAACTGTGATTGGAAATGTTTTGTTGTCGCTCGTAAATTTTTAACACTTCGTTAGGGGTGCTGAAATCATTTTAAAATTAAATTGTTGTTTGCTCTCGATGCCGGCTGCGATGTTGTGTATGTCACCACCATTGTCATACAATCAAAATTTATTACTACAATTACTCATGAATAAAAAATATTGAATCGATATTCAATATTATTGATACATACGAGTACACACATAACTTTATTTCAGTAGCCAATGACGAGGGTCTTGAACATAAAATTTATGATTATTTTTATTTTTATTCATTTATAATTCAATTGTATCCTTCGAAGTTTACGATGAAATTGTCTACAAGAAAATATACAATTCTGAATTCATTAAATTTTAATTTAATTTCATGTAAATTGAAATTCCTTAAACATTTTTTTTTAATTCTAGACTAATGCAAAGCTTTCTATAATCTTAACGAAGAAACAGAATGTATTTAAAAATTTTCACAAAATGAATAGAGAATATATTCATTTATAAGTTAATTCGAAGTTTACAATGAAATTGTCTACAAGAAAATATACAATTCTTAATTAATTAAATTTTAATCTAGTTTAGTGTAAATTTAAAATTCTTAAACCTAATTAATTTTCAATTCTGGACTAATGTGTTTTTTAGCTACATTTGTTTTCATATAGAGTTTTCTATAAGATTAAAGACAGAGCAGAAAATTTTTAAAAATTTTGACAAAATAAATATATAAAACATTCATTTATGATGAATTGTGTACAAGAAAATATACAATTCTGAATTAATTAAATTTTAATTTAATTTGGCATAATTTTAAATTCTTTAAATCTAAATAACATTTTCAATTCTTGACTAATGTCTAAATAGGTAAAGTGTTTTTTGACAATTTGTGTCTTCTTGAATTTTAAACATGTAGAGCTTTCTATAATTTTAAAGAAAGAACAGAAGGTTTTTAAATATTCTAACAAAACGAACATAACAAACATTAATTTATAATTTAATTGTATCTTTGGGAGTTTACAATGACATAGTCTGCAGAAAAATGTGCAATTCTAAATTAATTAATTTTTAATTTAATTTGGTGTAAATTTAAATTCTTTAAATCTAAATAATATTTTCAATTGTTGACTAATGTCTAAATTGTCAACGTGTTTTTTGACTATTTGTGTCTTCATGAATTTTAAGCATGTAGAGCTTTCTACAATATTAAAGAAAGAACAGAATGTCTTTAAAAGTGTTCAAAAATAAATACAAAAAACATTCATTTATAATACAATTACATCCTTCGAAATTTATGATGAAATTGTATACACGAAAATATACAATTCTGAATTAATTAAATTTTAATTTAATTTGGTGTAATTTTAAATTCTTTAAATCTAAATAACATTTTCAATTCCTGATTAATGTCTAAATAATTAACGTGTTTGTGTCTTCCTGAATTTTAAACATATAGAGCTTTCTATAATTTTAAAGAAAGAACAGAAGGTTTTTAAATATTTTAACAAAATGAACATAACAAACATTAATTTATAATTTAATTGTATCTTTGGGAGTTTATGACGAAATTGTCTGCAGAAAATGTGCAATTCTGAATTAATTAAACTTATTAAACTAATTTGGTGTAAATTTAAATTCTTTAAATCTAAATAACATTTTCAATTCTTCACTAATGTCTAAATAATTAAAGTGATTTTTGACTATTTGTGTCTTCTTGAATTTTAAACATGTAGATCTTTCTATAATTTTAAAGAATGAACAGAAGGTTTTTAAATATTCTAACAAAATGAACATAACAAATATTAATTTATAATTTACTTGCATCTTTGGGAGTTTTTGAAGAAATTGTCTGCAGAAAAATGTGCAATTCTAAATTAATTAAATTTTAATTTGACAAATTTAAATTTAAATCTAAATAACATCGTCTGTTTTTGACTAATGTCCAAATTGTTAACGTGTTTTTGACAGAATGTTTTTAAAAGTTTTCACATAATGAATATAAAAAACATTAAATTATAATTCAATTAATTGTATCTTTCGAAGTTTATGATGAAATTGTGTACAAGAAAATATATAATTCTGGATTAATTAAAATATAATTTAGGAATGAATGTATTTAAAAAAAAAAACAAAAAGAATAAAGAAAATAATAATTTAAAAGTTATTTGTATCCTTCGAAGTTTACAATGAAATTGGCTACAAGAAAATATACAATTCTGAATTAATTAAATTTTAAATTTAAAATTCTTAAATCTGATTAACTTTGTCAATTCTGGAATAATGCCCAAACTGTTAATGTGTTTTTAACTACTTGTGTTTTCATGAATTTTAACTATGTGAAGCTTTCTATAAGATTAAAGACAGAGCAGAACATTTTTAAAAATTTTAACAAAATTAATATACAAAACATTTGTTTATAATTCAATTGAATCTTTCGAAGTTTATTATAAAATTGTCTGCAATGCTGAATTAATTAAATTTTAATTTAATTTGGTGTGAATTTAAAATTCTTCATGAATTAACAATGCAGAGCTTTCTGCAAATTTAAAGAAAGATCAGAATGTTTTAAAAAATTATTAAAAAAATGAATAACAATATTAAATGGAAAAAATAGTAGTCTGATTGGTAATCAGAGTAATTTTAAACAAATTAAAAATTAGAGAAGAATAACAACGTCATACGTAAGAGATCTTGTCACACAAATTACCATAAATATCATAAAAGACAAAATATCACCAATTACTTTAAAAATGTTGCTGCCTTTTTTTTAGTAACAAAAAGTCCCAGACTTACGTCGAGGGGAAAATTGTATATAATTATAACAAACAAACAATTTGTTAAACCCAGATTTGTATACAACGTTACTTGAACCAACATATAATAATTAGAAAAGAAAATTGGATGTCAAACAAACCAAAAAAGATTTTTGTCACATGAATTATATATAAGAGTAAACATGGAAGAGAAAATATCACCAATTACTTTAAAAATATTCTCGTCGCCTTTTATTCCGTGTTAACAAAAACTACTTTTTCTTCCACTCCCAAACTTACATCGAGGGGAAAAATAAACACATTACTTTAGATTCACATTGTTCCTTCCTCGCACCGTGACGGTGGTTTCTTTTTTCTGAAGGGTCAGAGGAACTGGAATGCCAAATGTTGTTAGGTAATGTAATGGCAGTGGAAAACTAACCACAAGCAGCCATAATAATTTCTCACGGCCCTTTATCCATGTTATTTATTGGGCCGATTTGAATTGTTAATGTTGAAACATTTTTTGGTTTAATGTAAATTGGGTTGGTGCATAATGTTAAATGTAATTGGTTAATTGGTGAGACAATTGCTCCCCTAATTTAGGTAAATTGGTTGAAATTAATGCCTGGCCAATCCAAAAGTATTGGATTTGAACTGAACCAGGCAACCCATTCCTAATAGTAACAGTTGTTGATATTTTGCATTCCATCAATCCATGCATTAAATCGGCAATTATCGTTTGGAATTGCCATTAAAATACCATTTATAAACACCATTTGACAAAATCGATTGCAAAACCGAGTATTAATTTCAAAGTTCGCTAAACACCATTTGTAATTCAAGTCGACCGTTTCTCAATAAATGTAAACTCACTCTACGTAAGAATAGCAATGCAATATTCGACACATGGAGGTTCGTAAGAAAACATCATCGAGTTAGAGCCCCATAAAATATTGTTATTAAAATGTAGTTTACGGTAAAGGCGTTGGATATTTTGGAAATTTTGTATCCGGCTGTTATCCTTTATTTTGCCATTTTATTTTATTCAGCTGACCCCAAAAACGCTAGTTTAGAGGAAAGCAGGCAAAGAATATTGCACTTTAGTGCTTTCCACACGAGCCAAAATAATCACTGCGATATTGCATGAGGTTGTATAGTCAGCATTGTGTTGATACTTTTATATTTTAGTATTTTTTTTTTTGTTCTTCTTTGCGCTGCTGCTTTCCAACGTTCACGTAAGGATAAAGTAAATTTTTATGTTTTACAGTCACGTTAATTAGTTTAGGAGATTGAGTAAATTTTTTAGTGAGAATTTATGAACAAATGTATCAAATTGTTTACCTGCTTTTATATATTTTTGTTACAATGAAATAAAATTGTTGTTCAAAATTTACTATTTTTGAAAATAATGAATTTTTCAGTTCACACATTTTTAAAGAAAGTTTACGTATAGAATTTTGTCTTCAGAAGAAAAATTAAATTGTACATATATACATAATCAATTGTTTAGATTATATAATTGGAAAATATATACAAATAATTTCTAAATCATTAAAACTTTTCAAATATCAAAATTATTATTATGTCAATTGATATTTTTAATATTTATTTGTCTTATCATTTAATACAATACATTAAACCAACCAAAATATAAAAAGTGTTTCTAAAATGAGTGATCAAAATTTAGGAGCAGTTAAAACATAACAAATAAAATCTAAATAAAATTTTTTTCTAAAGCTTTTCCTGAAGAAAATACATCCCCTCAAAGTTAAATTTCAAAAATTGATTCTGTAACCTTTGGTCCAATCGTGTTTAAATTTGTTTTGTATTATCCTGAAATATATGCCTCTAATTCAATGTAATAAAGTTTTTTCATATTGTTACAGTGACATAGATTATTGTCCTATTTTTTACACTACTGAGTATTTTTTAAAACAATTATGTTAAGCTTATCATATTCTTTACAGAAAAAAAATAAATTTTCAGCATTATTGAACATGTTGTAACTGCTTCCACATTTTGACTACGTATTTTAAAAACTCCTTGTATAAACAAACATAAATTTGGCTACAATAACAATTCATTTTAGCTGCAATATGACTTCAAAAAAAAAAAAATAGTATTTTAGCCTGTTAAACAAAAATATATACTTATTAAAGTATGAAAATTATTAATTTTTTTATATAAATAATTGTAATATGCATTTTAAGTATACAAAATAATTTCAAATAAATGAACTTTTGAAATTCTTTAATGCGTGTACATTGCACACAGTACAGTTTATAGTACAGGTTAATTATAATTACACAATTTATATAATTATTCCCATGGTACCCCCGATCAAATTATGTTTATTGGTAATTCCAATCAATTTATATTATCAACTCAAGGAATTAAACTGTCTGTAAGTTTATTCGCGTATTTAAATATATTTGTAATTAAAACCTTATTAATTATGAGAAAACCAACCTATTACTGCAATTTCATTAATATGGATGGTGTAGAAAATGTTAGACTGCACGATATGTAATTATAATTTTAATTAAATGCAATATACCACCACTACAAATATTTCAGCGAATACGCACTTAGTAAATGTTAAATTATACATGCATTATTTAAAAATACTGGTGAAATAAGTGATTATTATAACTATGCATAGACATCATTAAAATTATTGATGTTATATTAAAAAAACGTTACTTAACGTACATATTAATTAATTATAAATAGGTTTGACGTTTAAAACTGGTATGAACTTTGAAAAATATGAAAATATTTATATTTCTTCAACAGCCTTTAAAAAACAAAGACATTATTACTCCATTATTTATTATTATTTAAATAAAAAACTTTAATTTAATTTCTTTGCTAAAATTCTTTCTAACATACAGGAAGTAAGTTTTTAGCTGAAAAAAGTGATTTTTTTATTTTTCTTTATTTAAGTTCTTTGTTAAAATTCTTTAGAACCTACAGGAAGTAAGTTTTTAGCTGAATTTCCATTTCTGCAAAAATATAATCATATTTTATATATAAGATGTTTTTAAAACGGATGCTCAAAATTTGATATTTAAGTTTTAATGTTTAAAAAAAAACTGGAATAAACGTTAAAACTGAAATATCTTAAAAATGGCTGTATTAATCAAAATTATTCAGGAGCACCTTTTTTTCTAATTGTACAATAAAATATAAAAGTTTAATAGTTTTGGAAATTTGAAAATTGAGGGGCTGTATTTTCTTCAAGAAAAACTGTGAAAAAAATATTATTTAGATTTTTTTCTTTATTGAATGTGTTCTAACTGTTAACAATTTTTTTCTTAATTATTTATAATTAATTATTATAATTATATTTAAATAAAAAACTCATATTTTAAAAATTAATAAGTAATTTTTTATTTTTTTTATTTAATTTCTTTTTTAAAATTCTATATAACTTACAAGAAGTATGTTTTTAGCTGAATTTCCATTTCTGTAAAAATATAATGATATTTTATATACAAAGTGTTTTTAAAATGAGTACTCAAAATTTGTGAGCAGTTAGAACATGTCTAATAATTAACAAATCTGAATATTTTTTTTCTTCTAAAGTTTCTCCTGAAGAAAATTTTTATTAGTCATTGGTTCAAACATCTTTATGTTTGGTACGTTTTATCCTAAAATACATACCTACAATATAATGTAATATTTTTTTTCTCCTTTTTTCACCTTTTTTTCTTTGCCACTGTATATTTTTTTACTATTGATCTTTTCATATTCTTTGTATGATTTAAAAAAAATAGTGCTCTTGGTTAATTTTGATTAACGCAGCCATTTTTGAGATAATTCAGTTCAAAAAAAAAAAAAACTGGAATATACATTAAAACTGAAATATCTTACAAATGGCTGTGTTAATCAAAATTAATTAATTTCTAATTGTAATTGTACAATAACAGTAACTTTCAAAGAAACAGTGGGACAAAAATGATTTAGATTTTCTTCTTTATTATATGTATTTAAATAAAAAATTATGTTATTTATTTATTTTAAAAATTAATAAAATGATTTTTCATTTTTTACTGAAATTATTTATAACTTACAGGACGTATGTTTTTAGGTGAATTTCCATCTGTATAAATAATGATATTTTACCTATAATTTAATATAATAATTTTTAATTTTTTAATAATGGTACAGTAGCGAAGATTCTGAGGTTTCCCCTTTTTTTCGTCTTTTTTTTTTTTCGCCACTGAATAGTTTTTTTTACAATTGACCTTTTCATATTCTTTGTATAATTTAGAGATAAAGGGTACTCTTGGTTTATTTTGATTAACACATCAGTTTTTGAGATATTTCAGTTTTAATGTTTGAAAAAAAACTTGAATAAACACACAACTGATATATTTCAAAAACAACTGTGTTAATCAAAATTAATCAAGAGCACTTTTTTTCCTAATTGTACGATACAATAAAGAAAGCTTAATAGTTTTTGAAATTCAAAATTTGAAGGGCTGTATCTTCTTCAACAGAAACTGCAGAAAAAAATTATTTAGATTTTCTTCTTCGTTGAATGTGTTCCTTCTATTCCCAAATGTTGACCACATATTTTATAAACACTTTGTACATGATATACATACATATCAATTAAAATATGATGAAATTATGATAAATAATGTATTAATTATTTGGAGTCAAATATTAAATACTTCAGCAGTTTGTATGTATGATAATATCAATATTTATGACATTTTTTTAGTAAAAAGAATTCATTAAAATATACTTACCACTAACTTGCACATTACAAAACCTGAAACAATAAAAAAAATTCATAAAATAACAAATTAAAATACAAACTAAATTAATTTAATTATATTTTTACTAATATTATTGATTCCTTTAATTTGACCCACACCTTAGACAATTAAGAAAGAATGAGTACAACAAATGGAAAGATAAGATTATTTAAATACAAGTCGATTTCAATAAAAATATTGAACGTGCCACAAAAATTATTGACAACCCATTTAATAACGGTCGTGTTTTCAATTAATTTATGTCAGACCATAAAAACGTAGGTGCAATGGGAGCAAGGCTGCAATGATCATCATCCATCTGGTCGAAACGGCGAAGGTAGAAAGTGTGGCGAAAGTGTTATTGGCACATGAATTCGACCGTATAAGGAAATACCGAAAACACGGTGTAATATTTTCCAGTACACATCTCGGTGTATGCAATAGTCTGGCTTATAAATATAACAGCGGAGGCTGAAACTTTAGTAGCACATTGCGGTTATTGAATTGATCAATTTAGTCCCAGCATGGTCTATTCTCTCGCTGCCTAACGCTCTAGTCGACTGTGAGTCCTTATTTCGGGAAAGCCCCAATTGCACAGCGAAAAGCCTACTGAACATTCGACAATGGGTTTGTGAAAATATTCAGTGGGTTTTGGGGGATGTTACAAGTCTAAAATGATTAAAAACACTCAAAATTCAACTAGTGTATTTAGGTCACTATTTTCAAGACTTAATTACTAAAATAACAACAGAAAATAATAATAATTTGATTAATTATCAATCTATTTTGAATAATTTTCAGTTTCAGCTGTAAGTAGTTCCTATAAAGAGTCAATTGGGTGCTGTTATCTCATTTTTATTTTAGAATACATTTTATTTCTTTGTTCCTTAGTAGTATGACAATTTATTATTTATATAAATTATAATAATATGTAAATTGTTTTACTATTAAGTGTTAAATTTGGTAAATCAATTGGGTCATCAAGGAACTGTCTTTATAATTGAATTTACAAAAGTACTAAAACAGTACCTCACGTTATCCTTCTCTAAACTAATCATTTGAGGAATATTTTGAATATATTTTTCATAAAATTTATAAATATATAAGTCCAGGACAGTTTTCGTTGTCCCATACGATTCGTATGGCGGTGTTGAGCGAACTGCCATCCAGACACGATCTGTACGAGCCATCCAGCCCAGTAAAAAGGGGCCTTATTATGTAGTAAAGCGAAAAGAAAACCGAAAGAATGTGTGTGTTATGTGCCTGAAACATATTGTTATGCCCACTTTTTCATTATGCATTCGAATATTACTGAATTTACAGGTTTTTTTTTCCTTGCTCCGGCTTTATTTGATAGATGGCCGTTACCGAACCGTTTCTCCGGTGTAATATGCCACCGGTACGACTACGTTTTAATACGATTTTTATGGCGGTGATATGGTCCTTCCTTTTATATTGTTCGATGTGCGAATATTTATGTCACGAGTTTAATCAGGAAAATTAATAAATTTACTTCAGAAATAATATTTCTTAAATTAACTGGAACTGGTTTTAATTTGGAAAAGATGACAGTAGTATTGTGTTTTATCTGTTTCTTCCTTTGAAAGTTTACAAAATTAATTTTTATTCATAATCAATCCCAAATTTATTAATAATAAATGTGTTACCATATTGTGGCAGATAAACAATTTAAAAATGGAAGAAATAAATTTACACACTTGCTTACCATATCTGTAATAGTAAATTAAATATTATTCAATCAAATTGCATTGGTAATAGACGCATTATTAAATGGATATAGATAAACAAGGGGATATTAAAATAGTATATTTTATTATAATTATATAATATATAATATTATAAATAACTGAAATATACAATTTTTGAAACTTATATGAATCATAGTAATAGAATAATGAAGGAATATTTATATTTTGAATTCTCTTTGTCTACGAATTTATTTTCAAAACTTACAAATGTCAAAGATCAAAATTTATGAGATGTTTAAATTAAGTAATATTAATCAATAAAAATATCATTAATTCAGCAACAATTCCGAATTGTGCTAATAATAGACGTATTATTCAATGGTTATAGATAATTAAAAAAATATTCATAATCGTGTAAAAAATAAAAAACAGTCATGTAAAAAAAATGTCTGAGATGTTAAAATTTAAGTTTTACACACTGATTAAGTAATTAATATTAATCAATCAAAAGGTCATTAATTCAGCAGACATTCCGTATTGTGTTAGTAATAGACGTATTACTAAATGTTTATACATAAGTAAAAAAATATTCAAAATTATGTAAAAAATAGAATAAATAAATGAAAAACTTGTATAATAGTAAATTATTATCCAATAAACAAGTTTATAAATCTCAACATTTATGTGGGATGTTTAAATTTTAATTTGATAGATTGATTAAATAATATTATTGATGATAATCAGTTTGAATTTATATATAAGAATCTGGAAACTTGTATTTCTCATTAATTGTACTAATAGATTAAACCAAATTTCTGTAGGACGTTAAATTTTAATTTAACACATTGATTAAGTGTTATTCAAATTGTCACTACTGTTCAGTTCATAATCAATTCCGAATGGTTGTAGATAAGTAAAGAGATTTCAGATGTTATAGACAATAAACAAATAGACGAAATCTGTCTAATACAACTATGTCTAATAGTAAAGTAGTACTCAACAATCTTAACATTTATGTGGGATGTTTAAATTTTAATTTAATTTTGATTTGACAGGTTGATTAAATGATATTATTCAATCAAGCTGTCTAAAATAATATTTAAATGTTATAATTAAGTAATATATAAATGTTATATTCCTCATAAATCGTGATAATAGAATAATGGAAGAATATTTATCTTTGAATTACATATTATCCACCTGATTTCTGTAGAATATTTTAATTTTTAATTTATTTAGTAATATACTTCAATAATTGTAATTAATTCACAATGAATTTCGAATTGTATTAGTAATAGAGCTATTATTTTGTAGATAAGTAAAGATAAATTCAAAATCATGAAAAAATAGAAAAAATAAATATATAAACTTATTTATATCTGTAATAGTAAAATAATATTCAGTAGTAGCATTACATTATTAACAATCGTTCCAAACTGTATTAGTAATATTATTAAATGATTTTAAATAAATCATGGTAAAAGAATAATGAAAGAATATTCTTATTTGGTAATAAAGATATCAAATTATAATAATAATTAATTAGTAGGTAAGGATATCAAAATGCTGTATAAAAATAAATCTAAACTTGTATTATGGATCAAATATGATAAAAATTATTCAACAAACATATAAATAAAGAATAATTGCTTATTCTTTCATTTTAGTTTTAAATCTATTTTAAAAGCTTAATAAATAATTAGTTAAGTATTATTATTCAACATTAATATTACGTTATTAACAATTAGTTCCAAATTAAATAGAAATTAATCTGAAAACACATATTTCACATAAATCATAGTAAAGAATAATGAAAGAATATTTTTATCAATTCATAACCAATTCAAAATACTTTAATATAAATAAAATTATATTAAAGTACTGCAATCATTTCTAAATTGTATTAGTAAGATTATTAAACAGTTACAAACATTGTTTAATGGTGAGAAGTAGTGATAGAAATTAATCTGGAAACATGTATTTCATATAAAACATGGTAAAAGAATAATGAAAGAATAATTTTATTATTTCATAATCAGTTATAAATGGATGTAAATAAATAAAAGTATATTAAAATACTGTAAGTATTGGAAAAAGAAAAGAAAATAAATCTACATACACTTGTATCACGTATGATATTAAACTATTATTAAAAATTCATTGAATTTTGTTTTAAGTCTAATTTAAAATTTTATAAATGTCATCATAATAAAATTTGTATGAAGTTTGAGTTTTAATTTGATTGATTAGGTATTAAATTAACTTGTCATTGATATTGTATATATATATCGAAAAAGTTTAAAATTGTATTATTATAATTAAACAAGATGTAGACAAAAAAGCATAAGATTTGGTAATAGCATAATGATGGAATTTTGTTGTTTTGTCTATCTGTCTGTGGGTTATAAAAATATTTACTGTATTTTATATTATGTATAGTATATTTATATAATATAATAAATAAAATAATTTGAAACTGATAAAGTCATAAATAATAATATTCAATCAAACTGTCATTATTATTTGCCACATCGGTTAAAAACTTAATTAGCAATAGAAAATTACAGTCTGTATATAGTTTATTTATTTGCATATCAGTTTTAATATAAATTTTCCTAAAACTTTTAAATGTTCATCAATAAAAATATCCAAGGTTCAGTCTAATTAAGTAGAGATTGTAATTAACGTATAAATCATAATATTATCGATTAGTTTTCTGAGTAAATATGAAAACAATAGTAATGCGTATTTTAGTCATAATTTAAAATTAAAACAGTGACACATCATAATAAGTCATAAATATTACAAAAATATTTATTTCAGCTGTACTAAAATGTGAGTGACTTGATATTATTATTATTTTTTTATTAAATTGGTACTTATTTGTCAATTAAAGGGGGTATACATATTTTTATAAAAACTTATGTAATACTTATCATTTTCCTGCTGGATTAATCAAAGAATAATATTAAAAATAATACATCTATTTATTTTTCCAAAGAAATATTTATTCAGTTCAGACAATCTGTACAATTACATTATTATAAGGTTATACAGTTATTATAAGAAACATGGCATCAAAGCAAACGTAACACTATATATAGATATAGCGTGTACAGTCAACTGTTTATTATAGTACATTCAAGAATAATTCGGCTTTTGAGAGCAGGTATGAAGTAGGATTTCTACGTCATACAAGTACGAAACATGTACACTTATACTACTTACGATATTTATAAACATTTCTCTTACTTTACGATTAATTACAATCATACAGACTTTTAATTTAATTATAAACATACTGTGATAAAATGATATGACAATAATTTTTCACAAAATTAATCATAAATTGACAATCGAAAGAACTACACTCCGGTTTATAGCCGGAGTCGAACGGGCCCGGACCACGATCACATCGATTCCGAACAGCAAAACGAAAACTTAACAACACTTGTACCAAAATTATGCTCTGAATCGTTTTCTCGTTTCGTCAAAAACGATAATAAAAAGGCATTGCACATTCTTTCCGAAAACTAAACTAATAAATACTCAACAAACTTGGCAGAAAAATAAAAACATAAATTAAACAAGTCGTTTATTGCACTATCAATATCATACTATTCACATTAACAACAATGTTTAACATTTTTTCGGAACCTCATGTGACGGCGGCCGTTTTGTCATTTTGTACAATACATAAATAGAGTCATAAACCTATCGTTTTTTTTTTAAGTTATAAGTTTCTATCACAGGCTAAAGAGAGCTGCAATCTGTTTTACAAAATTGAACAATGCACAACTTGCATAAGTACAACAACGACTGGAAACATCCAGTACTGCACATTGATGTTGAATTTTGTAAAATCCTAAAACTGAAATGGAATTTGTACAATAAGAAGGCCGGAATATTAATTAATTAGCAAACGAAATGGTCGAGGGAATAAAAAAATAAATTAATAAACGGCAAGTAAAATGGTACTTGTACTACAATATACTGATTTCTAAACTGTCTCTAACTACCTCTAAAAAGCTTTTGTTTCTTAAAAGCATTAATCAGTCCAATGTTGCTCGAATATTTTAGGGGGAATTAAATATAATAATACGACTACAGAGCCTAACTAATATATACACATGTATTCTGTACAATATCAATGACGTAAAGAAAATCATCCAATTTTAATAGCCCAATTATTTTTACAACATACTATCCAAAACCAAAAAATTGGCGTACGTAGTCATCCACAGGACAAAAACAATCCCGACGATTCCTGGACCAATTTGATTTTAAATGGATACGAGTTTTTGTGGATATAAATATTAATCTAGGATTAAAATGGTCTTGATCCAGACATCACCGGGATATCGGGGAGAACATCGCTGAAGCATTTTCATAATTTAAATGTTGGGAAACTTGGCGGTGATGTTGCTCATAATTTTGTCTTCGGAGGAATAGCATAGCAGTTACGAAGAAGTAACGAAATTCGCGTATACATGTTTATTTTTACATATTAAACAAAAAAAAAATGTACATAACTTTATCTTTTACATTTACAATTTGTGATTTATTTTTTTTTTTTTGGAAAATATTGTACAATTTTACGTATCTAATTGTGAAGTGGGCTCGATGGCCTGATCAACTATTACATAGTTTCACACGAAAAACAACATCGAATAGTCTAAGAAAATATTTTACAAATAGACGAGGGAGATACAGTAATAGCTATTTTTATCATAGAAGGAATTACGCATATTATGTATTTATTACTAAAGAGTTAATTTCGTTTTTATTTAATTCTACTAAAATGTTATTTGTAGGTCTCTACCCTGACACCAAATTACGTATAATAGTACTAAGAGTTTAAAAACTCGGCCGTGTTTGTATCATTTAATATTTTTTTTTATTATTTTTGGTGAAAACCGTCCTATGTAAAAATATATTCAACTTTCTGAGTTTGACATTTTTTTATATGGCTGGTTGCTTCAAAAAGCTTGGCACAAGATAAAAGAACCGAACAAGAAATCAACAGGCAACTTAGGATATCCGAAAACAATTTGAAATTGAAACATCCTTTTAGTACGGCTACCGAATATGTAAAGGCAGACTTATAAACAGTTACTTCAAAAAATAGACCATTCTGTTTCAGATAAATACAACAAAATACATAAGTACATAATCTACCTTTAACGCCTATTCGGTTTTTTATATAAATAAATTGTACAAGGCGCACCAGGTCAACGAAAAAAGGAGTCTGTAATTATGTATAAATTAATAAAATGGTGGGTAAAACGCAGCTGGGGAACACCCTGTACAGAAAACAATAAAGGAAGTGCATTTAAGAATGCATAAAAAATTAATCACAACAATGTTACGTAACAAAACACTGATAAATTTAAATCAGAAAAACTGATTGATAAAACAACTTAAATAAAAAAAATACTATAAAATTACTTTTAAGTATAAAATATCAACGTGAACACACTACTATTATGTACAACGAATAAAACACAAATAGTATAACGAAGCTATATACACTGCACAAAAAATTCGGGGGACCTCCACCTGGGGGTGATCCCGGAATTTTGTTGCATAGTTTATAAAAGGGAAACCTTCCAGTGGGTCCAATAATTGATTTAAAAACACAAATTCTAGCCCAACACATCACTGTCTCAACTTTAGTCTCTGATGCATCCAGCTCGGCCATCCACGTTTTATGTCGGAACTTTGCTGACGGCCTTCAGCAGGTCCGAGCTGCCCGTCTTCTCCAGGCCGATCTTCATCGGGTCGTGTATGTGCTGATGGATCGACGAGTGCGTCTGTTGCTCGATCTTCTGCTGTTTCTCCTGCTGTTGCTGTTTGTGCCTCTCCTGCTCCTCCCGCTCCCGTCTGGCCTGCTCGTTTATCTCCTTGACCGCCCGCAGTTCTTTCTTTAGCTTCATCCGTCTGTTCTGGAACCAGATTTTGATCTGTCGTTCCGTCAGGCAGAGAGCGTGTGCGATTTCGATTCGTCTTCTGCGTGTCAGGTAGTGGTTGAAGTGGAACTCCTTCTCCAGTTCCAAGGTCTGGAATCTGGTGTAGGTCTGTCTGCCGCGTCGTCTTGGGCAACCGTTTGGACCTGCAACAGAAGAATAATCATTTTAAAAACATATACAACAAAAATAACTATCATAACTACTCAAAACTGAAATTTATGAGCAAAATATCTTATTAAAACAAAAGAATTGGACAAAGTCTTGAAAGACTTGGAAGAAGAACAATTCACTCTTCGTTTTGAGAAGTTAATTTAATAACTATAGTATTGTCAAGCAAATCAAATAAACGAAAATGTAGAAACTTGTCCAACTAAGCAAATAATTTTTATTCCACTCTATTTTAATTGAAGCAAAAAAGGTCTGAATGTATAAAAAGATTTGATTTACGGCCACTTTCTAACTGGGACTTGTGTATCTATTCACAATAACCACCTCACCCTGTCGAACCCTTTTCCAGCATCCATTCTGAAGTAATAAAAAAGAAAGTCTGCAACTCACGTAATAAAATCGCCAACTAAATTCTCCGAAGTTAGCGGAACAATTGGAACCCTTTTTTTTAGTTTTTTAAGCGCGTAGGTAATAAAATAGAAAGTTGCCTTTTTAGTGCCATGTAAAAGCATGTTGTAAACCCTTTTTTTTAAATACTATATGCTGAACTTTCTCCTCGACAAAAAAGTGTTTCGTCCGTTGTTTCTTAAAGGCACTTTGAATTTTTTAAGTGGCTGTCACAGTACTGTAAAATAAAATATGACCTCTTTGGGACAATTCTTGAAAGAATCGTTAAAATGCTGAGTACAACAAATAAAAGTTTTATATGCAATGAATTAATCACCAGAAGCTGTGTTTTAAAAAATTGTTGGACAACTTGATGAGTTACAGTAAGACAATAAGTTACTGAAGTTAATTTGGACGGGGAATTACCCCACTACTATTTTGCATATTAATAAAGTTTAGCAAACTGTTCCAACCCCTATTTGGTATTCGTTTCGGATTCCTCCGCACCACACCCCCAAATTAGTACCGTGCAGCCCTAATCCACTTTTAATTTGAATATGGCTGTAAATAATGGCTGAAAGATATTAGAATTTTCAGCGGACGTTATTTTTTCCGAAACCCCGTCCGGGAATTATTCGCGCTTGTTTCCATAATAAAATTAATCAAGAGTTATGAAGGGGTTCCGGTTTAATTGTTCATTTGTGGCCCCATAAATTTTATTTTATGAAAATTCTAATTGGGGGACGAATTAAACGCTCATGCAACGTGCGTACTTAAATTTAGCTGGCACGGGTTTAAGTCGAAATTTAACAGGAACTAATTTTATACCGTCGTTAGAGATACCAATTAAAATTATTAATATATTTGAAAATATCGTTAGGTTTTAGTCTTACAAAGAAATGATGTTTTAGGTGAAATTTTCGGTGTGATTAATCAAAACGGTCTCATCACCCTTGACACCCAGTGATGTTGAATCGCCGGGAGCCAGCTAGATTACTTTATGCGGGCATTTTGCATTAATTACCGTTCCCGAATAGCTAACGTCCCACTAAATCACTTCTGGGTGACGTTCCGGAGTTCTGGAGGTGATTTACGGCGTGCCCGCTCTCCACCCCTCGGACGGGGTGAAACCCCGCGGCGTAGGGACCCGTCGTCACTATGGCAACGCGGCGCGTCCGCCATGTTGGCTTGCTCCATCGGCGGAGACCTGGGACCCGCTTCGCGGTATCTTATCTCGACTGTTTTGTCAGTGACAAAGGGTCTCGTTAATAATCTGACATAATGACTTATCTTTGGTTTTCCATCGGGCCGGAATGGTGGACTCGGACCGGTTTTATGGTCCGGTATTGTGTACAAAGATTGATGTAGATGTGCGTTCAATTATTTTGGACAATGGGTAATTGCGCACACAAGTTTGTACTGAATAGATGACACGGAATCCAATAATATACACAAATACTCTAATGGAAACACACATGGTGGATACAAGACTGGCTTAAATAAATCATTTCAGCCAACTGATATATTTCTTTACAAGCCAAAATACCAATGAACATAATCCATATGTCAAGGCTGCCATTAACAAAGTGTTTTCCAATCTAGACTTCCCAAGAACTTAATCCTGTTACATAAAATTAACCCAAATCGTTAATTACTTGCTGAACTGGCATAAATCATTTTTTTGGTGCCGTTTAGCCGATACTTCGGTTCTTAAACGAACATGCGCCACGACAGCTTTAAAATTTATCGATGTTTTGAAATTCAACTCCTGTCGTTTCATATATGAGCCTGTGATTTATTGTCTACTAGAAACTGGTCTTATGTGTTTTCTGTTGCAATAAAATCGACACCTTATTAAGTTATGACATAAAAATAGATGATTGCACAAAACAACATTAGTAATCAATAAAATGAATAAAAGTTTTCACAAAGATCTCGTTAACTTCTTAATTAAAGGCGGCGTCATCTGCTGTTTGAATGGACGTATGCAAATCAAAGTGGAAGCTTTAGATGGCTTCGGAAAGGGTGGATCGAATTAAACCCTGCGTCGTTCCTGAGTCTTTCAGTTGTCACAGGTGAACTAAGAGAAAGCTTTTACAATTGGATTCGTTAAATTCATTCCTACACCTGGCCTTATTTAATATGTTTAATTCAATATTATTAGACCTAAACTTCATTATTTTTTTTTACATGTGAAGAATTAAGATAATGAGTTGTTGTGCAAGTATTCAATTCATTAATAAGAGTAAGTTGCACCTTTCTTTTTAACTAACAATAAATAAATCATTATTTGTAAGAAAATCTTCAGCTTGTGATAATTGGTCACAAACAATGAGTAAATGAAGAAAAATGGAAGAATTAAGATAATGAGTTGTTACATCTGGAGAGTTTGGTTCAATAAAATGGACTCAAACCTTCTTCCATGAAGTGAAGTATAACCTAACCTAATACCTTCATCTTGAAGACTTAAGTCTTCAATTCATTAATAAGAGTAAGTTGTATCTTTCATTTCAACTAATAATGAACAAATCATTATTTGAAAGAAAATCTTCTGCTAAAATGTGGTTTCTTGTAATAATTAGGCACAAACAATGAATAGACGAAGAAGAATGGAAGAATTAGGATTTGTTACATCTAGAGAGTTTGGTTCAATAAAATGGACTAAAACTTTCTTCCATGAAGTGAAGTCTAACCGAACCTAACATGTTTATCTTGAAGACTTAAGTCTTCAATTCATTAATAAGAGTAAGTTGCATCTTCCATTTTAACTAACAATAAATAAATCATTATTTGAAAGAAAATCTTCAGTTAAAATGTGGTTTCTTGTAATAATTGGGCACAAACAATGAATAAATGAAGAAGAATGGAAGAATTAAGATAATGAGTTGTTACATTTAGAGAGTTTGGTTCAATAAAATGGACTCAAACCTTCTTCCATGAAGTGAAGTCTAACCTAACCTAACATCTTCATCTTGAAGACTTAAGTCTTCAATTCATTAGTAAGAGTAAGTTGCACCTTCCATTTTAACTAACAATAAATAAATCATTATTTGAAAGAAAATCTTCAGTTAAAATGTGGTTTCTTGTAATAATTGGGCACAAACAATGAATAAATGGAGAAGAATGGAAGAATTAAGATAATGAGTTGTTACATCTAGAGAGTTTGGTTCAATAAAACTCTCTCAAACCTCCATCCATAGAGTGAAGTCTAACCTAACCTAACATCTTCATCTTGAAAACTTAAGTCTTCAATTCATTAGTAAGAGTAAGTTGCACCTTCCATTTTAATTAACAATAAATAAATCATTGTTTGTATGAAAATCTTCAGTTAAAATGTGGTTTCTTGTAATAATTGGGCACAAACAATAAATAAATGAAATATCAAAAATTGTAACGATTAAAATATTCTTAGTAGCAACTTAATATTTATGTATTCATGTTTTTGTTATTTTATTACATATTATACATGTACATATGTCATATCTGGATGACATTTATATGAACAATATGTTGATTTAACATAAAGCCAAAGATTTAGATTGTAAAAGCTACTCTTCACATTTTTACATAAATTATCATTAATGACTCCATTGCTTGTAGTAATGGATAATGGTAATAACTTCGTATAGGTCTGAACAAAGGGAAACACAAATATTGGAGGCCAATATGGGTTAGAATTTCGATAATGGCACAGTTAGCAGGAACGTCCCCGGTAGCATTCAGGAAATATCGTCCGCAGAAATTCTATGCACGTAATTTGTCCCTTTTCATTCACCACACCCCTCCGACAAAGTCTGCAGCCGGTGCAGGATCCGTGACACCGTTGATATTACATCTGAGTCTCAATAACCATTTTCTGAAAACGTTTTAAACATTTGTCAAGGGTACAATGTCTAAGAACCAATTCATTTGACGTCCATGATGTTTGGCAGTGAATTTCAAAGTCCAATTAAAAGTAATATCAAATATTAATACGAATATATAATTATGTAGATGCAGCCCCAACCGTAAAGCTCAAACGATCAAAGCGTCAGAAAAAGCCGACCAATTCCGCAAATCACTTGATGACCGTTAAAAGATTAGAAATGGCTTGTAAGTTGGATGTGGCGAGGCCGTTTGCCATCATCATTTCCACTGGAACTGCCAAACGACTAAAAGTTATGGGCAAAACAAATGCGTAAGTTATTCTTGTAAACAGACACTTTACATAACGAGATGTTAACCCCAACTGTGTCTCCCTGCGGAGCCGAACCGAAAACGTGGGGCTGGCGAAGGGAAGAGAACATTGCCGGCGGCTCGGATCTCTGGAATTTAAATGTATTGTGCTGGAACTAAGACCAGAATTAATAATATTAGGAGGAATTCAGGAAACACCACTCACCAAGCCGGATGGCGATGTTTCACCGCAATGTATTTAATTTCAGCAAACATTTGCTGAAGCGAACTTTAAAAATTTAATTGTTAATTAAAAGTGTCTGGGGGGCGCACTTTGTTTTAATTATTCCCTTATTAGGAAAATTTCAATTAACCATGGAATAATATTTTTACTTCTGAAGTCCATTTTTTGTAAGAACCTTATTTATTATTCTAATCTTACATATTGGGCTGCCAACAGAAAATATTGTGTAACCATTAAATAAATCTCCTAGCAAAGAGTTGGAGGTGCACAATGGTCCATAACTTAAGATTACCTGAATAGGAAAAGGAAAATAAGACATGGCACACAAAACTGGGGTCTTAAGATATTACAACAATGGCCACCATACTATATAGGATTTCTGAAAATGATTTCAGGTGTGCCCCAATGAGATAATTATAAATAATACCTTTAGTGAACGAAATAATTGCTGAATGGTGGGTAATTGTTGTAGGCATCAGTTCTCCAGTTCTTTCACACAATGCATTATTCAAACGGTGTCCGGGAGTCTAGTGGATTTTTTCTCAAAGAAATTAAAGGACGTCAACGGCATTTAAATGAAAGCCAACAATTTTCTTACAGACATTGCAAACGTGATTCCACCAAACGACAATAGTCACTCGTTTGATTGTATCCTTAATGAAATCCAGATAAGAATATTTTCTATTATTACAAGCACCTCATTTGCATACTTTGCTACCGACAACTGAATCGTCATTATGCCTCCTTGGATGGATTTAAATTATAATTTAATGGTAGTGTAGTCACATTTTAACTCTTTCCTCTTACTTTAACGTTTTCACTTGGTTAAAATTCTAATAGTTATTAAGATAACGCATAATTAATAACCATAAATCTACGTTTTGTTTGGATCGATTGTTTAGTACAACTCACCCATAAAATTTAACATTAATGAATTCCAAACGAGAAAGAACACGATTATGAATGAACTGTGGCATGACACTTTGCCGTTAGGAGTCACAAAAATTCAAGAACAATGTAGTAGTTATCTGAATCAATGTATTACCGGTTATTAACTCTTAATAATCAATGAACGTTTATTATTTCTTGACTAATTGTAACAGCCATGTTTTTATTTCAGGGTCTAAACAATACGACCCGCATGGAGATACTACGATGGGATAATTGAGCCAATAACGTACAATTGTTTAAGTAGATGGTGTGTACAAAACAATGGGAGAGAAATTTCGGGGAGTTCGAGATACTGATTGATGAACACAAGTAAAGTAGAATAGTGATAACATTTTTGACGTTTTTGTAATTTTTTGGAATTTTCTTTAATGTCAAATTAACAGACACCAATATGTATTTTCAGTTAATGAATCTCTTGGTTTAAGTTGCCTAAATAAGTAGGTAAATCTTAGAAAGCAAAATACAAATCAGCAATGGCATAATTAAGTAAAAAACATACAATTCTTTAAGTAGACAGTGTGCACCAAACAATTGGAGAGACATTTCGGGGAATTCGAGATACTGATTGATGAACACAAGTAAAGTAGAATAGTGATAACATTTTTGACATTTTTGTAATTTTTTGGAATTTACTTTAATGTCAAATTAACAAACACCAATATGTATTTTCAGTTGATGAATCTCTTGGTTTAAGTTGCCTAAATAAGTAGATAAATCTTGGAAAGCAAAATACAAATTAGTAATGGAATAATTAAGTAAAAAACATACAATTCTTTAAGTAGATGGTGTAGGCTAAACAATTGGAGATAAATTTCGGAGAGTTAGAGATACTGATTAATGAATACAAGTAAAGTAGAATAGTGATAACATTTTTGACGTTTTTGTAATTTTTTGGAATTTACTTTAATGTCAAATTAACAGACACCAATATGTATTTTCAGTTAATGAATCTCTTGGTTTAAGTTGCCTAAATAAGTAGGTAAATCTTGGAAAGCAAAATACAAATTAGCAATGGGATAATTAATTAAAAAACATACAATTCTTTAAGTGATGGTGTACACAAAACAATTGGAAAGAAATTTCGGCGAGTTCGAGATACTGATTGATGAACACAAGGAAAGTAGAATAGTGATAACATTTTTGACGTTTTTGTAATTTTTTGGAATTTACTTTAATGTCAAATTAACAAACACCAATATGTATTTTCAGTTAATGAATCTCATGGTTTAAGTTGCCTAAATAAGTAGGTAAATCTTAGAAAGCAAAATACAAATCAGCAATGGGATTATTAAGTAAAAAACATACAATTCTTTAAGTAGACAGTGTGCACCAAACAATTGGAGAGACATTTCGGGGAACTCGAAATACTGATTGATGAACACAAGTAAAGTAGAATCGTGATAATATTTTTGACATTTTTGTAATTTTTTAGAATTTACTTTAATGTCAAATTAACAAACACCAATATGTATTTTCAGTTGATGAATCTCTTGGTTTAAGTTGCCTAAATAAGTAGATAAATCTTGGAAAGCAAAATACAAATTAGTAATGGAATAATTAAGTAAAAAACATACAATTCTTTAAGTAGATGGTGTAGGCTAAACAATTGGAGATAAATTTCGGAGAGCTAGAGATACTGATTAATGAATACAAGTAAAGTAGAATAGTGATAACATTTTTGACGTTTTTGTAATTTTTTGGAATTTACTTTAATGCCAAATTAACAAACACCAATATGTATTTTCAGTTAATGAATCTCATGGTTTAAGTTGCCTAAATAAGTAGGTAAATCTTAGAAAGCAAAATACAAATTGGCAATGGGATAATTAAGTAAAAAACATACAATTCTTTAAGCAGACAGTGTGCACCAAACAATTGGAGAGACATTTCGGGGAATTCGAGATACTGATTGATGAACACAAGTAAAGTAGAATCGTGATAACATTTTTGACATTTTTGTAATTTTTTGGAATTTACTTTAATGTCAAATTAACAAACACCAATATGTATTTTCAGTTAATGAATCTCATGGTTTAAGTTGCCTAAATAAGTAGGTAAATCTTAGAAAGCAAAATACAAATTAGCAATGGGATAATTAAGTAAAAAACATACAATTCTTTAAGCAGACAGTGTGCACCAAACAATTGGAGAGACATTTCGGGGAATTCGAGATACTGATTGATGAACACAAGTAAAGTAGAATCGTGATAACATTTTTGACATTTTTGTAATTTTTTGGAATTTACTTTAATGTCAAATTAACAAACACCAATATGTACTTTCAGTTAATGAATCTCTTGGTTTAAGTTGTCTAAATAAGTAGGTAAATCTTGGAAAGCAAAATACAAAGTAGCAATGGGATAATTAAGTAAAAAACATACAATTCTTTAAGCAGACAGTGTGCACCAAACAATTGGAGAGACATTTCGGGGAATTCGAGATACTGATTGATGAACACAAGTAAAGTAGAATCGTGATAACATTTTTGACGTTTTTGTAATTTTTTGGAATTTACTTTAATGTCAAATTAACAAACACCAATATGTATTTTCAGTCAACGAACCACTTGGTTTAAGTTGCCTTGGCATGTATTGAAATCTGGTAAAGTAAAAAACAAATTAGCAATAGCCAAGGGAGGAACAATGAGTGCAGCACCAAGTAAGGGGTCGCATTGACCAGTTTCACAGTAAAATTTAAACAGTGCAAAAGTTCGCAACGCCTCCGACGTAAAAACCATTCCCATAACCGTTCAGCTGAACAACAATAAACAAAAACGGGCACGCTGATTGTGGAAAGAACTCACTAGCTGCATTCGCCGCCCCGAATCGTGGAAATTTCAGCTGCACATACCAATTACAGCAAGCGAGATGCGCCGTTCCAAACTGCGAAACGGCCCCTTGCATACAGAGTGCACCGTAAACAACCCGGACTGGAACCCACCGGTTAAATACTTTCATCCCGCTTCCGCGTGTTGGGGGAAGATGGGCGACGTGCGGTACGTGCAACTGCGGATGGAGCTTCAAAATGCCGGAATTGCGAGTGTAGCGCATTCACAGCGTAATGCGGCGTTATCTTCATTTGCTCGCTCGCGGAGGCCTACGGGGGTGGGATTGTGTGCAGTGTCGCGCATAAAGGCGGAATATGTGTTCACTCATATTGTGCGGTTTCGCATCGTAATGCGAAGTGCAATTTTGCAGTGGATGGCCGCCATGCGGGCTCAAATATTTAATTATGTTGCATATTAGAGACTGTTCGGACTTAATCTTCGGGATTCCATTTAATTTGTATTTGTAGTCCAAGATTTCCATTTAATACATCATAATTAGGTTGGTGTTGGTGATGATCAGTTTGTGGAAAAATGATGATGTAGAAGGACGGAAATTTAATTAATGGGTAGATAAGGGAAATGCGGCGATTGCGGAGAAGAAATGGGAAATGTGGGGGGCATTTCACCCTTTGGTAAAAACCCATCCATACATCCACCCGTCCAATCTAAGGGCTCGTAAAGTGTGCAAACGTAGCGTCTAGATGGCGTGCCCGACCTTGCATTCCACCTTTGCCTCGCACTTTTCATTTCCTTCTGCCCGTTACTTTTATAGTTATCACTTCCTTCATTCGTCTCCCGCTCTCCTTGCCATTCCCGCCGGCAGCTCGTTCCACCCCGAAAATCCATTTCCAATTCCTCACACGGGTTTTAATCCAATCGGATGGCTGTAACATACTGCGCCGCCGAATGTTGTGTGTTGCAGAACGTGCAGAATTATTTCCTATATCGCTTTTAATTTGCGAGGATCGGTCTGCGGGGAGGCATCCTCCATAATTGGATCAACATCCGAATCGTTATCATATCCATACAGTATCGCGGAAGGTGACACCTTAATGGGCGCCAGTCTTCCAGGATTAAATTATGCGGGGACGACGCCAATTTACTCGAACTGCCACTGTCGAATTATAAATGCAACCGGGAATCGTGAAGGGAGGTTATGCGTTGTCTGACCTGTGCATTTCGATAGTAACACGTTTCTTAATGAGCGAATTGAGATCAAGTATGCAATCGTGGCAATTTAAATCAAGGACTGGGCTAATAGAACTGTTTATTGCGTAGGACACCAACATCTACTTAAAACAAAAAAAGATGCAATTGCATACGGAGATAAATTACAATTTGTGCGTCTGAATGGGGATGATAAATCAATTGAAAGCATTAATGAATCTTGACTTAGTGGGTCTAAGTGTGATAATTTACATGATTCCTCGTCGTTGAGGTGCCCGCTCTAATTACCCCCAATTGTTATTAAGACACTACGTGCCTCCCCATACGGATGTTGGAATGAATGGTCCCATATGCATTGGTCGTTATTATCGGTACAATTCACCGCCACACACAATAAATGGTACGAGACATGGTCCCCTCCGTTAAAAATCGATATCTCGGAAGCAATGCTTGAATGTTTCAGTCCGGAATGGCCACCGGGAGCCTCGTAAATGTTAGGGGGGATTCTTTGTCTGAAATTCGGAATCCCTTATTCTCTACCTACACAATTTGTACTGAGTATTATATTGTGATTGCTGTGGCAGTCAAAGATCCAATTTAACTGAAACAAATAGTAATCCTTAAAATGTTGTATTGTAGCAGGTACTTGCCGATATCGAAGCTGGAATCGATAGTAGGGGCCCATCTTATAAATTTCACACTCCGACTATTGAGCAGAGTCAAATTAAGGTTTATGTTTCTGGCGTTGCTAGGAGGTAGATAAAATAATCAATATCGAAGTAATACAGGTTATTTGTGCTACAATGTTGTCTTCAAGAATTCACCCCTAAATGATTTTTTAACAACTCAACCGAAAGCTTCTTGATTAAGACACGAAGAGTCAAATTCGTAATAAACTCTTTAATTGTCTTAGAAGTGGATAGTAAACGTCTAGTCTCAAGGAATTCCATTTAAATAACTTAATTACATGTAAATGCACTTTTAAGTAATAAAATCAGCAGTAAATTTAACGCCTTGTATTATACAGTTTAATCGGTAGGTCAAGTTTACTTGACTGACGAATTGATATCGTAAATCAAAATTATTTAGGCTCAGGAACGCAGTAAAAAACAAAGGCGCACAATAAAATTGGTGGAACTATAAAAAGGCCCTAAAAAGGCCGAAACGCCACTTGGTATTATTCGAATCGTAAACGCACTAAATTAATAGCATAAACCTGCTACAAAATGGATCAAATCCCTGATTTATTGGCTGATCAGTAATGTGTGTAAATGTAATTAAATGTCGGCCATTAGTTGTTTGCTGAGGAGATAATAAGGGGTGGGCATTGCGTGAAAACATAGATTAGAATGTGCCCCCCCAGAAAACTTTCGGTCGCCATGTGACTCATTAATCAGTGTTAAGACTCGGGGACTTAGGGACTGTTTTATCTCGGTTCGATCGAATTTTTTGCGGCCTCCCGAAGATTTTCGTTGGTCGTAAACACTTTAACTGAAACGAATATGGCTTAGGTAATTGGAATTTTAGTCGATAAACAACCCCGTGGATCAAATGTTGATTTTTTCTCAACCGCTGACGGAATGTTAGCATTAAGATAATGTATAAAACACAAACACACCTTAATTTTGCACAAGTTAATGGGTTACCCCATTAAAAATGAACGCAGCTTATCAAGATTCAAAAGAAATTTCCTGACTTGTTGATTTGTCCTTCCATAAATATTTTAAAGTATTTAAATACCAAAGGAAGGATCAGCAACGGCTTAGGTAATTTAAATAAATTCAAGTGACCGCAAAACTGGTATAATTTTTCACGATAACTGTATAGCAGACCATTAACTGGAATATTCCCATTCCGAGTCCATCTGTGACAATTTACAATTGATAGTTAATGGGAAATAATATCTTTCAGGCCTGAACGATAACATCGATTATTTGTTTTAGTTTATTACATTCAACAAGCTGTTTCTAGTGAATTATTCAAATGCATTAAATAACATTTATTTTTGCTTTGGTTTGCACTGCCTACATTCTTAATAGGTATGTGTTTATTGTTATTGCACTTAGTCTTGATTTTAACAACATAATGTGTTGAAGGGTGTTTAATGCGTGTTAACGAAAACATACATAACAAAAGCTATTGTTTGTTTAAAGGAAAACTGTTCTATTGTTTGTGCACACATTTAAATATAAATTAAGTTTTTCCAATTATTCGTGACAAATCATTAATTAATATTATTCAAAACTAATCATCTTACCATTTAAATGAATCTGCCACAAGCTGTTAATAACAATTGTAATGTTAATATTTATTGTTCATTCAATTGTCGTGTGTTCAGTCGTAAACATATTAAATTTGATTAGTTGGAAAATTGGAAAACACGTGAGGGGCATTTATTAATATATTGCAATTTATATATACAATTGTAAATACTGTTTATTAGTCAAAATTAATTTTAAGAAAAATAATTATTATTAGGTAATAAATATTATATATATGTGCATTAAAAAAAATAATTAAAATGTAAATTAACTACATCTACATATTATTTAACAGTGGATAAAATATTTTAAAAAAATCAACATTAATATTAAGATTTTATCTATTAAATGGATCGTAAAATGAAAATATTTTTTATTATTTAAAATTTAATTAATTAATCTTAAATATTATGTTAATTAAATTTATTAAACTTTTACTTTTTCACTTAAAATATTGTGTTTATTCTCGTAAAAAATATTTAACTGATGACGAAGTGATAAAAACAAATTTTTACGTCCAAAAATTTTAAGTATTTTGGGCATTTTCTAGAGAATTTACTTACAAAAATTTTTCTCCGTTTAAAATGTTAATCCCTTCTTGTAATTATAAAAATATTTGATATTTTTTATAAAAGGTATAAAAAATACTGGATTATTAAATAATTGTGAAATAATAGGTTTAATTATTGAAATTTTTGATAATTTAAAAATTTTTTAATAGAATTAATTTCAAATATCAATGGAAAACTAGTTTAAGAGGAAAATTTCTTTGCAAAGTCGTTAAAAGTTTTTAGTCTAACATTTTTAAGTCCAAAATTTTTACATATTTTGAGCATTTTCTAAAGAATTTAAAGAAGTTTACTTAAAAAATGTTTTCTCCATTTAAGACATTTTAAAATGATTTCTTTCCTCATCACTTTTTTATCATTATAAAGACATTTGAACCATTATTTTTTTTATTGAAGTAATAGTACGAGAAGAGCATGAACATCTGCATAAAAATACTGAATTATTAAATAATTGTGAAAAAATAGGTTTGTTTAATTTTTTAAAGTTTCAATGAATTAAAGAATTTTTAATGGAACTAATTTCAAATATCATTGAAAAACTTGCACAGTCTACAAAAATTTCTAGTCCATAATTTTTAAGATCAAAATTTTCGCATATTTTGAGCATATTCTAAAGAATTTAAAGAAGTTTACTTAAAAAATGTTTTCTCCATTTAAGACTTTTTAAAATGATTTATTAATCTCTTTTTTATCATTATAAAAATATTTTTTTGTGAAAATAGTAATATGAGAGAGGTATGAGAATCTACATAAAAATACTGAATTATTAAATAATTATGAAAAAATAGGTTTGTTTAATTTTTGAAATCTTCAATGATTTAAAGAATTTTTAATGAAGCTAATTTCAAATATCAATAAAAAACTTGTATGTCAAAAATTTCTAGTCCAAAATTTCCACATATTTTGAGCACTTTCTAAAGAATTTAAAGATGTTTACTAAAAAAAATTTTCCTCCTTTTAAGACATTTTAAAATAATTTATTAATCTCTTTTTTATCATTATAAAAATATATGTAACCACCATTTTTTTATTAAAAGAATTGATAAAAATATCGAAATCAATAAAAAACTTGTATAGTCAAAAATTTCTAGTTCAAAATTTTCACATATTTTGAGCACTTTCTAAAGAATTTAAAGATGTTTACTAAAAAAATGTTTCCTCCTTTTAAGACATTTTAAACTGATTTATTAATCTCTTTTTTATCATTATAAAAATATTTGAACCACTATTTTTTTATTAAAATAATTGAGAAAAATAGGTATTATATCAATGAAAAACTTAGTTTAAAAAAGTAAAATTTCTTTACTTTACAAAAGTTTCTAGTTTATCACTTTTAATTCAAAAAATTTGAAGAAGGTTACTTAAAACATTTTAAAATGATTAATTAATCTGTTCTTTGTCATTATAAAAATATTTGAACCACATTTTTTTATGAAAATAATAATATGAGAAAGGTATGAGCATCTACATAAAAATTCTAAATTATTATTAATTAATAGTTGTTTAATTTTTGAACTTTTCAATGATTTAAAGAATTTTGAATTGTACTGATTTAAAATGTCAATGGAAAACTAGTTTAGAAAAGCTTCCTTGCACAGTCAATGTAAGTTTCTATCTAGTCCATTATAAATAGAAACTAAAACCAATCCTGAAATACGCAATTCACCAATAAAAAGGGAAAGGTGGATTTACATTCGCCTTTCCATAATTTACAGTAAATAAATTTAATATAAATTTGCATTCTCTGTCGAAACTTGCATGCACGCAAACCACTTCCAAGTTGTAGTGCCGTGGGTTCACTTTAATAATGATAATTGCCTCGGAAGAAATTATCATGCATATTATTTCACTAATCTGATTTTACAGTTACCTGGAAATGCCGACTGTAATTTAAATTAAGTTACTAGTAGTAATGTCGGAGCTGGGTCCCCCCAAAATACTGTGATGGTGTATATTCCCCTTCGGAAATCGAATTTAAAAAACAAACGAACCGTGATTAGAAAATAGTTATTCGGAAGCTGCAGTCTGGAGCTGACGTAATTGGGATTTACGCGTCCAATAACGTGCACCCTCCCTGTCCCCTGAATTTTAAATAAATTTAAAAACTTTGTGGGAGTGATGGGGAATTAAAAAATTAAATGTCAAGTCAAGCTGATTCATCGTGGAACTGGGAGGGCCATTTTCCAAAGGGGCTGTCCTTTCAGTTTGTAACCTTGGATCGACTGTGGGATTATAATGGATGCTTAAGGCATCCAGTTGGTTAAACATCTTGAATATGATTTATTGTACGGCCACGAAGCGGTGAGAGACTGCTTATTTATTAATGGGAATGTTGGTTAAGATTAAACTTTTCCGAAAACCCGGCGAGCGTGATTTGTGACGGTCCGGCCCGGCATTTCCCTCGCACGCCAAAGAATAAAAAAAAACACCTCCATCGACCGCAGATAATCATTAATCAGGCGAGACATGGCTCCTTTGTCTGGTCCCCGGTCCCTCGCCCCCCTACACCCCAGACGGACTCAGGTGGCCAGAAATTCAGCCATCCTCGCCCACTCGAAATAAATCACATGCATTATTGAACAATGGGGGCTCCGCTCACAGCAATTACAACATGGCCGACCAAAGTGAAATTACTGCACCCCTTCCTGCGCTGAATCATCCGGACTGAAAATTTAATTTTTTAGGCGTGGTCCAGACGCAATTTAGCTAATAAATCAATTATGTCGCCTTTAATTGGTTTGAGCAAAGTTACAGTAACACAATAATAGAATTTTAATGTTCATTTAAAACTAAGCGTTTCGCAGCTTCAAACCACACGCCCCTGGTTAAATATTAATCTGTAGTCGGGGGCCGGCCATGCTGATGCAACTTTAACGTACAAACTGAAATTTCATCTGCATAACTAGTTTCCACCGCATCTCATGTTCCGTTAAAATTTTCATCACGCCCATTTTCTTTCTATAAAACTCACCCGTTCAGATGGAAAATAACCTCTCAAACGAGATTCGTAAATTTTACACAGGTTCGAGGCGCAGATTTTCATGAAGGCGCCAAAATGTTGTTTTTGCATTAATTATTTCATTATTGGGATTTTTACGGATGAATTCTTTATGACGCCTTTTGTGGAATGGTCTGAATTATTCACGGCCGACCTAAAGAAAGGCTGATTATGGATTGGCATGGATATTGAAAAGTTTATTCTTGGTGATCAGTGATGATTTGCACGGGACTGGAATTAAAATTCGAAGGTACGGCAATGAGGGTAGTTTTCCCCCGGTTTGAAGGAATTGCAGCGGGATGCACCCCGGTATCCGCACTAACAAATGTATATGTTGCAATACCCGCCAAGCGGGAGCGATATTTACGGCATAGTTCGGCCGTATCCCCCAGTCGAGATTAAAACCCATAACTTATATTTTATTTCCCTTTTTGTGCCCCCCGCGCCACCGGAAACTTTTCGCCACTCGAACAACTCCATTCGGCCTTTTCTTTCAGACTTAATGAGTTCGAAAGTTTTTCTGCGAGCTGTTATAAGGGCAACTTAGCCAACGCCATTTCCTCAGATAAATTAGTCTGGGAAATGGTGAAACACTGCTAAACATTGAATTTTTTCCCCCGTTTCCTCGTCGACTATTTTCAACGTTTAACATTAGTTTTCTTTACGGGGGCATCATTAACGGAATTTTATCTATAGTTCCATCTTAACTGGCGGAGATTCAATTTCGCCAAAGTACTCCGAGTAATATAGACTGCATTTTATGTTGCGATTACTTGAGGAGAATTTTTCGCTATCTGTATAAAGCAAAACTAGAAAAAGACATTCACTGAGCATTTTAATTTCTTACAAATTCCATTTTATGGTTCCATATACATGCTCTTACATATCGATTTATCTGGGCCTGCCAAAATCTTGTTTCAGTTCTTTCAACAAGAACCTAGATCCAATCTGAAAATTTAATTACACTCCCGCTTGTGAGTTGCAGTGTTTCATTTAGGGGGTGAGCACGTTGGGTAAACTGATGCGATATGTAAATGAAAGGCATAGAGAAATTCGGTAAGTCACGCTAACTCTGAGCGTTAATGACATCATAAAGTACCTGGCTTAGTGCGGTTACAAAAGCTAATGCCGTGTAATGGGCCTTGTTATAGAGTGTCGGCCTGTCCTGCTGTGCGAGGAGAAGCGCGTGCGATAATTTGATAATATTAGTCCGTTATTGAGGGTAATCGTCTTTATACTTCATAACATGTTATTCCCCAAGACACGGCACGCATGTCCACCAATTTATTAAATTGTTCCTCCCCGCCAGTTTATTAATATTTTTTCCATTTCCCCGTTCGTAATCCTCCTTTATTCGTCCATCAAATTGCCACCTTTTAAATTAGGTTTATGCCACGTATCAGCCACATAAACAATTGTCCACGTTAACAGCCCATTAACAAGGATTGCAATGAAACGTTTATGTGTCCGCAAATTGTGTTATTACAGAATTCACCACGGTAATGTCATTATTATTAATACCATGATGAAACGTTTATCTGTTTATCATCTGGGTCAGATTCTCCGATTATTAATTAATCAACCCCCAAGTTTATTTTACAATTTTACGAAACCATTATCATTCTTGTTTAGATACTGAAGAGTAAAGAAAGCTTGATTGATCTCGGGCTTTGCTGGAAGTACGTGAAAACTGGAAAACTTGAAAAACGACTCGGCCTTAACGACGTCGTAAATTCTTCATTACATGACACATAAATTTAACATACGCTTCTGGTTTTGTACGTAATTTACGGCCGGTTCAGACAATTACATTAAAGAAAGCAGCTCCGCAAGTACTCAAATCAGATGGCTAGAAAAAAATTGGTTGTATTTAAGGCACGAAGGTAAATTCTAATTAAATCCTGCAAACACAGGAAAAAGTGAGGCGTGCGAACGTCCGGGGTGAGTAGATAACACAGTAAAAATTATTCCCCGACTATATGAAAATGTAAATCTCAAAGAAGCGGGCGAGAGACGTTTCCGCCGTTTTCTTAAAGGGGCGGCTTTTGTGCCTCGCCATAATTTGAATCATATTTTCAAATCTAATTTGGCAATTGGCTCACACCGCCCCGCACTTAGGGATCCGCACAGAGCCAGTAACACTATCAACCGTCATTATCTTGTACCTCGAACGCACTGTGCCCGCTTTAAACTGTGGCAAAATGGCGATAAAGTTACGCGGAATGGCTCCTTTACGCGTGTTTATGTATCCTTACAGCAGTCAATGCTCATGTTCTCGAGTAACGCACCGAACCATTCTAACCCACATTATACGGCCGTTGTATAATCTTCCCGCTATCAAGTCTTTAATCAAGACGTAACGTGTTTTTTAATGGGCACATCGTGTGCGTGATTCGGACCAGACATTTACGACCGAATGTTTCCTCTAATGCGACCATTGTCGGACCTGACTGGATTTCCAGCAACAGAGATTGCCCAACGGCACGAAAGCTCATTTCCTAAAAGCGACTTTGGTGTGTTTCCTAAACAAGGTGATTGAAAATCCTTGCATGTTCATTACACAAGCGATTCATCAACAACAAATCTTCAAGTTGGGAGTTTACATCCAAAAAGCTGAAGACTTCAGTTTTGGACGACGATCACAGAAGATAAACCAGTAAAGGATCTTCTAATGGAGATGAAACTGGCTTCTTCTCTTAATATAGATGCTACTCTTGAATCCAAAACTCCAAAATTTGGATGTTAAGTCATTCCAAGATGAATGTGCAAACGAAAGAATTCACACAGTATTCACTTGTTCCAGCTTCAGCAAATTAAAGACATAATAAACAGAATTGAAACAGTCCCCTGGTTACATTTATTTGAGACGAAACCGACATCTTCTCGTAATGTAGATGTACACCAAGAGAAAACTATTCAAAATTTGGAAGTTAAGTCATTCCAAGAAGACCTCCAACATTTAGTAATGGAAGATTAAAGTTGATGAATGAGTAAAAGAAAGAATTCACACAATATTGACTTGTTCCAGCTTCAACAAGTTAAAGACATAATAAACAGAATTGAAACAGTCACAAAAAGATTGCCTAAGGTATCTCCTGGTTACATTTATTTGAGATGAAACCGACTTCTTCTCGTAGTGTAGAGATGTACACCAAGAGAAAACTATTCAAAATTTGGAAGTTAAGTCATTCCAAGAAGTCCTCCAATATTTAGTAATAGAATATTTAAGTTGATGAATGAGTAAATGAAAGAATTCACACAATATTGACTTGTTCCAGCTTCAACAAGTTAAAGACATAATAAACAGAATTGAAACAGTCACAAAAAGATTGCCTAAGGTATCTCCTGGTTACATTTATTTGAGACGAAACCGACATCTTCACATAATGTAGATGTACACCAAGAGAAAACTTTTCAAAATTTGGAAGTTAAGTCATTCCAAGAAGACCTCCAACATTTAGTAATGGGAGATTTAAGTTGATGAATGAGTAAACGAAAGAATTTTTCATTCAAATATATCTATTTACCCAAGATTTACTTGTTTCAGCTTCAACAAGTTAAAAACAGAATAAAGAGAATTGAAACCACCACAAAAGGATTTAATGTACGTGCATATCTTTAAAGCAGCATAAATTAAACATGTTTATGTTTAGTCCTAATTGTAAACAGTTTTACTTAATTACCATTTTACACGTAATTACCGTAAACAATTGTTCAACGTTTTTATTGCACATTTTTAACAAAATAACAATATGTACAGGCGCTTATATACCAGCCATAAAAAATTTGCACTCGCTGTAACATAACGACTCATAAAACAATTTCCTAGTTTCAACTTTGATACTTGGATGAACAATAAAAAATATGGGATGTAATTGTTGAAGAACGTGTTTTGTTGCTTATCAGATTTCAGTTTATGTAGGTAATGCATCCATTTGACTTTCTTCCTAATCATTGATTTTTATCCTGAGTTAATTCCAGCTTCATTTACGAGCAATATTTCCACCATAAAAATTTGACTGATACTCGTGAGTGAAAGATAACGATGCACTAAACTGACTTTCTTAAGTTAATAGATTCGGTTATCTCGACGGAAGTGCCATAATCGAAAATTTCCCCAATAGGTAGATCGTATTATTACAGGTAGGTCGCTTGGGGGGGATCACACCTCACCATCATGTTGTATTATCCCATAACCACTCTAGTTATTGGCTCAACCCACATTTGATATCGGCGATACAATGGAAAATTTTTATTAAAAAGCTTCCTCCCCAGTGCACCACTGCGCCAGCAACAACAATAATTTAATTTCGAAGCGGGGGTGTTCTTCCGGAAGAGGAATGGAAGGAATGAAACGACACTTCGGGAAGTGACATTCTTAGCAAGTCGAGGAAAATTTTAACTGTTCAATAAATCTGTATTTCGAAAATTGCCGGCAACATCCAGACCGTTAGAGGCACGTCCATTTACAGGCAATTAAGCCCTGGACTGAAGCTTGAAAGTTTTCGCCGCGATAAAAATTAATTTTAATATTTGCAAATTCCGAGACATTCGGCGAGCAATTTTGCGGGGGACGCAGCGTCGGTGCGGCAGGCTAAATTCTTTATTAATTACATTCCGGGGGCGGCGACGGGTACGGAGGGTGGGCCCTTCTAATTACGCCGTCGAGCGACTCGCATTGCCTGGCAATATGCCACCTAATGGATATGAGGCAGTAACTCATCGAGAACATCGGGTCAAATTAATTTCGGGAGTTTGGGGGATTACTGACGATCTCTGCGACAATGAAAAACTACCAATTAGAGAGTAACATTCGAAATGTCTTTGAACTCCATGTAGGATGTTTAAATTAATCATTTGTCACTCTACAAGCTACGTTCACCTCCTGAAAATGTGATTCTTGAAAAATTTATTAGAAGAAAAATTGAAATTTCAGTTTCTTAAAAAAATTATGAAGTTTTTATGAAACTAATATTAATATAATTATTGTTGTTGAGCAGTAAAGACAAAAATTTCAATTGGAATCTTGGAAACTTTTTATCTCTATTTTGGAGATTTTAATAAATTATGAAAGGTAACTAAATTTTTTTTTTGAAATTATTATTTAGAATAATAATTTTATTAACATTAGAAAAAAATTGTAGTTATTTTATACATCAATAAAAAGTAGTAAAAAAGTAAAATGCCTGAAAATCACTGAAATCTGAATTTGTTCTAGTTTAATTATTTTATTTAATTAAAAATAATTTCTAAATAATAAAACAAAATTAAATAGAACAATCCTGAATGAAAAAATTGTAAACAACAATGACAAAAAATCTATTTTTTTCAGTTTAAAGGCAACTTTTATCTTCTGAAAAATATGTTTCAGTATACCACTTGTTACAATTGGGGAGATTTTTAAAAATATAAAAATCTAATTTTAAATTATTTTAAGATTATTAATTTTATTATAATTTAGCACACATTTTTTTAAATTCTAATCATACATCAATAAAACTGAAAAATGTCTGAAAATCACTAAAATTGGAATTTGTCTTAGATTAATTATTTTGTTTAACAAAAAATCATTTCTAAATAAATTAACAAAGACAAATAATTCAATATGGAATCTAAATATTTGTTAATTTAAAGGCGACTTTTATCTTCTGAAAAATGTGATTATTAAATAATTTATTGAAAGAAAAATATACATTTCACTTATTAAAATTGGAGAGATTTTTAAAAATTATAAAATCTAACTAAAATTGAATATTTGTCTAAATTATTTCAAGAATATTCATTTTATTCTAATTTAGCAAACATGTTTTGAATTCTAATCATACATGGATAAAACTGAAAAAGTCTGAAAGTCACTAAAATTGGAATTTGTTGTAGTTTAATTATTTTGTTTAACGGAAAATGATTTCTCAATAAATCAACAAAGATAAAAAACTTAATATGGAATTTAAACATTTTTTAATTTAAAGGGGACTTTTATCTACTGAAAAATGTGATTATTAAACAATTTATTGAAAGAAAAATGTCCATTTCAGTATACTACTTATTAAAATCGGGCAGATTTTAAAAAAATGTAAAATATAACTAAAATTGAATATTTTTCTAAATTATTTTGAGAATATTATCACATAACTAAAATTTTTTTTTAACTGCCAAGTTAAACAAGAGTAAAAAATCTAAGATGGATTATAAAGTGAATTTGTTGAAGTTTAATAATTTTCCAACTACCTAAATAAATAAAAAAAAACAAAAACATCAAGAATTTGTCAAATTACATAATACATAGCTAAAATACAAGTAATATTTTGAAAAAAAAAGAAAACAAAACAAATGGATGAAAGAATTTTAATTTATTAAAATATGAAATAAATAAAAACAAAACTTGGTGATATTTTGATTTCCCATTAATAGTAAAAATATTTTCAATAAAATGTAAAGGCTTCTTTGGGGCCCGTTTAATAATTTGTGGGAAGATATTTAATTAAGTGTATTGTCTGAATTTAGAGAATGAATTAAATGAAGTAGAAAATTTTAATATGTGAGAAAATCAGCTAGATAAAAGGGTTTTATGGAAGGTGAAAATAACTGGTCGGCACGACCCCCCGAAATGTACGGTATGGTTAAGGTCTGATGAAAATGAAGCGTTTTTGTTTGTTGTTAATTTTATGGAAATAACACAATCTACTTGCCGCAAGTGTCGGAATGACGGCCGTAAACATTCGCCCCCTTTAACACACGACACCCCAGCGAGGTTGATATAATTTTCTGGACGGTTCCCCTGGCGGCAATAGCTATCTAACCGACGATTGTCCATCACGGACCAAATGGCCTATACAAGAGATAGTGACCATAGTTTGCATAACGGGAATATGGCCATTGTATAGACCGTTTTCTTTTTACGACGGACCCCTTCTGGACCGAACGTCCCCCGGGATCTTCTTTTTGTTATCCCCGCTGCACTCCCGGTAATTCAAATCATACGTGATTATCATACGACACAATGGCCCGACGAATCGTCCTTCCTTCCAACCATATTATGTTATTAGCGGTTACTCGCCCCGTTTTTCTGGAAAAGGGTGCACCGGACGCCGGACCAACCCCCTCTTGTATTCGTATGAAGTCATTTTACAGGTTTAATGGCCAATACGAGGTGTCACTTTATGTGAACATAAAAACTAGTAGTTGTAGTTCTATAATCAGTTCTCATCCATTTTAGTGCCTATAAAAAAATTATGGCGCTACTTTACGATCGCATTTGTAACCATTTGGCAAATTCAACCAATTAACTAATTACAGACTTGTATTCTACGTCTATTTTAACGCACTGTTTGTGGTTGGTCAAAAACTCAAATACGTACTAAACACACAAACGCATAAATCCGATAATAAATCAAACAGAAATTTGGGATCTATTAAACAAACCGTCCGATTATTTAGGACGGTCAAAGCCGGATCGCGAGGCGCAGTTTCCTCCTTGTAAACTGTAAATTGAAATCTTCAAACGGGCGAAAATTTTAAATAAAAAAACAAATTCGCCGGACAGATTTACGCCCGAGGGCCGTGATTTACGGGCGCTTATTTGAAACGTTCATTTATGAAACATTTATCGGTGCGATTTAAACATTTTTTCGGGCATAATAAACACCGGGCTCTGAATCAATTTTTTTCTCTCTCCTCTCCCGATACGGGTGCACCGCCGTCGAATATCTGAAAGCGATTGCTGCGCCGGAAAGATGTTTACCGTAACGGCGGTGCTGTTGTAAATTTTATCACGTTTACACTCGAAAAGTAATGGCTATATACAAACACAAAGCGTTGTTTCTTTTTACACGGCGGCATTGACTTTAAATATACATACTGGCGAAAAGGTAGTGGAGATTTCCGAGAACTAGTTTTATCTATACTTAACCTAACGCCATTTTTTATAGATAGGGGTGCTGAATTTTGCTAATAACGTTTTACTTAATTTTTATGTAATAGAGGAATAATCATATATTTACTTTCTAAACAATTTATTTATGAACTTTTCTATCGATTTAATGTGCTATATAGACAAATTATTACAAAAACAAGATAAAAAATCACAAAAATATAAAATAGAAATAATTTTTATAAAGATTTCTTTTCACAATTCACTAAAAATTGGAATACTAACATATTTATTTTCAAATAGTTGTTTATGTATTTCTCAGTTGATTTAATGAGTTAAAATTTATTCAAAAAATTAATTAAAGCATTGTAAACAATATTGTATAAAAAACAATTTATTTCTTTATAGCTGTTTTTTAACAATTCAAAATAAAATGGAATAATATGTTTATTTTCCAACTGCCTTATTATAAATGAACTTTTTTGTTGATTTAATGTGCTCCAAGTTCATAAAAAGAGTTGTATAAACATGTTAGAAAATACAATAGAAATTATCTTTTTTTTTTCAATTCAAAAGAAAACAGACCAACTGTCGGTTAACCATAAACATTTTAGTCGATTTAATGTGCTATATATTCATAAAAATAATTAAAACAATATAAACAAGATAAAAATATACAGAATAAGATAAAAATTACTTTTATATAGTAGTTTTTACACAAATTTAAAACAAAAGAAATCATGTATTTATTTTCAACCCTTTATTGTCATTTATAAATTTTTCTGTTGATTTAATTTGCTATATATAATCAAAATTAGTTTAAACTTAATAAAAACATATACATAGAATTAATAGAAATTATTTTTGGCTAGTATTTTTTAACAATTCATAAAAAAATGGAATAATGTTTATTTTCCAACCATGTGTACCCATAAATTTTTTACGATTTAATGTGTCATGTCATAAAAATTATTAAAACAGTATATACAAAATGAAAACATATAGAATAAAATTAAAATTATTTTTATATATTAGTTTTTTAACCAATTTAAAAGGAAAAGTCAACATGCATTTATTTTCCAAGAAATTATTTTTGTCTAGTAATTTGTAACAATTCATAAAAAATGTAATAATATTTATTTTCCAACTATGTGTATCCATAATCTTTTTGACGATTTAATGTGTCATGTCATAAAATTTACTAAAACAGTATATACAAGATAAAAACATATAGAATAAAAAAATAAAAATTATTTTTGTAGAGTAGTTTTTTAACAAATCAAAAGTAAAAGAAATCATTTATTTATTTTCCCACTTTTTTTTGTCATTTATAAACTTTTCTGTTGATTTAATGTGTTATATATTATCAAAAATAGATAAAACAGTCAAAATTGAATAAAAACATATAAATAGAATTAATAGAATTTATTTTTGTTTAGTAGTTTTTTAAACAATTTAAAAAAGATGAATTAATGTTTATTTTCCAACTGTGTGTTTTCATAAACATTTGGGAGATTTAATGTCATGTCATAAAAATAATTTAAACAGTACAGACAAGATAAAAACATACAGAATAAAATAAAAATTATTTTTATATGGTAGTTTTTCAAAAAATTTAAAAGAAAAAGTAATCATGCATTTATTTTTCCAACTATGTGTATCCATAAACTTTTCTGTCGATTTATAGAGCTATAAAATCATAAAAATTGTTGAAACGGTAAAAACAAAATAAAAACATTAAAATTAAATAGAAATTATTTTTATCTAGCTGTTTTTTAACAAGAAAATGGAATATTTATTTTCCAACTGTCTATTCCATAAACTTTTTGGCCAATTTAATGTGTTATATTTTTATAAAAGTAAATAAAACAGAATAAACAAGATAAATACATATAAAATAAAATAATTCTTTTATGTAGTAGTTTTTTAATAATTAAAAAAAAAGGAGTTACATATCAACTGTTTGTTGTTATTTATGAAAATTTATGTTGATTTAATGTGTTATATATTCATAGAAATAACTAAAACAGTAAAAAGTAAATAAAAACATACAAATAGAAATTATTTTTGACTACAACATTTAGAATAAAAAATATATAATATATTTTTAACAATTTAAAAAAAAATAATAATAATATATTTATTTTGCAACTTTTCTGTCGGTTTAATGGATTTTTAAATGCTTTTTATACGTACTCCCGCTAATTTAAGAAAAATAGTCATCGAGTAGTAAAAAAAGGTATGCAAAATTCACCGTACATTAATAAAAAATGTTAATTTAAGAAGACGATCGTTTTCCTTTCTGCGGTCCTTTGGCCTTGGTCTCATTTTTGTAAATCATTGTACTGTTATTCCACAGTAGTTTAATTTTTATTGCCAGGCCATCGAAAAGCCATAAAAATCGGGTTTTATGACAGCCATCCCTTCCTACCGTTTCAGGAAGCGCGACTTTCGGGTCTTGGACCTCATTTCGTATCATTTTCGGACACACACACATACAAAAATTATAATATAATATTGTGTGTTTTTTGCTATTTATTTCGGGATCGTTTTGTTGATTTAATACAGATAATATTGATTGGTCATTTGATGCATTTATTGTAAGTACGTCCCTTTATCATTTACACATAGTAAATCCTTTCCTGTGAGAACATCTACTTAGTTATTCAACATGGATATAAAACTTGAATTTATGCGCGAGTGTTGGACTGGAATAATTAATTAAAATGTATATCGAATTATAGATCGGAGATACCTGATAAAGAAATAATTAATAATTAAGTAAGATAAGAATAACTAATTATTAATTGCATTGTATTTAAATGTGAAACGATTAAAGCTTTTCATAAACAGACGGATTTTACTGATTTCCATTTTTATAATTGTATGACAGCCACATATACATGAACCCAACAAAACATGTGAGACTATTTCTCCACATATTCCTTCGTTACACGTTTATGACATGTTAAATTTAGAGCTTTAGTAATAATTAACATAACAATTTATTACTCATCAACAGACTCGTTGACATATCAAGCATACTTGTAAAATATAAAGTTAAAAGAGTGACGGCTGACCTTTTAAATCTACAACGAGGATAAGATTTGATAAATTGCAATATTTAATGTATTCAAAAGCACTTCGGTTGTATTATAATTATATAATTTTAAATGAGTAAAGTACCAATAACACATTAATGGAAATTTGCAATTCATATTGGAGAAAAGAGACAAAATGTTTGTACGTATGTATATCACGCATAAAGGCAGCTTATAAATGCCTAATTACTGGATATTTGTGTTTATGTGAACTTTATCGTTAATGAAGAATACAAACCTTTAAATTATTTAAATTTGTGGAAAAATTAAGGTTTATCAAGAAAAAGCATTAAATCCAACCTTAACTATTAATCACAGATAAAAGACTGTTCAACTTCTTTTCCATTGTGGTTTTAAATTTTAACAACAATTATGTGTAAATAATTAAAGGTCAAACTCATCAACTGCTTTAGTAGTATTAGATATTTTAAGTAATTTTAGGTATATTTAGGTATTTGGTTGTGGTCAGATAAGATTTGAGCATACTGGGACTGTTTCCTGTTATCATTTTAAAATTTAACAACAATTATAGATGAAAATTTATATGTCAAACCTATTAACTATTTATATTTGGCAATGGCCAATTCAGAGGAAGTATACCAAGATTATCAAGAAAAAACATTAAATCCAACCTAACTATTGATCACAAATAAACAACTGTTCAATTACTTTTCCATTGTCACATTTAAATTTAAGAATAATTGTCAAACTCACCATCTGTTTATATTTGGTCGTGGTCAACTCGATGGGAGTAGTTTACTATGGAAAAATTAAAGATTGTCAAGAAAAAATATTAAATCCAACCTAACTATTGATCACAGATAAAGAACTGGTCAATTTCATTTCCATTGTCACATTTAAATTTAAGAATAGTTGTCAAACTCATCATTTGATTATATTTAAACTTAGTCACCTCAATGGGAGTATTATATTATGGAAAAATTAAAGATTGTCAAGAGAAAAACATTAAATCTGACCTAACCACTGATCACAGATAAAAAACCATTCAATTTATTTTCCATTGTCACATTTAAATTTAAGATTAATTGCCAAACTCACCATCTGTTTATATTTGGGCTTGGTCAACTCGATGGGAGCATAGTACTATGAAGAAATTAAAGATTATCAAGAAAAAACATTAAATCCAACCTAACTATTGGTCATAGACAAAGAACTGGTCAATTTATTTTCCATTGTCACATTTAAATTTAAGAATAATTGTCAAACTCATCATTTGTTTTTATTTGAACTTTGTCAACTCAATCTGAGTATTATATTATGCAAAATTAAAGATTATCAAGTAAAAAACATTAAATATAACCTAAACATTTATCACAGATAATAAACTATTTAATTCATTTTCCATTGTCACATTTAATTTTGAGATTAATCGTCAAACTCACCATCTCTTTATATTTGGACTTGGTGAACTCGATGGGAGTATGATACTATGAAAAAGTTAAAGATTATCAAGAAAGGACATTAAATCTAACCTAACTATTGATGATAGATAAAGAACTGGTCAATTTCTTTTCTATTGTCACATTTAAATTTAAGAATAATTGTCAAACTCATCATTTATTTATATTTGAACTTCGTCAAGTCAATGGGAGTATCATATTATGGAAAAATTAAAGAGTATCAAGAAAAAACATTAAATATGATCTAACCATTGATCACAGATAAAAAACTATTTAATTCATTTTCCATTGTCACATTTAATTTTGAGATTAATCGTCAAACTCACCATCTGTTTATATTTGGACTTGGTGAACTCGATGGGAGTATGATACTATGAAAAAGTTAAAGATTATCAAGAAAGAACATTAAATCTAACCTAACTATTGATGATAGATAAAGAACTGGTCAATTTCTTTTCTATTGTCACATTTAAATTTAAGAATAATTGTCAAACTCATCATTTATTTATATTTGAACTTCGTCAAGTCAATGGGAGTATCATATTATGGAAAAATTAAAGAGTATCAAGAAAAAACATTAAATATGATCTAACCATTGATCACAGATAAAAAACTATTTAATTCATTTTCCATTGTCACATTTAATTTTGAGATTAATCGTCAAACTCACCATCTGTTTATATTTGGACTTGGTGAACTCGATGAGAGTATGATACTATGAAAAAGTTAAAGATTATCAAGAAAGGACATTAAATCTAACCTAACTATTGATGATAGATAAGGAACTGGTCAATTTCTTTTCTATTGTCACATTTAAATTTAAGAATAATTGTCAAACTCATCATTTATTTATATTTGAACTTCGTCAAGTCAATGGGAGTATCATATTATGGAAAAATTAAAGAGTATCAAGAAAAAACATTAAATATGACCTAACCATTGATCACAGATAAAAAACTATTTAATTCATTTTCCATTGTCACATTTAATTTTGAGATTAATCGTCAAACTCACCATCTGTTTATATTTGGACTTGGTGAACTCGATGGGAGTATGATACTATGAAAAAGTTAAAGATTATCAAGAAAGGACATTAAATCTAACCTAACTATTGATGATAGATAAAGAACTGGTCAATTTCTTTTCTATTGTCACATTTAAATTTAAGAATAATTGTTAAACTCATCATTTATTTATATTTGAACTTCGTCAAGTCAATGGGAGTATCATATTATGGAAAAATTAAAGAGTATCAAGAAAAAACATTAAATATGACCTAACCATTGATCACAGATAAAAAACTATTTAATTCATTTTCCATTGTCACATTTAATTTTGAGATTAATCGTCAAACTCACCATCTGTTTATATTTGGACTTGGTGAACTCGATGGGAGTATGATACTATGAAAAAGTTAAAGATTATCAAGAAAGAACATTAAATCCAACCTAACTATTGATCACAGATAAAGAACTGTTAAATTTCTTTACTATTGTCACAAAAATTAAACAGTGTCCAGAGAGAAACATTAAATCCCACCTAATTATTGACCTCAGGTTAACTTCTTTTCTATTGGCATTTTTAAATTAAAGAGTAATTAAATGTCAAACTCATCATCCCTTTAGACTCGGTTGTGGTCAACTCTATGGGAGTATACTTCACCAATTATCTGAACGGAGTGCTTCTGAGCATTTTATGGCATGTTGACAGCGAATTTTATAGGGGCGTAAAATCATTCTTCTACTGTCAACCAAAGTTGTTATGTCATTTTATGTTTTTATGCGGTCTATTTTAATAAATTGTAGATTTATTACGTTGCGGTATTGGGCCGAACGGTTATTTTTTTTAAAAGCCATGACGATGTTATTAAACGGCACGCCGCGGCGAAATATTCGGAACCCCATTGTTAACGAATTGCCCGAACACAACTAGCGCATAAAAGCAAATTGCCTCAAAAATAATTTCAACAATTTAATCAAAAGTACAATGTAATAATACAAAATGGATATTGGCGCAATAAAACCCAAATTGTCTTGTCAAACTGTTATAAACCAGACCGCCATAGTGAGCTTTTGTTTTTCCGAAAATTTGCTGCTGACGAAAAACATGAGTACGGAACACTTCTGGTAAATCAGTACTGGGTTAGGCGCTTAACTCATTATTTAAGTACGACTGTGTGTGGTATCAGTTTTCACTTTCAGACGGTACGGTTTTATTTATCGCGTTTTAGTTCCAGTGACCTATATTAACACTCAGAAGTTAATTACGACACAAGCACATAATTTAGTAGAAATGGTAGGTTGGAAATCACAAATAATTTTTTTTAATATATATATATATATATATATATATATATATATATATATATATATATATATATATATATATATATATATATATATATATATATATATATATATATATATATTAAACTAAAAATTCAGTTATTCAAAAAAACCGATTTTATTTGAATAAGCAAGTTAAGCGAGATAGATTTGAATTTTGAATGGCCACAGGCTGATGTAAAAGCCTTTGTCGGCGTTTTGGAACGGCTGTTATTAATAGGACGTGCTCAAAATAAAATTTACAAATTGCTTGACATTGTTATTAAACATTGCATTCAATATGAAAACGGCGTACGAGTTTATTACTATTTTTATGGGCGATTGTAGTCAATATAAAGGCAATAAAACTAAACAACACTGACCAAACTCATTGATATAAAACACTGATCTATCCCAATTTGTAAATATGTACATTTAAAGATAATATAATAAATTTATTGCAGAATTATTATATTGTTTTATATTATTTATTATTATTCCACAATATTTGTTGAACTTGACTTCCGTCAATTCTATTACAATTTTAGTAAAACTAAATGTAAAATTAGTATTTTATATTGAATATTATCAATTCAAATCAATATTAAAATTATTAAATGCTGTGAATAAAAAAATATAGAAAATGAGAGGTTTTTAAAATTTTTAGTTTTTTTTATAAAAATGGGTTCAATTATCTTACATTATCAGAATCTATTATCTATCTCTTGTAGAAAATTCTAATAATTATACTAATATACATTTTTTCACAATGATTAAATTCCCCCAAGTAAGGAAGTTGTAAGATTTTTTTAACCTATTTGGAAAGTACAAAAACTGGTTAAAAATAAAAATAAATTATTTTAGCCTTTATTTAATAATTTTCAAAATCTGTGTCTCTTGTAATTGATAAATATACATAACTAATGCTTATTGAAGTTTGCTTATTGTAAATGTATTAAAATTTTAGTAAATAATGTAAAATAATATAAAATAAAATAAAAAGTGTTTTTCAAGAAAATTCTAATAATTAGTTTAATTTAAGAATTGATATTGAAATTATTTTTTTTAAACTATTAAGCTTTCCATATTATTTGCACTAATTAGAAAAAAGGTGCTCTTGATTAAATTTGATTAACACAACCATTTTTTAGATATTTCAGTTTTAATGTTTATTTTAATCTTATTCAAACATTAAAATTAAAATATCTCGAAAACGGCTGTATGTATCAAAATTAATTTAGAGTCCTTTTCTTGTCTAAATTGTGCAAAAAACATAAAAAGCTTAATAGTTTTAAAAAATATTAAGTTGTAAGATTTTTTTTAACCTATTTGGAAGAACAAAAACTGGCTAAAAAATAAAAATAAATTATTTTACAATTTTCAAAATCTCTGTCTCTTGTAATTGATCAATATACATACATCTATTAAAATTTTAGTAAATAAGATACAATCAAATAAAATAGGAAATGTGAAGTTTTAAAAGTGTTCAAGAAAATTCTAATAATTAGTTTAATTTAAGAATTTATATTGAAATTTTTTTTGTCCTCTTTTCTACGCCACTGAATATTTTTTAAACTAGAAATTTTCCATGTTTATTTTAATCCTCTTCAAACATTAAAATTAAAATATCTCAAAAAACCTGTATCTATCAAAATTAATTTAGAGTCCCTTTTTTTTCTAAATTGTACAAAAAACATAAAAAGCTTTATTAAGCTTTATTAAAAAATATTGTAAATATTGACAAATGTATTTGTCAGAATTAATTTAGAGCATCTTTTTTCTTCTAAATTGTGCAAATAACAACAGACTAACAGTTAAAAAATAGTCAGTGGCGAAGAAAATGGAGTGTGTAATAAATAAAATTTATTACATTGAATTAAAAGTATATATTTCAAGATACAAAGGTTACGGAAATATGACTAAAAACAATTTTTAAAATTTAAATGTAGAGTTTATTCTTCAGGATATATTTTAGAAAAAAACAGTCATTTAGATTTTCTTCATTATTGAAGATGTTTTAACTGCTCAGATTAATGAATTTTTTGACTTGTAATAATATATTTATTTAATTTAATATTTAATAAAACAATTTTTCTGTATTATATTTGGTTTATTCCAGAAATCTTAACGTAATTATTAATTAATATAATTATGTAAATCATTTTTTTTATAATCATCCAGAGATAATTGTTACTTTTGCTTATTTTAAAGAAATATTAAAACAAGGTGTTAGATAGAAAATAAACAAATAAACAGTTATACCTAAATATTAAGATAAATCTTAATATAATTATCAATTGAAAATTGTTAAGATGAATGATCACTGATAAGTATCAATGAACTTGCTTTACATTACACATTAATATTGGTAATTTAAACAGAAAAGTATAAGAAAGAAAACCAATAAAATGACTTTATCACACCGCTCAGAAATTAATAACTTTCTTGAATATTGAATCTTAACATTTTACCCCAGCAACCGTAAGTCGCCCGTAAAATATTCAAGTGGATACGCCGTGTATATTTAATGGCCGCCGTCTAAAAGGCATAAATACTCGTTATCGTCTAATGCAAGAGCAACGAATCGATGATTTACAGTAAAGAAAAAATCCGCACCCAACTAGAATTAATAAGTAGGGCCGGTAAAGTGAAAATAAATCGGCCGAGTAGTGCGTCGATGGGGCCGGCGGCATCAATCTGCCATCGTGCACTAGATGCACGCGGTGCGAAGCCCTCCACGGCAACGTTATCCAGGGACGTCTCTCGAGCCCTCTTCAAAGTATTTTATAGCCACCTGAACCCCGTCACCCCGCCCATCCCCCCCGCGCCGTCGTTGCACACACAGAACAAGCTTGATCGCAGGAACCGGGGTATAAATTACTGAACCCTCCTCCCTCCGCCTCTTGCGCCCGGCTTGATTCATGCGCCACGGCCGTACGGCTGAAGCTGGCCATGTTTCATTTCTCTCCTTTATCCCGCCTAAATTGGGAATTGTGTTTTTCACCTTCTCCGATTGTCCGCTACGTTGCCCGTTGCCATTCGTTAATTAGATGTCCAATTTTGTTTTTTTCCCTTCCCAAACAAGCGGCTTGTTAGCAGCAACTACGTAATTTATTAAAGCTCAACAAACAATCATTTATTATTATTATCATTACTGGGGGGAATTAAAATTTAAAATTTTCAGTGTCTAGCCAAATTTTATAATTATCAAAGCCTCTGAATTATACATGGCGGGATGTGATCGATAAACGATTTAACAAAAATTCGGAAATTTCAATAAACCAAAATTTATTATTCACTTCAGATTCCCAGCTAGCTGAACCGTATAAATTAGACTTTCGATCGGCGCATAATTTTCGAATAAACAGTCATTTCTGGAAACGTTGATGGCAACGGTGGCATTCTAATTAAGTCGGTGGTTGATCGTGTACTCAAAATAATTACAACTAAACAAATGGAAACGACAAACACTAAACATAATTTAGACAGGCGATTATCTCATTGTTAAGCAAAATCCAAATAATTTATTGTGGGGGGATAACGGGCAAAAAACACGCACGAACCGTATTTATATACTACATAAATTAATTGTAACATAAAACGCCATAATTTATACTAATAAACAGACCATTAGACTGAGTGGAAAAACAAATAGAGCAACGATGTCGTTTGTATTATTAATAAACATTATCCTGGCAATCGTTTCTAATTTTTTTAGATAATCACCACTTTGCATTAGAGCACGGATTTAAATTTTCTACGTCTCTAATGAATTTCCTCGTTTACACATGACAGAATTTAGTTAGTTAGATAAAGTAATCGTTATACGCTTCCGTTCCTGTTCAATTTATATTTTATGTCAACCTTTCGATAAAAAATATACTGTATGATCAAACATGATTGACCGAAAACACTGCTTTCCCAGATAAGTGTCCTCAATGGCATCAAAAAACATAAATCAAGCTGTTATTGCTTGTTTTATTCCTACAATATCCTAAATACATAAATAAATTACTTTTTATAAAGGTTCTAGTCAATCATTTTTGATCACACAGTAATTATTTAGATATTTTTTAAATTTTGTATAAATCATAAATTATAAAATATGAATAAATCTATTTTTATATGCCTTTTATCTGTTTGATTTATGTAGCCTGTAAAAAATGTGTGATCAAAAGTGATTATTTGGGAATAAAAATAAATGTCAACTGTTTTAACTTGTACCTAGAACATTTTAAGCCACCATTTGTCAAAAGTGATACGTTATAATTGTAAACACAGTAAACTTATAATAAATAATTATAATAATTGTAGAGTTATAATTTATATTATTATAAAATATAATGTTCAAAAGAAAAGAAGAAGTTTTACTTTTCTCATTTTCAAATCTTGAACTATACCTAATAATGTTATAAATACTTACTATACACATTTAAAAATGAGACGTCACATCTCCGACAGTAATTTCTCTGTCAATCAGTTTTGATATCACAGTATATTTTTTGTGCATTTGTAAAATAAAATGAACTTCAACACATATACAGAAAAGTTAAATAATACAAGTAAAATTCTTTATTTTGCCCAGAATTGTACGTATTATTAAAATTTACTGTGTGATTAAATATGATTGACCATACTACTCTCTTAAAAAATAATAACAGTAAATACTTTTCACACATTATATTTTAATGCCATTTTTTAACATATTTTGATAGTATTAGTTTAAATATGGTGTCCAATATTTTTGAAATATTCAAAATTTTGAATATTTATATACGATGAGAACACCTTTTTCTGTTAATCATTTTTAAGTATTTTTTGTTGAATAAACTATTTAACAAATTGAAGAGAAATAGAAATACTCTCACTAGACATAGGAACAGATTTCTTAATCTTATAAAATATATTTTTTGAATAAAATTTGAAATTAATTAAATTAATTGAATTGGCATGAAAATATAATAAAATCTAAGAATATTATTAGGCATATTCCAAAAGTTGGATAACATTTCAGAGAGTATTTTTTATGTTAATCATTTTTAATCGTTAAGTATATTTTTGTTAAATAATTAAAACATATCATAAATTGAATAAAAATAGAAATACTGTCACAGAATAAAAGAAACGGGATTCTTTATACAATATATAATTTGTACACAATTTGAAATTAATAATATTCCCAAAATATTGGACAATATTTAACTGTATTCTGTCAAAATGTATATTAAAAAGTTTAATCTCCTCTAAATGTAATAAATATTAATAATTTTATTAGGTAACTTTCAAAATTTTGAATTTAAAAATGAGATACAACGTCAGAAATAGTTTATTCTGTTAATCATTTTTAATCGCTAAGTATATTTTTTTAGTTATAATTAAAATATATCATAAATTGAATAGAAATATAAATAGTCTCACAAACAGATTTCTTTATTCTTTACAATATATAATTTGTACATAATTTGAAAATAATAATATTCTAAATAAGTATTTAAATGAATTGTGTCAAAATATATTTAAAACAAATGTAATAAAATCTAAGAATCAAAATTTCGATTATAAAAATGTCATAACAACTCAGAAAGAAGTTGTTTCTGAATAATTTAAAATGTAATAAAAGCTAATATTTATTTTACTTCAGTCTTGTTCAATGTGTAAAAGAGATTTATTGTTTTACAATCAATAATTTTCAAAGAAAAGGTTCGATCAATCAATTTTAATCACACAGTGAATGTGTAATAAGGTTTTTTAAAAATATACAGGTTATATATTTTGAAACATAAATAAATTCATTTTTTATACCTTGAAGGATGAAAAGTTACGTTATGTAAATGTATTATTGTTGATGAACATAAATTATTTTGTAGTGTTTTCTCTTCAATTACAACATTCAAAGCACCTAATTAACGGACAAATGAGAATATTTAATTGTTAATTGTTATAAAAATTTTCGAGCTATTTATGTGGTGTCCTGGTATAAATAATATAAAACATAATGACACTTCCCCGTACACGTGATTTTTCTCCAATTACGCACCACCTACGCAAAATGCGCCTCTACAATCATGTATTAAATTTCACGGTTACAACGAGTTGTTTTCAGTATTGTTGGATTTTATAAATAGTTCTCCGTGTGGGCAATATATTTAGAATTTGTTACAATGGTAGTTTTCACGTTATAACTATTTTTAGTTGGCTCTATTTACATTCTTATCAGGAAATAGATTAATGCCTTCACGTTAATAACGTACAACAACAATGAAAGATCATCAGAAAATAATATTTTAGATTATTAATTAATTGGCAAGTCCTCCAGTTCATTGAACGACTACCACCCACAATTTTTAATCCACCAATTAAACATATTAACCATCTTTCATTGGCACCATTTCCCATACAAGTCCGCTTAGATCTTATATTAAACATATGCCGCACATTTTAATGCACAAATCTCAATTTATGAAATGTCAAAAATATATTTTACGATCCATAAGTTACAGTTAATGTAGTTCTCTCGGTTTGCATTTAGGTAATGTAATGCGAAAGTTTGGCTTTACTTTATTTCAAGTAATACACTAAATTTAATTTCGTTTGCGCATCTTGATGGTGAAAATTGCCGCAGTTGTTGTCATTGAATCATAATTGGGGACGTCTGTCGGCAAAATAAATAAAAAAATGCATTTTTACTCACAGCTTTTTGAAAAGCTTCTAAAAATCAAAAAAAGTTCAAATCCTCAAATTTTAGGAATGAATGAACAGTTGTTAAATATAATTTTGTAAGTAAAAATTGAAAAATTATATAACTTGGATATCTTAGTTAATTGAATGTTGACAACTCGAAACTTGTAAAGCTTTTGAAAAACAAAAACTTCAAATATTCAAGTTTTAGGAATGAATGAACAGTTTTTAATTAGGATTTTTTAAGTAAAAATTGAAAAAATATGAAACATGGATAACTTGGTTAATTAAATGTTGAAAACTCGAAACTTGAAAAGCTTTTAAAAAACAGAAAATTCGAATATTCATGTTTTAGGAATGAATGGACAGTTTTTAATTATGATTTTGTAAGTAAAAACTGAAAAATTATGTACTTGGATAACGTAATTAAAAATTGAAAAATTATGTAACTTGGATAATTTGGTAAATTAAATATTGAAAACTTTAAACTTCAAAAGCTTTTAAAAAACAAAAAGTTGAAATATTCAAATTTTAGGAATGAATGAACAGTTTTTAAATATGATTCTGTAAGTAAAAATTGAAAAATTGTGTAACTTGGATAATTTGGTAAATTAAATATTGAAAACTCGAAACTTCAAAAGCTTTTAAAAAACAAAAAGTTCGAATATTCATGTGTTTTTAGGAATGAATGAACAGTTTTTAATTATGATTTTGTAAGTAAAAATTGAAAAATTATATAAGTTGGATGATTTGATAAATTAAATGTTGAAAATTCTAAACTTGAAAAGCTTTTAAAAATCAAAAAATTCAAATATTCAAATTTGAGGAATGAGTGAACAGTTTTTAAATATGACTTTGGAAGTGAAAATTGAAAAATTATGTAACGTGGATAACGTGGTTAATTAAATGTTGAAAAATCGAAACTTGAAAATGAACTTCTTAATTCTTAAGTTTTAGGAATGAATGATCAGTTTTTAAATTTGATTTTGTAAGTAAAAATTGAAAAAATATGTAACATGGATAACTTGGTTAATTAAATGAAGGAAACTTGAAACTTGAAAAGCTTTTGAAAATCAAATAGTTCAAATCCTCAAGTTTTAGGAATAAATGAAGAGTTTTTAAATATGATTTTTTAAGTAAAAGTTGAAAAATTATGTAACATGGATAACTTGGTTAATTAAATGTTGAAAACTCGAAACTTGAAAAGCTTTTAAAAATTAAAAAGTTCAAATACTCAAATTTTAGAAATAAATAAACAGTTTTTAAATATGGTTTCATAAGTAAAAATTGATAAATTATGCAACAGGGATAACTTGGTTAATTAAATGCTGAAAACCTGAAACTTGAGAAGCTTTTAAAAATCAAATAGTTCAAATCCTCAAGTTTTAGGAATGAATAAACAGTTTTTAAATTTGATTTTGTAAGTAAAAATTGAAAAATTATGTAACATGAATAACTTCAATTAAATAAAGGATAATAAAATAGATATTTATAACCTTTAAATTATAGAACAAAAAAAAGTTGTTGTGACTAAGATATACGTTTGTTGTTATACAATTAATTTTGAGATATTTTTAAGTTCAGGAAATATAAATAGAATGAAGAAATCTAAAAATATTTCGAGCCATAACTCAAGAAGAAACTCCGAAGTGTATCACGTGAAGTTAGCAAAAATTACATGTTTTGAAACCGAATTGGCCATTAGGAGAAATAAAACGCGCCGTTACGGTGTTTTATAAGCAATTTGCCTATCAAAATAGTCAATTAACGGCAATAATGCAAGATAAATGCCGTAACCCGTTGACACATAAATATAATAAAATAATTTGAAAACATTTTTGAACCCGGTTCAAGGTCCCGCCGCGCTTTAGTAAATAAATACGTACCGGAGCCACACAAAACGTGGGGAATGAATATTTTTTCTCGCTGCGGAGAGACGACGTCTGACACTAACTGCATAATTAATTTCGAAGAAACGGCCCAATGGCCTTTGTCCGCCGGTGCATAAGTCTTCGACAATGAACAACACAGCGTGCATATATCATGTCGAACGTAAAAAAGCGCATTTTTTGTGCCGGAGACTTGTTTGGGACACCGGAGAACCTACGAGGGAGGAATAATAATTTTTCCGATAGCCATCGGTGCAACAAATTAAAACGGCTTTTTAGTTTTAACGGACGCCTTTTTGCACGACGTATTATTTTTTATGCAAATCGAACCCTTTTGTAATAATAAATTTCGTCGGGCAAGTCCAGAAATGTTCAAAATAGGACCCCCCACAATATTCAGACTATTCCAATATATTACTTTTAACTTTAAGCTTTGAAGTTATAATAACTTTAAATTTCACAATTGGTTTCATAATGTCTAAAGCTCCAATGACAAAATCATTTGAAAGCTTTAAAGTGCTTTTAAGATCATTTTGTAATTTTGTTGTACATTTTTGGATTCATTTTCAGATGTAGTTAATTGTATATCCTGAAATGTTGATGTCTAAAGTTCCAATGACCAATTGATTTGAAAGCTTTAAAGTAATTTTAAGAATATTTTATAGTTTTGCTATTTTTCATAATTTAAAGGGCCATCTAAACATTTACAATACATTTTTGAATTCATTTTCAGATGTAGTTTATTTTATATTATGAAATGTTGATGTTTAAAGCTCCAATGACCAATTGATTTGAAAGCTTTAAAGTGATTTTAAGAATATTTTATAGTTTTGCTGTATTTTCATAATTTAAAGGGCCATCTAGACATTTACAATACATTTTTTAATTCATTTTCAGATGTAGTTTATTTTATATCATGAAATGTTGATGTTTAAAGCTCCAATGACCAATTAATTTGAAAGCTTTAAAGTCATTTTAAGAATATTTTATATTTTTGCCATATTTTCATAATTTAAAGAGCCATATAAACATTTACAATACATTTTTGAATTCAATTTTGGATGTAGTTTTTTTTATATCCTGAAATGTTGATGTCTAAAGCTCCAATGACGAATTGATTTGAAAGCTTTAAAGTGATTTTATATTTTTGGTGCATTTTCATAATTTCAAGGGCCATCTAAATATTTACAATACATTTTAGTATTCATTTTCAAACGTAGTTAATTTTATATCCTGAATTGTTTATAATACGAACCCCCACTACATTTATATTATTTTCTTAAATTTAACGGTTTGTTGTTTTTAACGAAAATTATTAAAAATATTTTAAATTACTTCTGATTATTCAAAATTAACAACATAACATCCAATTTTACAAATAATTTTAAGACAGTTAAAGTTAAATTTTACAATTAGTTTTATGTTAAAAGTTGCCTTTAAAGTTACAATGACAAATTCTGTCATTTAAAGGCTTAAAGAACATTTAAGATTTGACTTGAATTTTTTTGTATTTTTACATTTTTAAGAGCTGTATAAACGTTTACATTATTTTATTCCTTCAAAGCTACAGTGTCAAATATTGTCATTTAAAAGTTTAAAGTGCCTTTGGGGTTTTGTTTTATAATTTCGTTAGATTTTCATATTTTAATTGATTTTATATTCTGAAATGTTCAAAATAAAACCCCCTACATATTTATACGATTTCTTTAAATTTAAAAGTGATTAAAGATATTTCTATTTTTCAAATTTACCAACCTAACGTTCAATTTCATAAATTATTTTAAAGCTGACTTTAAAGTTCAAGATAAATTTCACAATTAGATTTATGTTAAAAGTGCCTTTAAAGTTAAAATGACAAATTCATTTAAAGGCTTAAAGTACATTTAAGATTTGACTTTTGTTGTATTTTTTCATTTTTAAGAGCTGTATAAACGTTTACAATATCTTGCTGCTTCAAAACTAAAGTGCTTTTATGACTTTAATTTATAATTTTGTTTAATTTTCATATTTTAAAGATATATCTAAATATTTCCTTCTACTTTTTCAAATTTACTAACTTAACGTCCAATTTTATAATTTATTTTTATACAGACTTTAGAATTAAAGTTAAATTTCACATTTATTTTGTGTTAAAAGTTGCCTTTAAGTTCAAAGGACATTTGATTAATTTTAGTCTATTTTTACATTTTAACGTTTACAATATCTTCAGAAGAATGATAAAAAAGACTTTATATTGTTTAGAAGACTCAATAGCAAATTCTGTTAATTGAAAGCTTAAACTGTTTTTAAAACTTTAATATATAATTTTGTTGTATTTTCACATTTTCAGGTGCCATCTAAACGTTTACAATAAGTTTCGAATTCATCTTCAGACGCAGAAATCACAAAATTTGTAGAAAAATAGTGTTACAAAAAAGTATAATTCAACATAAAACTGTTAAGTGACCAATTTACCGCAAAATTAAAGTGACTTTCACCCTATTTTTTTAAATCGTACTTTTTACCTGAACTTTCAAATCCACGCTTTCTAAAAAAACCCTTTTTGTTCGTAACTCTAAAACTGACAAAGGGTTGTTACAATTCGAAAGCGTGACCAAAGGCTAACCCAAAAAAAACACAGAGGATTTTGTTAAAGAAATGAGAATTATTTCGACGGTGGTTCAGCGAACAAAATACGAAGAGACGATTAGCGTCAAGTCCCGCGTCTCTACATAATTTCCGACTAATCTGCCCCGACTTTTTTTCCAATTCGTTCGTCTAGTAAATTCCCCGAAGTGTGTAGTCTGCGTGGTTCGTGAAGAAGGGGGTTTTTGACCCAGAGTGCGACTCAATTTGAATATATTTTTAGAATGGCCAGTTCAACGAGCATAAACAAATTCATTTTGCTAGATTAAGAGAGTCTTGTTTGTTGCACTATGGAATTAAATGTGCATAAATTCTACAAGGTCAGTCACGTATAGCTAAGGCAAAAACAAAAAATTGTTTTCCCAAACAAAATCGTTTATGTTACAAGTACGTTTTGATAACGGTTATTATACACATGGTGGTGGCAAGAAGTCAAATCAACTAACTAGAAGGGGGCCAAAAGCAAATCAATTTGGAAGAGGTCAATTACGTTTGAGTAGTAAGTACCATTTTGTGGCCAAAACCATTTTGTTCTTTTCACCTTGTGGGTCTTTGTTTGTTGAATTATAAAACGCTTCCAAACCTTCCAATGTTGTTTACAAAAAAGCTAATTTACATACGTACTATTGTACTACTAGTTTCCGACGGTACCGAACTTCACTCAACTTATTCATAAAAACGTAAAGATTTTCTTTGATATCTCAGTTAAATTGACTGATTTAATTGTAGCAGCAACAACAGAAATTAAAATAAACTTCAATGCGCATTGCGAAAACAATTAAACCAAAGTTAGTACTACTAAGGGGTACTTAAACTTAAAGTTAGTGGCCTAAGCTAATAAAATAAATAAAAAATTGAATAAATTACCATTGTACTCACCACAGACGACCCGATCAAAGGGACTCATCCAGTCTAAAAAAAAACACAAGAAAAACGATGAATATTGAAATAAAATGGCGCCGCAGCTTTTTTTCATGCAAGCCGCCTCTTTGATATAAAGTTCACGTAGCCCGCGTAGTTGCAATTGATGGAATATCTGATTTAAATTGTAGAACACAAGTTTTATGGCTTAAATTTTATTGTTATACGCCACTAAGTAGCCATTAAGTGTCGTTTTATTGCCATATTTTCAGCAATTGGATTCTTAAAATTCACGGAGGCATCGGCGGAAAAAACGGCTGCCGGCGGCCGACGGCTACGCGGCCAGATTTACACGTCATAAAGCCGTTTTATGACAATTAATCGACTTCGGTGTGCATTGTTTTTACAACAAACGTTTTTCGGGCTTCTGTACCAAGTTTGTGAACCGGGAAACCGTCGGACTCCGGACGGGTCCCGTTTTGTCCGTCCGCCGGTTAATTTTATTGTTAGTGGATCCATAAATTTTATTCGAAAGCCCATAATTGACTTCAGCAGTTAAGACACGCATGCGTTTTCATCGTTATATTATAATTACAGGCCGGATTAAGCTCGGTATTTATTTAAAAGTAGAATAATTAAACCATTGTCCCGATTTATTACTAATGAACGCAATAAAATAAAACTTGACTTAAGTGGAGAATAATTCTCTGTTTAAATATGACACAAAGCAAAGCTTTTTATTGTATGCTGAGTTAGAAGCTTTTTTGCCCCATTAATATATAAAAAAAGTAATTATTATTTGCAAACAACCATTAAATCATTGATTTAGATAGAAAATATGTATAATAACTATTAAATTAACCTTAATGGCGGTTATATTATTAATTAAAGCTTTAATTGTTGCATTTGTGCAATTAAATCATGTTTTTTCTTCGTAGCAATGTTTGGTTAAAATGTCGTGTCTTATCGTCGATAATTTGTCGTCATAATTGTAATATGGCATTGTCCTAATAGTTATTGCCCAATTAAATTAGGTATTAATTGCACAATTAAATTAGTTAATGTGTGTGAAAATTTGAGGCCCGTCAAAATATGATTATTATAAATATTGGTGAATGCAATAAAAATATTATCGCCTATTATCACCAATAATGCAGTCGTAACGATTATGATTATTAGGTGTTTAGACATTGTAAAAGGTTTTATGGGAGCATAAAAATAAAAACGCTTCCCTTGAAATCGGACAACGTGACCGTATTCTAGTTATTGCGTCAATTACCCGGGAGGCAAAGGCATGCGAGCAAAAAAAGTCGTTGATTACCTGTGATTGACATCCACGGATACCTGGGTATGTCCGGTATGGGCTGTCCGCCGGGAGCGGTCGGCTGGGAGCACGAGTTGAGAGGATCCACAACGGCACTGGCGGCCTGGTGATAGAACTGAGCCGCCACCGCCATGGAGGCGGAAGCGGCGCTCACCGAACTGGCGGCCGACACGGCGGCACCGTTCTGATGGTGGTGGCCCAACGTGTAGTTAACCATGGAATCGGTGGGCGCCACATTGCCGGCCAGTCCGGCCGTGTACCTGCAGGACTTGTCGGTGGCGGCGTCGACGGCGGCGGCGGCCGCCAATGCGGCGGTACTGGCACTGGTCGGAAACGCACCGGGTACCATGGAACCGGTGGCCGCGGCGGCGTTGAAGGCTGCCGCAGCCACGGCCTGTTGCTGGTGATGGTGGTGGGCCGCCGCCGTGGCCGCCGACACGTACGGATACATCCTGGAGGCGGGCGATGTGGATGAGGCGCTGCTGCTGGAGTGTTGTGGCGATGAGCCGGTCGGCGAGCCCGATGAGCTGTAGTTTACGACGGAAGCGAGGCTGGCTTCGATGGACGAGGTGCTGGCGGGACTTTGGAACAGCTGCTGATGATGAAACTGTTGATGGTACTTGGGAAGCATGCTATCGATGATGAATTTGGAACTCATTGCTGACGTGCAAGGTTCCAGTCACTGTACCGTCGCGCACTTATCATAGTCCGGTTAGATCGTCGGTATAATGATCACTGTAGCACACGCTTTTTACGACCGGCGGCCACTCAGCAATATCAACAAACAACAACAACGTCGTTTAAACCCTATTGCGGACTATTTCTTACGCGTCCTTCTCCTCTACTTCTTCGAATCCTTTATGACCCATGTATGTTCGTCTATGGCCCTCTATGCCTTATCCACGGTACTAGAGAGCTAATGGCGCCCCTCCACGACCGTGCCAATCCGAGCAGGTGCGGATCCGACCAATGGGCGGCCGCGGAAGGCACGCGGCGCTCGATACACCACGTCCCTCCGACACCAGCTCACGCTCTCTCACAAAAGCCGGCCTCATGTCGCAAACGTCTCTCATCTCCGATGCTCCGTGCCGAGGATGCTGGCTTGCTTCCTCCTGGCCGGCCTGCGGCGCATCTCTGGCGCAACACACTCTCGTCCGTTCTCGCGTTGCTCTTGCCAAAAACCCTAAGAACTTACGTACGAGCACTTTTTGTGCTAACGATGGTTTTATCTGTGTGATCACACCTGTGTGATCTACACGGATAAAGTTGTGACTTACCCTGCTATAATAATATAAAGGTCAACAAACTTTAAGACATGCAATCCCATAATTAAATGGAATTTAAAAAAAAAGTAATTAAGGATGTTTTTGGTATTTTAAGAAATGTTATTAAAGGTGTTTTAATAGAAGTTAAATGATGTTTATGACATGTTTTTCTTTAAAGTGAACATTTAATTAAAAAATTACATTAATTGTCGGTGTTCAATGTTGTGCAACTAATTTTCATTTACTACAGGTGTTTCTCAAAATCACCTACATACATTAAAGTATGTTTTCTGCCTTTTAATTACTTGTAATGTAATTATGAACATTAAACATTGATTAATCGCCTAAAACTAACTAAATAACATGAAAATACTTAACTATGTATTATTGTTTAGAGAATTTTTAGTCTAATAAAGTTGTCCAATCGGTCTTTTTGAGTCAGTGCCCCATTTTTTTGAAATTTACATTTTGTATTCAGATCTAAAACAAAAATCGTTTCTTGCTGTTCTTGTGAAATATTTCTTTAATAAAAATTCAACCTTTGAAAATTTATTTTTGATATAGAAGTTAGAAAATATAAAAATGATGAAGGTTATTTTTTTTTAAGTAAACCTTTTACAAACTTTAATATTTCTTTGTGAAAAAAATTAAGAAATAAAGAGATAAAAACTAAATTTTAAAATTGTTTTGTTGTTTGTGAATTATTTTATTAAGAAACGACAAGAACATTTTTGTTTAATTGTGTATTTTAATTAAATGTCAGTAAATTGGTCATATTTAAATAAAATAAATAAGAAAAACACGATACATCATAAAAAAAATGTGATTTTTTCAATTAAATATTTTACAAGGAAGAATAAATTATACATTTAAAAAAAATAGTGAAAGATGCTCATTTTGTGATAATTAATTTTAAAAAAATAAATCGTTTCTTGCTTTTCTTGTAAAATATTTCTTAAATAAAAATTCAACCTTAGGAAATATATTTTTTGTACAAAAGTTAGAAAATACAAAAAATGATGAAGGTTACTTTTTTCTGTAGAACTAAACCTTAATATTAATAAATTTTATTTCCTTGTGAAGAAAATTAAAAAAAAAAGTTAAAAAACAAATTTTAAAATTGTTTTTTACTTGTGAATTATTACAGTACATTCTTATTTAGTTTTGATGTCCATTAATTGGTCATATTTAAATAAAATAAATCAGAAAATCATAAAAAAAATATACAAATATATTTTTTAAATTTGAAATAACAAATATAATTTTTAAAGTGATTTTATTGATGAAATATTTTACTAAGAAGTAAAAATATAGAAACAATTTTTCAAAAGTTTCTTGTTACTCACTGACTTTACTAATGAAATAAAAGTATTTTTAAAAAATCATTAATAAAACAAATCCGAAAAAAACATCAGTAAAAAATTAGTGTAGAATTAATCCTTTTAAAAACTATTTCATATTTCAATGATTTGGAGAATATTAAAAAAAAATTAAAACAAATCTCCAAAATTCATTTCATTGATGAAATATTTTACAAGAAAAATGGTGAAATTAATTTAAATAAATAAATTCTATGTTATGTTTCAAAAACTTCCTCAAAAAATTATATTGATTTTATTGTATATGTATTAAATTAACCTTAAAGGGTTTCTTCCAATTTGTTTCAGATGCGTCTCTTTAATAAAAAAGAACAAAAAAGAAAGTATAAACTAAACCGAGAACTAATTTAGACACAAAAGATTGCGTCTAATATAAGTTTCCCATGGACCGTTTGAAGGACACTGAAGGACTTGAGAAGGGAGAAATAAATGCTGTTTAGCGAAGTTTATTGAAATATTATGGTGTTTGCCTTGCCAGGTATAAAAATTTTGATTAAGTGACGAGATGCTGCACAAAACTATGTTTGGGTCTATAAATTAGATACTGTGTGTTGCAAAATATCAAAGGGACAAAAAACCCAAATAAATATTGATCATTAATGTAATTTATTGTTTGATTTTAATAAATGCAGGAAATGCACTCAACTTAATAAAGCAGTTTTTGTTTAGAACCACAATTTTAATAAAAATTACATATCCAGTTTTATTTAAATTATTTAACAAGTTGTCCATTATAAAATCAGTCGATTATTCCTCATTTGGACAATTTCGAACACCGCGTTAGTGTTTAATATTATAACTAACAATCCATAAAAACAATTATGTGAATGACGATGTCAGTATAAAAGGAACCATTTAAATAAGAAAAAATCCCGATGGGACGTTCTAAACTCGTTCCGAGAGATATTTATGAAGCTACTTCAAACTCGTTTTCAGATTATTCTAACAAAACGCGATAGAAATCGGGGGGGTTATTATTCTGAATTAATTCGAAAATTCTTGTGTGCCCGGCCAGAGATTTCGGTGAACGATTCGATGAAGTATTTTTAAGCGAATACCTTTAGATCAGTGTGGAACAAGGTGAGTATATGAAATAAATTTACAAATGATATTTATCGTTTTAATAAATGTAATTTATTCTGACTCTTTATAAAACTAGTAAATAGTTTTCAAAAATAATTAAACAATATTTTAAATTTTAACCTTAAAAATTAATTTACAGCTGAACGTCTAAGAGTGTCTGAATTTTATCACGTTTTATAAATTCACAGGAAGCACAGAAGTACAAAATTGAGAAAATTGTGGACTGAAAGACATGTAGTGCCCTCTTTGGATAGACACTGAATTTAGACCTTGGACAGTTAATGCAGTTCTAGTAAAACATTTTAAATTTGTACACTTTTTAAATATTTAATGTTGTGATTTAATAATATTGTTGATTGTCAGTTGTAACATACTTTGTTTTAGAAAATAATAATTCGAAAAAGACATTAATTTAATGTTAGAATGAACGAATTTCAAATGTTTTTATAGATAATTTATTGTATCATAAAGCTTGTTTTTTCATCAGATTAGACGTAAATACATTTATGGATTCTATTTGAGATAAAAAAGTGGCTCATATTAACTCAAAATTTAAAAAATATGTATTTAAAATAATGTTAATTTTTTGTTGGAAACTTCGTTTTAGAAAATAATAATTCATTTGTAAATTTTGTTTTAGAAAATACTAGTTCAAAAAAAAACACAATTAATTTGAAGTTAGCATAAATGAATTTCAAATGTTAATATATTTATTTATTAAAGGTAAATACATATATTTATGGGTTATATTTGAGATAAAAAAGTGGCTTATATTAACTCAATAATTTAGATAAAAGAAGTGACTCATATTATCTCAAAATTAAAAAAGTGTCTGTTGAAAGTTTTTACAGTACTGTCAAAAAAGAAAATAAATAAAAAAGTTATTGAGAATTAGAAAAAAAATTGTTTTACGAATTAAAAAGTACTTGAAAGTTTTTACAACCTGTAAAAGAAATAGACAAATTATTAGACTTATAGACTCTGTCTCATCAATTTAAGAAGATAAAAAATTGACTCATATTATCTCAAAATTAAGAAAAAAAATAAAAAGGTATATTTACTATTTAAAAAGTGTCTGTTGGAAGTTATTACAATACTGTTAAAAAAGTAAATAAATAAAAAAGTTATTGAGAATTAGAAAAAAAGATTGTTTTACCATTTAAAAAGTATCTGGAAGTTTTTACAGTGTGTAAAAGAAATAGACAAGTTATAGACTCTAGATACTTTAGATAGGCTGCTTTTCTCTGTCTCATCAATTTAAGAAGATAAAAAATTGGCTCATATTATCTCAAAATTAAAAAAAAAAATAAAAAGGTATCTTTACTACTTAAAAGTGTCTGTTGAAAGTTTTTACTGTCAAAAAAGTAAATAAATAAAAAAGTTATAGAGAATTATAAAAAAAGGTTGTGTTACCATTTAAAAAGTATCTGAAAGTTTTTAGAGTGTATAAAAGAAATAGACAAGTTATTAGACTTATAGACTAGATATATTAGATAGAATAAAGGTATATTTACTATTTAAAAAGTGTCTGTTGAAAGTTATTACAATACTGTCAAAAAAGTAAATAAATAAAAGAGTTATTGAGAATTATAAAAAAAGATTGTTTTACCATTTAAAAAGTACCTGAAAATTTTTACAGCCTATAAAAGAAATAGACAAGTTATTAGACTTATAGACTCCATAAGACTCTGTCTCATCAATTTAAGAAGATAAAAAATTGGCTCATGTTATCTCAAAATTAAAAAAAAAATAAAAAGGTATCTTAAATTAGTTAAAAAGTGTTTGTTGAAAGTTTTTACAGTACTGTCAAAAAAGTAAAAGTAAAGAAAAAAGTTATTGATAATTAGAATATTATACCATTTAAAAAGTGCCTGAAAGTGTAGTGTGTAAAAAAAATAAACAAGTTATTAGACTTATAGACTCTAGACACATTCTGTCTCATCAATCCAGTAGTACTGTAGATCCAGTACTAATGATCACTAACGATAACCATTAAACTAAATGTAGAATAGTTTCCTTTCTCAGTGATTATATCCAAAGGTATTTCGAAAATCATGATGTTTAGTTTCTGTAGGTGGTTTGTTAATAAATAAATCAGCTGAATCCATTTGAAGTTAATGAACTTCAACAAGCCCATTTTTTCTTGTTCCTCGGCGAAAACGGGAAGAAAACATGTATAATTTTAACAGCCTCTTTAGCAACATCCGACTTTTGCACAGACCACTTAACACAGCACACACTTGACAATACAAAGTTGAGGTCTACGAAATGACCTCCGTCTAGCATTATCCGCGTGGCGTTATCGTCACGTAATCCATGTTAAACGGCCCATAATATGGACCGAAAGCCACCGGAATACAGTCGTGCATCACACCTTTTCCATCATCAAAATACGGACGGAGATACTCTCGTCCATGCTAATACTGTTATTGTCGTTGCTTTATTGTCGTCGCTATGCGGGTGGCTTTGCTTTGATGTGCGATACGGCGTGTAGCATGCATGCGACCAACGACAAACAACCCCGCGTGACAATATGCATTACGATACATGTAAATACATGTAGAGTGCACGTGTGGACAGGATGAATGAGATTGATTTACGCTTACCGTTTTGGTGGACATCGCAAACCTGAAACAGAGTATAAAACAGACGATGTTACTCCATTCTCAGCTTAGATTAAATAAAAGTGTTGTGTAGAATAAATGTTTAAATCAAATTACTTTTTAAAGAAGTGTAACAAATAAAGAAGAAAATATATTTTTTAAAAATAATGATTTGTGATAACTAAATCCACTTATTAATTCTAAGGGTGGTTTTATTTCTATCTAACAACATCAATAGCAATTTTTTTAAATTTAAAACAAGAATATAGGAAATAAAAATATATATAAAACGATGAAAATCGTTATATAAGGTGTTTCTATTATTTGGAAGCAATTTTTGCTAAAAGTTCCTCTTGAAGAAAATACAGCCCCTCAAATTTAAATTTCAAAAATTGTTTTTTACTCATATTTCCACAACTTTTGATACAATCGTCTTTAAATTTGACATATACATAAAATACATACCAGAAATTCAATGTATTTTTTTTCCATAATGATACAGTGACGTAGATTCAGGGAGGTTGAATATTTCTGTAACATTTGATCCAACTGTCTTTAATTTTGGTATATATTATCTCAAAATATTTTAATATAATAAACTTTTTCAATAATGATATATTGTCGTAGATTCTGGGGAATTCTACACTTTTTTCGTCCTTCTTCTACGCCACTGAATATTTTATAAAATTATTAGGCTTATCATATTTTTTACAAAATTTAGTAGAAAAAGATGCTCTTGATTAATTTCGAATAATACAGTCGTCTTCAAAATATTTCAATTTTAATGTTCATGTTATTTTTTTTTAAACATTGAAATTGAAATATCTCAAAAACGGTTCATTTAACAAAAATTAATATCGAGCATCTTTTTTCTTAAAAGTTGTACAATTAATATAGAAAACCTATCTCAAAATACATACCTAAAATTCAGTGTAATACATTTTTTTTCATAATAATACAGTGGCGTAGATTCTAGGGGATTGAATATTTCCGTGACTTTTGATCCAATCGTCTTTAACTTTGGTATATATTATTTTAAAATACATACCTACAATTCAATATAATAAACTTTTCCAATAATGATACAGTGGCGTAGATTCTGGGGTGTTCTACTCTTTTTTCGCCCTATTTCCTACGCCACTGAATATTTTTTAAAATTATTAAGCTTATCATATTCTTTACATAATTTAGTAAAAAAAGATGCTCTTGAATAATTTCGATTAATGCAGTCGTCCTCGAGATATTTCCATTTTAATGTTCATATTAATTTTCTTTAAACATTAAAATTGAAATATCTCAAAAACGGTTCTGTTAATCAAAATTAATCACGAGCACCTTTTTTCTTAAAAGTTATACAATTAATATAAAAATCCTTTCTTAAAATACATACCCAAAATTCAATGTAATAATTTTTTTTCTTAATAATACAGTGGGGTAGATTTTAGGGGGTTGAATATTTCCGTAACTTTTGATCCAATCGACTTTAAGTTTGGTATATATTATCTTAAAATACATACCTAGAATTCAATATAATTAACTTTTTCAATAATTATACAGTGTCGTAGATTATGAGATTATGAGGAGTTCTATATATTTTTCGTCCTATTTCGTACGCCACTAAATATTTTTTAAAATTATTAACCTTCTCATATTCTTTAGATAATTTAGTAAGAAAAGATGCTCTTGATTAATTTCGATTAATATAGTCGTCTTCGAGATACTTCAGTTTTAATGTTTATATTAATTTTCTCTAAACATTAAAATTGTAAACGGTTCTGTTAATCAAAATTACTCACGAGCACCTTTGTCCTTATAAGTTATACAAATACTATAAATAGTATAAAATATAATAATTTTAAAAAATACTCAGTGGTGTGTAAGAAAATCCAATTAAAGAGGATAAACCCCCAGAATCTAAGCTACTGTATTATTATAGACTACATTAAATTGAAATCATGTATTTTAGTATAAAGCATATCAAATTTAAACATGATTGGACTAAAGGTTATGGAAATATTTTTGAAATTTATACTTGAGGGGCTGTATTGTCTTCAGAAGAAAATGTTTTAACTGCTTACAACTTTTGACCATCTATTTTAGAAACACTTTGTATATTTACTTCAAATAGTTTTTGACATATACCATAAATGTTAAATTAGTTACATAAAATAGTAATCTAACCTAATGATTTTAGAGAAATATTTGAGAAATTGCAAAAGCCACATTTTAGTTGGCAATAAAACATTTTGATAACAGGAAGACATATTCAAATTAATACTAATATAAGGTTAGTGATTAATTATCTAACATACGACCATAAAATAAACATAAAAACGGTAATTAAATTAAAAGCGACTGTAATTAAGCACACCTTTGTGAACAGAATATATGAACAAAGTTGGCAAGTTCACTCCACCTCTGAAATAATCAGACAAAATGACAATTTGAAATAATTGAAACTTTTTAATGAAAGAAAATAATATGGGGGTATATTCATGTTCATGATAGGTATGAATTAATAGAAAAAAATGACTAATTAATATTTTAGAACCCTCTGATATTAAATTTGAAATAAATAGTACTGTCCTTATTAAACATTTCTTTAAATTAAATTTAAGTTTAACCACAAACTTAAATTTAACATTAATTACTTCTGCATTAAAGTATTCTAATTAATCAATATTATTCCAAAATGTTTAAAAATCCGTTTATTTTAAAGATGGACAAGTTACTAACAATATTTCTAGGGAGACGTTTTTAAACAATTTAAATAATATAAGATAATTATTTTAATTTAAAATCTTCAATATTTAAAAGAGATTTAAACATTTAAATAGTAAAGAAAAACTTTAATTATATTCAGTAGAATATATCCTAAAGACAAATGTTTGTATCCACTTCTAGAGAAGTCAAGAAGAATTACAGAGAAGAGTGTGCAGAGTCAACCAAAGGAGGAATTAGTCCTCTTCTTGTTAGAAAATGGTCCATGAGTTGTTCACAGAGTACATGCCTTAAATCTGTTTAATCATCATGCTGAAGTTTGAAGAAGATGTCTGAAAACCCCAATATTCGTTCCAAAGTTTTTTTCAGGATTCACTTGATATAGTGTTGTTAATTTTCAGAATACACATGTTTGGAGTGATAAAAATCTCATACTGTAGTGGATTCTGGACACTGAACTTTATCAATGAAATGGAATTTCTTTGGAGTGAAGACAACAAATGAGATTCCTGCATGGTGGAGGTCCAACTCATTTTTCGATTGTGGTTAGAGAACAGTTAGATGAAGCGTATTATGAGGAAATTTAAAAAAATGTCGACAAATTCGAACCAATATGGGGGTTGAAGAAAGGATGTCGTTTAGAAAAGCGATTTGAACATCTTTTGTAACTTTGTTTCTTGTTTTTGTAAATAAAAAAAAAATGCTAAATTAGAAATTTTTAAGGAAATAATTAATAATAATTTTTATATGTACTAAAGAATGTAATTTTGTCTGTTAATAAACTTCTGTTCATGCAATTTTGATATTAAGATCAATCATTCATTGTATGTGAAACATAGTTGAGCCCCATGCAATATGTTGTCCGTTTCCTTTGTCCTTTTTTCCAAAGATTAATTAATGTAGATTTCCACAAGGACCCCAAAAATTCCGAAATTCCACATAAATTCCAAGAGCCGTGCACCGATCAATAAATAAGCGTTCGCCGACAGTTTTTGAATCTTTCAGAGAGGCGATTCCGCCCGATAGGTGCCTCCCCTTGTCTTTGTCCCGGTCCAACACCGCGTGCCCCGACCGAACTTGATCCGTCACATCCAGACGCAGCAAATGACTAACGCAATGGGGCTGCGGATGACACCGTACTTAGTAAAATAACCACAAAACGGTCATTTACAGTTTTATGACATCTTTCGGGTGCCGCCTCTCGCCCAGATTTTATCTCGCAAACGGCCATGTGAAAAGTGAGGTGGCATAGGCCCGTTTTATCATCGTCGAATGTCATAATGATACCGAAAACGCCTCACAATGCCCCTATTTTATGTGCGCTCTTAAATGAATTGTTTACTGGCATAAAATCAACGCCGGTTTACGTGTTAAAGTTATGAGTTCTTAATGTGATTTTACTGTTTGGTGAATTTGTTAGTTTGTCGTAAAGTATTGAATGGCTGGCTAAATAAAAAAAAGTGCCTCGTAAAGTTTGATGAATATATTTACTTCTAACGACATTACTGTTTCACTTAACGATGTAAATTTTAGATAAGATGCATAAAAATTAACCACTTCTCAATTGGTCGTTGAATTTTTAATGAGGGAAATTTAATTTTTATACAGACATGTCATTTTACGAGATTTACATTGTTTGAGATTAAAATGTTCTAAATAAGAGCCTATTTTATCAATTTTCTTAGAACACCATTGACATTTTTTTAACTTCTATCATTGGTTATCTTTTGTAAAATTTAAGACTTTAAAGTTCTATTTCTTCGATAAGGAAGGAGAGAGAACACAAGTTTTCTAAGATGACCTCTTTTAAATCCAGCCATATATCAATATTTAACACATCAATTTGGTCACTTCCTCAATTTTTACATAAATGTCCACTTCTTCAGTGAGGAAAAAGTCTTCTAAGATAGTCTCTTTGAACCACTTGCTAAATATTGATATTCGACACATCAATTTGGTCTACATTCAATATTTCCAGTATCAACTCATTTTACAAGATTGAAATTGTTTAAGATTAAATGTAAAATTTAAAACACTTTTAGAAGTATAAATATCAATATTGTCACTTTTTTTACCTTCTATCAGTGTTATTTATATAAACATCAAGATTTTGGAAATGCTACATTTGACTGATCAAAGATATTAAAAGTGTCAACTGATCACTTTCTCAATTTTTATCTAAATGTCCACTTCTTCAGCGAGGAAAAAGTCTTCTAAGATAGTCTCTTTGCACCACCTGCTAAATATCAATATTTAACACATTAATTTGATCTATATTCAATATTTCCAGTATCAACTCATTTTACAAGATTGAAATTGTTTAAGATTAAATGTAAAATTTAAAACACTTTTAGAAGTATAAATATCAATATTGTCACTCTTTTACCTTCTATCAGTGTTATTTATATAAACATCAAGATTTTTGAAATGTTACATTTAACTGATCAAAGATATGAAAAGTGTCAACTGATCACTTCCTCAATTTTTATATAAATGTCCACTTCCTCAGTGGGGAAAAAGTCTTCTAAGATGGTCTCCTTGAACCACCTGTTAAATATTTATATTTGATACATCAATTTGGTCTACATTCGATATTTCCGGTATCAACTCATTTTACAAAATTGAAATTGTTTAGATTAAATGTAAAATTTAACACACTTTTAGAAGTAAAAATATCAATATTGTTAGTTTTTTTATCTTCTATTAGTGTTATTTTTATTAACATCAAGATTTTTGAAATGCTACATTTGACTGATCAAAGATATTGAAGGTGTCAACTGAGCACTTCCTCAATTTTTATAAAAATGTCTACTTCTTCAGTGAGAAAAAAATCTTCTAAGATGGTCTCTTTGAACCACCTGCTAAATATTAATATTTTACACATCAATTTGGTCCACATTCAATATTTCCGGTATCAACTCATTTTACAAGATTGAAATTGTTTAAGATTAAATGTAAAATTTAAAACACTTTTAGAAGTATAAATATCAATATTGTCACTTTTTTTACCTTCTATCGGTGTTATTTTTATAAACATCAAGATTTTTGAAATGCTACATTTGACTGATCAAAGATATTAAAGGTGTCAACTGAGCACTTCCTCAATTTTTATAAAAATGTCCACTTCTTCAGTGAGAAAAAAATCTTCTAAGATGGTCTCTTTGAACCACCTGCTAAATATTAATATTTTACACATCAATTTGGTCCACATTCAATATTTCCGGTATCAACTCATTTTACAAGATTGAAATTGTTTAAGATTAAATGTAAAATTTAAAACACTTTTAGAAGTATAAATATCAATATTGTCACTTTTTTTACCTTCTATCAGTGTTATTTTTATAAACATCAAGATTTCTGAAATGCTACATTCAATCAAGGATATTAAGAGGGTCAACTGACCACTTCTTCAATTTTTATATAAATGTCCACTTCTTCAGTGAGGAAAAAGTGTTCTAAGATGACCTCTTTGAACAACCTGTTAAATATCATTATATGACACATCAATTTGGTCTACATTCAAATCTCCAGTATTTTACAAGATTGAAATTGTTTAAGATTAAATGTAAAATTTAAAACACTTTTAGAAGTAAAAATCAATATTATTACTTTTTTACCTTCTATTAGTGTTATTTTTATAAACATCAAGATTTTGTAAATGTTACATTTGACTGATCAAAGATATTAAAAGACTGAACTGATCACTTCCTCAATTTTTATATAAATGTTAACTTCTTCAGTGAAGAAAAAGTTTTCTTAAGATGACCTCTTTGAACCACCTGCTCAACATCAATATTTATCCCATCAGAGTTGGCCAACATTCAAGATTTCCGGCATCAACTCCAAAATAAAAAAATGGTTAGCCGTGCGTCCGGCGAAAGAGTCACGAACATCAATGTTCCGTGCGTACGTAACGACGAAACGAATGCCTTTGCACACACGAGATTATCATAAAGAAGAGTTGTTGGCAATCGGGTCGACATAGAAATAAGTAATTTATTACGGGCGCAATAAAAAAAGGAGCTCGCCTCGTCTCTGGCGTGGCGATCTGTGTGCGTTTTCCTGGGGCATCGTAAACGTCAAAGTGTAACTTATGCGCTTCGTGAAAAAACTACTTGTATGGAAATGGTGCGTTGTAAATTGTCACATTTATATACAAAATACATTTTTATCTGTTATTGATTTGGTGATGGTGCTTTGAGGTGGAGTATTTTTGGAATCGCAATCGAAGCACCTTTATCATAAGATTCCAGAAAGTTTCGGCTTTAATCTAATTGACGTCAATTGCTTTTCACCTTTGAGGGTACTTAAGTCAAGGATATAAAGACATCCGATTAATTTATGAAGTAAAGTCTTTAAAGGGACATGCTCTGGAGTCGTTCGACTAGTTAAAACTCTCGTTCAATTTCAATGTACCATTTCGCAGTCATATTTGCAGTTGCAGGCGTTCTCGGGGCATTTAGCTTCGATCCTGTGCTGCAGGGCACGTTTGCAAAAAGCCAAACAACCACTGCGGTGCCATCTGTGTTGCAAGCATCAAACTGCACATTGTCGCAACGCACAGTGGGAAATTTGGGCAACAATCTTCACAATTATAAATTATACAAAAGCAAAGGAATAAATATTTATACAAATTATTTTAATATAAACATTATTTCCAATATTTTTCCATCAAATTATTTAATCTCTATCAAAGTCTGTCATTATTTCTAATATGGTGGCGTTATTGACAATATTAAATGATGGTTCAATTAGTAATCTAAATTCTTCTTTCACTTCTAACGTCAATCAGCACCTCATAATTTTGAGGAGACGTCCATACTACAAACATTGCATGTGGTAGTCAGTCACTTTTAATTCTCATTAATGATACATCCAAGAAATTATTTATCTTAGGACCCTTTAAAATCCATTCTTCCATCAAAGTAATGTCACATTGTGGAGTATCTCCAATATTTCTATGTAGATTTGTTGGCATGGTCAGTAAAATATCCATACTTCTCACAAAATGAGCATATATGGGACATCTTAGACATGAGACTTGAAATGGAGGCAACGTGGAATGAGGTATATCAGGACGAAATTGACCATCTCATTAAATTGATGTCGAAACAAGTCAATGAGAGTCTATATCATCGTGAACTCATCATTGTCAAATTAAAAATTGAGTATAGTGTGACAGATTATTGGTCTAACTAAAATGTCTGTAAAGCCATCAATTTTGAAGTTGGAATGGTCATTTTTGGCATACATATTAACCAAAGGCCATCCTCTGAAGAGTCACTAGTACTCCCAAATATTATACAGGCTGTTCGTTATTGACCTTTACATTGGTGCATCTTCAAACATAATAAATATAATGTCTGCATTCTTACAAAAATTGTGACAGATTATTGGTCTAACTAAGATGTCTGTAAAGCCATCAATTTTGAAGTTGGAATGGTCATTTTTGGCATACATATTAACCAAAGGCCATCCTCTGAAGAGTCACTAGTACTCCCAAATATTATACAGGGTGTTCGTTATTGACCTTTACATTGGTGCATCTTCAAACATAATGAATATAATGTCTGCATTCTTATAAAAATTGTGACAGATTATTGGTCTAACTAAGATGTCTGTAAAGCCATTTATTTTGAAGTTAGAATGTTCATTTTTGGCATACATATTAACCAAAGGCCATCCTCTGAAGAGTCACTAGTACTCCCAAATATTATACAGGGTGTTCGTTATTGACCTTTACATTGGTGCATCTTAAAATATAATAAATATAATGTCTGCATTCTTTCAAAAATTGTGACAGATTATTGGTCTAACTAAGATGTCTGTAAAGCCATTTATTTTGAAGTTAGAATGTTCATTTTTGGCATTCATATTAACCAAAGGCCATCCTCTGAAGAGTCACTAGTACTCCCAAATATTATACAGGGTGTTCGTTATTGACCTTTACATTGGTGCATCTTAAAATATAATAAATATAATGTCTGCATTCTTCCAAAAATTGTGACAGATTATTGGTCTAACTAAGATGTCTGTAAAGCCATTTATTTTGAAGTTAGAATGTTCATTTTTGGCATACATATTAACCAAAGGCCATCCTCTGAAGAGTCACTAGTACTCCCAAATATTATACAGGGTGTTCGTTATTGACCTTTACATTGGTGCATCTTAAAATATAATAAATATAATGTCTGCATTCTTTCAAAAATTGTGACAGATTATTGGTCTAACTAAGATGTCTGTAAAGCCATTTATTTTGAAGTTAGAATGTTCATTTTTGGCATTCATATTAACCAAAGGCCATCCTCTGAAGAGTCACTAGTACTCCCAAATATTATACAGGGTGTTCGTTATTGACCTTTACATTGGTGCATCTTAAAATATAATAAATATAATGTCTGCATTCTTCCAAAAATTGTGACAGATTATTGGTCTAACTAAGATGTCTGTAAAGCCATTTATTTTGAAGTTAGAATGTTCATTTTTGGCATACATATTAACCAAAGGCCATCCTCTGAAGAGTCACTAGTACTCCCAAATATTATACAGGGTGTTCGTTATTGACATTTACATTGGTGCATCTTCAAACATAATAAATATAATGTCTGCATTCTTACAAAAATTGTGACAGATTATTGGTCTAACTAAGATGTCTGTAAAGCCATTTATTTTGAAGTTAGAATGTTCATTTTTGGCATACATATTAACCAAAGGCCATCCTCTGAAGAGTCACTAGTACTCCCAAATATTATACAGGGTGTTCGTTATTGACCTTTACATTGGTGCATCTTAAAATATAATAAATATAATGCCTGCATTCTTCCAAAAATTGTGACAGATTATTGGTCTAACTAAAATGTCTGTAAAGCCATTAATTTTGAAGTTGGAATGTTCATTTTTGGCGTACATATTAACCAAAGGCCATCCTCTGAAGAGTCATTATTAGTACTCCCAAATATTATACAGGGTGTTCGTTATTGACCTTTACATTGGTGCATCTTAAAATATAATAAATATAATGCCTGCATTCTTACAAAAATTGTAACAAACTATTGGTCTAACTGAAATGTCTGTAAAGCCATCAATTTTGAAGTTGGAATTTTCATTTTTGGCGTACATATTAACAAAAGGCCATCCTCTGAAGAGTCATTATTAGTACTCCCAAATATTATACAGGGTGTTCGTTATTGACCTTTACATTGGTGCATCTTAAAATATAATAAATATAATGCCTGCATTCTTCCAAAAATTGTGACAGATTATTGGTATAACTAAAATGTCTGCAAAGCCGTTAATTTTGAAGTTGGAATGTTCATTTTTGACATACATATTAACTAAAGGCTATCCTCTAAAGATCCATTATTAGTACTTTCAAATATTACACAGGGTGTTCGATATTGACGTTTACATTTCATCATCAACTTTTTTAATTTCAATAATAATTAATATTAACTTTATCTATTTCATTTCTAAGATCATTCAGATTGTCCAGCTATTAGAATTTTATACTTTATACTACTAAAACTCTTCTTCTTTCTTTGGCATCCACTTCATCGACAAATTTATTGGCTTCATTTTTTCAAGTCTGCTCAATGTCCATACTTTTGTTTCTTGTCTTAGTTTTATCCTATCATCATACTAATATTCCAGTTTCATTAACCATTAGCTAACTAAATTAATATTTCGAGTACTGAGAGCAAGTGTGAGTTCCAAAACTATCCATTCAGTTTTTAGTATTATTTTAAGCACACAAAATTTTCCCCTGTGCGTCCCACAGTATCGATTCGTGCGAATCCTGCTGCACAGTTATTTACATTGTGCAACGAGTGAAATTACACAGAACGACGCTACAATGTTGTAATTGCGACATCGCCTTAATTACGATTGTTTGACGGATGGCGGTGGAGATAAATTTAATTTTTACGATGCAAATACCGAAATTAAAAAGTCCGTTTTTACACGGAATAATCGGACAGTAAACTAATGTTCGAATTTAAAATTAATTTAATACCACGCTCAACGACGGATTTACAATGGACAATCAACGTTTTATCTATTTTTTTATGGCACGAAATGTTCGAATGTGTTGTTTTAAAATCAAGATTTACGATTAATGTTGAATGCGCCACTCTTTATGATCTGCAAAAGTATATGGATCATTTTAAGTGGAATCGTAACAAATCTAAAACTATTAAATAATATATTCATTTTTATTGTCAACTGAATAAAATTATTCAATAGAATTGTCAGAGACGAGTATAAGTATCACTCAGAATTCATCTGGGTAATAAAATGATAAATTTGAAACAAAAACATCAAATGTACTTTAATCACAAAATTGGATATCAATAGTGTTATACATTATCAACAAAAAATAAACAAATATTTGACTACCCCTGTTACTGCCTATTCTAAAATTATTAAATAAAGTATTCATTACTATTGTCAATTGAATAATGTTATTCAATACAACTGTCACAGTCGAATATGAATATCACTGAGATATTTAATTCTGGTGATGTTCAAAGTATAAAAAATTGGCATCAGAATTTATGTAAATAATAAAAATTAAATTTGAATAAAGAAAATAAAATACAATAGGATTAAATATAATTACAAAATTAGGGATCCATAGTGTCACACAGTAATAAAACACATTACCAGCAGAAAATATACTAATATTTAAATACTTGTGTTACTGACTAATCCAAAATTATTAAATAAAGTATTCATTACTATTGTCAATCGAATAATGTTATTCAATACAACTGTCACAGTCGAATATGAATATCACTGAGATATTTAATTCTGGTGACGTTCAAAGTATAAAAAATTGGCATCAGAATTCATGTAAATAATAAAAATTAAATTTGAAAGAAGAAAATAAAATCCTATTTAATTACAAAATTAGGGGTCCATAGTGTCACACATTAATAAAATACGTTACCAACAGAAAATGTACTAATATTTAAATACTTGTGTTACTGCGTAATCCAAAATTATTAAATAAAGTATTTATTACTATTGTCAATTGAATAATGTTATTCAATACAACTGTTACAGAGGAATATGAATATCACTGAGATATTTAATTCTGGTGACGTCCAAAGTATAAAAAATTGGCAACAGAAAACACGTAAATAATAAAAATTAAATTTGAATGAAGAAAATAAAATCCTATTTGATTACAAAATTAGGGGTCCATAGTGTCACACATTAATAAAACACGTTACCAACGGAAAATGTATATAATATTTAAGTACTTATGTTACTAACTAATCCAAAATTATTAAATAAAGTATTCATTACTATTGTCAATTGAATAATGTTATTCAATACAACTGTCACAGTCGAATACGAATATCACTGAGATATTTAATTCTGGTGACGTTCAAAGTATTATATAAAAAATTGGCATCAGAATTTATGTTAATAATAAAAATTAAATTTGAAAGAAGAAAATAAAATTCTATTTAATTACAAAATTAGGGGTCCATAGTGTCACACATTAATAAAACACGTTACCAACAGAAAATGTACTAATATTTAAATACTTGTGTTACTGCCTAATCCAAAATTATTAAATAAAGTATTTATTACTATTGTCAATTGAATAATGTTATTCAATACAACTGTTACAGTGGAATATGAATATCACTGAGATATTTAATTCTGGTGACGTCAAAAGTATAAAAAATTGGCAACAGAAAACACGTAAATAATAAAAATTAAATTTGAAAGAAGAAAATAAAATCCTATTTGATTACAAAATTAGGGGTCCATAGTGTCACACATTAATAAAACACGTTACCAACGGAAAATGTATATAATATTTATGTACTTGTGTTACTAACTAATCCAAAATTATTAAATAAAGTATTCATTACTATTGTCAATTGAATAATGTTATTCAATACAACTGTCACAGTCGAATACGAATATCACTGAGATATTTAATTCTGGTGACGTTCAAAGTATTATATATAAAATTGGCATCAGAATTTATGTTAATAATAAAAATTAAATTTGAAAGAAGAAAATAAAATTCTATTTAATTACAAAATTAGGGGTCCATAGTGTCACACATTAATAAAACACGTTACCAACAGAAAATGTACTAATATTTAAATACTTGTGTCCCTGACTAAACTAAAATTATTAAATAACGTATTCATTACTAATGTCAATTGAATAATGTTATTCAATACAACTGTTACAGTGGAATATGAATATCATTGAGATATTTAATTCTGGTGACGTCCAAAGTATAAAAAATTGGCAACAGAAAACACGTAAATAATAAAAATTCAATTTGAAAGAAGAAAATAAAATCCTATTTGATTACAAAATTAGGGGTCCATAGTGTCACACATTAATAAAACACGTTACCAACGGAAAATGTATATAATATTTAAGTACTTGTGTTACGAACTAATCCAAAATTATTAAATAAAGTATTCATTACTATTGTCAATTGAATAATGTTATTCAATACAACTGTCACAGTCGAATATGAATATCACTGAGATATTTAATTCTGGTGACGTTCAAAGTATTATATATAAAATTGGCATCAGAATTTATGTTAATAATAAAAATTAAATTTGAAAGAAGAAAATAAAATTCTATTTAATTACAAAATTAGGGGTCCATAGTGTCACACATTAATAAAACACGTTACCAACAGAAAATGTACTAATATTTAAATACTTGTGTCCCTGACTAAACTAAAATTATTAAATAACGTATTCATTACTAATGTCAATTGAATAATGTTATTCAATACAACTGTTACAGTGGAATATGAATATCATTGAGATATTTAATTCTGGTGACGTCCAAAGTATAAAAAATTGGCAACAGAAAACACGTAAATAATAAAAATTAAATTTGAAAGAAGAAAATAAAATCCTATTTGATTACAAAATTAGGGGTCCATAGTGTCACACATTAATAAAACACGTTACCAACGGAAAATGTATATAATATTTAAGTACTTGTGTTACGAACTAATCCAAAATTATTAAATAAAGTATTCATTACCATTGTCAATTGAATAATGTTATTCAATACAACTGTCACAGTCGAATATGAATTTGAAAGAAGAAAATAAAATTCTATTTAATTACAAAATTAGTTAGGGGTCCATAGTGTCACACATTAATAAAACACGTTACCAACAGAAAATGTACTAATATTTAAATACTTGTGTCCCTGACTAAACTAAAATTATTAAATAACGTATTCATTACTAATGTCAATTGAATAATGTTATTCAATAGAACTGTCACAGTCGAATATAAATATAATTGAGATATTTAGTTGAGTTGACGTTCAAAGTATAAAAAATTAATGCAACAATCACTTTATTTTAATTCAATTTATTTAATTAAATCTTTTTTAAAAGTTTCTTAATTAGATATTTGATTAACTATCATTAATGTCTTTATTGTTTGTCACTTGAAAAATATTATTCATTATAATTGTTAAAATAATATCTAAAGTTGAAAAAATTTGCATAAAAAATAAAATTACAAAATTAATCACAGATTAGTAATAGAACAGGCTGTTGGACAAAACTTTTAACAATTAAAAAAACAATTACAATTACTTTTAACAATTATTATTTCATAGTAAGTATCACCGAAACTAATCTGGATTAAAAGAAAATGTTATTTACAGTAGTCATATAACTTTCAATAAGAAAATTATAACGAGCTGTTGCAATAAGTTTAAGCAAATGCAGCTGCATGCATACATAGCTAATAATATTACAAGTTGTAGTGACATTCTTACGACTTTACAAACAAAGCAATAAAACCGTAGTAGACTATTAAAATAAAATCATTCGGTTTAGTGTAATATATCTTATGTTCAGTTGACGCCTAAAAATTAAATGACCAACAATAAACGTCTATTTTCAATGTTTTGGCGAATATCTCATAATTTACAGCCGCAAAGATAAACAAAAAGGAATGCGATGCAGATAATAATAGTACCCCATCAACAATTAATGCCAATGATATTTAGAGGTAAGGTAAAAAGTGTTTTTGAGGTTTAAGTTTTAGTGCTTAAGCATTAGGATTCCGGAGTTACGACAATCAAAGGTGACATCCAACAAACATGTTCAACGTAATGCACTCTTATCTTGAAGTGTATCATTGTTTTTAACGAGGGCACTTAGCATTTAACTCATAAAAAACTTTTCGTAAGGACTTTGTATGTTTAAACCCCTTACTTTTTATTACCGTGACGGAAATGTTTTGTGTTTATAATAATTTTATACCTATTTAAGGAGAATCCATTACTATACCCTAATGATGTTAATTGGATGTTTTTGACCTTACTGGTTTGGTACAAGGAATAAATCATCAATTTATCCTTGTTTCCTGAATATCCTGTTAACACTGTATTATTTTTTCTCGGTTCGTCGGTCTTGATGCATTTTAAATTATCCAATTTAAAAGTTAAATATGAATGCTATCTGAAAGAATAATAATTCTAATACCATTAGACTTCAAAAATCGTCCTCTGAGGAGATAAAGTATCAAGATACATAAAATTACCATAGTGTAGTGCCACGCATCACAGGCTTTATCTCTCACAGACTAACTGGCAAAACAATCGATATGATGCTGGAGTTCGTGTTGGATGGGTTTAATTTTAAAGAAGATAGTTTTCGTTTTATGTCGGAAGCGACGTATCAGCTGTGAAATTTAATTTAACTTCCGGAATAACACAAATAAATATAAACTTCCAGCAACTTCAAGTGTCATTAAACAGATATCACCTTTTACGAACATTCATGAATCCCGTAACTGATTTGTATCTTCTTCACTTCAGTGGTTGAACACCCCACCAACGAATTTGTCTTTAAAACTTTTATTAAACGGTGGATTTATTGAAATAAATAATAAAACATCCAAAGCAAATGTCTTTGGTTCCTTCAGCGTTCATTATTCAATCCCTCTAATTACAACCGAGTCCACGTTACGTATAACTAGAAAACGGTCCATAACGACGATAATTTAAATGCAAATGCGAGTGGCCATTATGCCCCAACCCGAATGAAATCCGAATCGGTGCTTTACGCAAATATAGCAGAAAACGTCTCTTTAGAACTGATTTTAAGGCAACTCGTGAGCGTTTCGTTTACGAGGTGGATAGCTGCATTCTGATATGGAGTCAGGATGCAACGTCGCGGCAAAGCGTCGAGACAAGTGCCATATATAGGGAATGAGCCCCCCCATCGGCCCACCGCCCTAAAGTTCTGATACATATTACTCTTTATAGTAAATCGGGGCGAATTGATTGCGTCCACCTAAACGTAAAATAGCTTGTTTATACAAACATATTTTAATTTAAAGTGATGATTAATTGAATGATGTGTCAGTAATGTTTAAGCAGTGAAAGGAATTCCCTTAACTTTATTGCAAATAAAATTTTCAAGTGCTTTTGTAATATACAGAATAATGAATAAAGCGGAACATCATCTACAGATTAAATTTATGGATCGTAAAAAATTTAATATGAAGTTTATCCTTAAAAACCGTAAGGGCTTTGTGTCAGTTCATAAATTAGTTATTTTAAAATTATTTGCGTTTAAAATTGATATTTTAGTGGCGAATCGGTTTCATAAAGCAATTTTGCATAGAAATGTTTAATTTGAAGATTTATTATTAAACATAATACATGTGGAACTACTTAATTTTATTAATACTTCCTTTTAAAAATTGCTCTATATATTTTCACTGCTTAATTTCTCAAAATATTACATTTAATATTGTAAAAAAATATTTTTTGATTTTAATACATCATTAAAGGTTGGGTTATTAGTTTATTTATTGAAATTAAACTTACTTAACAAACAAGTCAATTAAATATGAGACAATTTGACAGGACAAAATTGATTAATTTATGATGACTGAAATTATGATTTTCAATAAATTATTGTTTAACAAAAAAATACTTAAAATAAAAAACAAATAGAGATATAATATGTTTAATTTCAAATAACATTTTAATTTTTTAAATCAAAATTTGCTTCTAATTATTTTGATAATTAATTTAAAAAAATATATTTAACTATAATTTTTAAATTTTATTTTAAATTCTGTATTTTAGTTAATTTTAAAACAAGTAATATAATTAATAATATTTAATTAATATAAATTAATATCTATATTTAGAAATACCACATTAAAAAATATATAATATTTAACAATAATTTAAAAATTAAAATATTTAATAATATTCTTAATTTTCGATGGTTAATACATATATTTTTAGTAAATTATATTACTTTATATTCGATTTTATTAATATTCTACACTAAAGAGTTTAAAACACACTTTTTAATTCTAATTTTGAACTTATTTATACAAAAAAAAAAAATTAAATTATCCTAGTGTTAAAAATTTCACATTAAAAAAGTAACAAAATTAAATAATATAACATTAAATCATCATATCATATTATTAGAAATTCTACGTTAAAAAAGATAAAATTTAAATTAAATATTTAATAATAAATTTAAAATTGAAAATATATAATAATACTCAATATATTGATTAATATTTTTTAGTAAATTTCAGTAATTTTTTATTCCACTTCAATTTCATCCCCTAAACTAAAGAGATTAAAATACGTTTTTTATAATAACATTTTTTAATTCTAACTTTGAATTACATATTGATTGTACATATGTAAAAATAATCATTAAATAGAAATTTCAATTTAAAAAAATATTAAAATTAAATCATATTTAATAATAAAATAAAAATTAAAAATATTTAATAATAAGTAAAGTAGTAAATTATATTACTTATATACCCGATTTTATCAATTTCATCCTCACACTAAAAAGTTTAAAATATCTTTTCTTTGTACAAGAAATAATTAAATCATTTTTAATTCAAATTTTGAACTTATTTATACAATTTATACAATTAAATCATCCTATTATTAGTAATTTTACATAAAAAACAATAATAAAATTAAATAATCTAACATTAAATCATCATATTATTAGAAATTCCACATTAATAATAATAAATTAAAATAATAAATTAAAAATAAAAATATTTAATAATACTCTTTCATATTGATTAACATTTTTTCATGAATTTTATTAGTTTTTACTCGACTTTATCAATTTCATCCCCTAAATTAAAGAAATTAAAATAAGTTTTTTATAATAATTTATGATAATAATAATAAATATTTTTATTATTTTTTAGTAAATTATATTACATTTTTTCTACTCTATTAATTTAATACTCCACACGAAAGAGTTAAAAATATATTTTTATAGTAATAAAAATTTGATGATTCAATCTTTGAATAACATATTTATCAAAAAATTGTAAAAATAATAAGAAATCAATATATTATTAAAAATTGTAGGTTAAAAAATAATAATATTAATATTAAACAATGTTTAATAATAAATTAATATTATGTAATAATATTCTTAATTTTCATAACTAAATATTTTATTCTTTTTATTCCACTTTATCAATTTCATCGCCGAAACTAAAAAGTTTAAAATATATTTTTATCATAATATTTAGTAACATTTTTTAATTAAAACTGTGACTCAAAGTGTTAGTTTATTGTTTATTGCAGTAATGTAAAAATAATAATCATATTATCAGAAATTCCACATTAAAACTTAAATAAAATTTAATAATATTAATTTAATTAAAAATATTTAATAATATTATTATTCCAATTTATAACATTTTTGAATTTTGTTTGTTAAAATAATTTACTTTTTATTTGATTTTATCTTTAAGCTTTTAACATTTTTAAATTAATCTTTATCGTAGAATTAAATAATATTAATTAAATGACTAAATTATTCACATTACTACAATCTTAGTTCCGTTATGTATTATAATTATTAATTTTAAATATAAATTCGTTAATTAAATAAAAATTTAATAATATATTTAATTTTCATATATCGTTTATTATATAATAATGTATAATAAATTAAAATGCGTTTCTTTTAGTTAGAAGGTAATAAAAATTATCGTTTAAAATCATTAAAATGATAAAAATAATAAATTTTTACTTTTAATTAAGTTTTAATAAATAATACAAACCATTTTATTCGGCATAATCAATTTGATCCCATAAACTTTGGGTTTAATTGTTTTTCTTTTCCTTTATTCATCTTTAAAATTATATTTTAGAATATTATTTTCAGCAACTAAATAAAATATTAACATGTACAATCCACACAAGTGTTTTTTAACAAATTTCCATCCATTTAATTTTAGGTTCAAAATTTATTACATTTAATAAATTAAACTTTAAATTTAAATTTAATTATGAAATAATGACTATAATAAACAATTTATTAAATATATTATGGTATAAACTATATTTTAATATTTAGGCTGCAGAGTTTGTCAACTATAAACCTAATTTAAACAAAATAAAAATTATAATATAACTCTCAATAAAAGTAAGAAGAAAATACCTCAAATATTCAAACATGGACTTCCATCCCCCAAACAGGGGGTTTGTTTTCGAGATCAGAAATGCCGAAAGGGACCTCTAGCGAATTATCCGCACAAGTTGAACGCTCAATAATGCGAACAACCCCCGGCGACATCTTCCGCCGTGGCCGCAAACCCTCCGGGGACCGGCGGGCTCTAAAATAGAGGGTGAAAGTTTTCTATTTTTACGCCACTCGAAACGCAATAAACCCCGCACGACACTCGTAAAAACGTGAAGTGTCACATTATGGCACCGATGCCTTTTTTAATTACCGCCGTTTGATTTTCGATTTTTGATTCGGTCACGGCCCGGACTCGTAAATTCGGTTTATTTCCGGCAATTGTTTATTTTCCCTCGTTCCGTTGTCGGATCGACGGCAAGATTCCAATCTTGTCATCCAATGCAGAGCCGGTCTCTTGTTTTGATTATTTTTATTGCGGAATTTACGGTCTTGCGTGGCTTTTACAGTTTTATGGGTTCGATAAAAATGCAGAGCAGTATTTTTTTATTGTGATATGATGATAAACTAGAGTGTGGCTATTTATTGTACATGTAAATAAATTAAATAGTTTATTTAATGGTCGAAACTATTATAACCATTATGTGTTAATTGAATCATAAAACGTGCAATTTACAAGTACAACTCCACATAGTTGAATATTATTTAGAATTTTTATTTGCCCATAATATTAATAATTTAATTATTATAAGTTTGTAAAATTCATGTAATATAAAAAAAAATTGCAAAAATTGACGATGCAAATTTTAATAAATGGTGGAGGAGCCGGTTTGTAACTACTTATTGTTATTGCAGATTTTATTCAATGGGATCAATGAATTGATAGTCATTTGCATGGAAATATCTTAATGCGACTTTTATAATTAATTTTATTATCTTGATATTGTATATTAATTAAACTCTTATCTATGTGCATTGGCAATATTGCGAAACTAGAAGTGAGTAGGAGTGAGTGCAATTTCAATTCGAGTGCAATTCTTATTTTTTGTAGGGATACTGTCTATTTATACTATGGTCTATTTATCATCATGTCTTATATCAATAAAATTAAATACAATATTTAATAGAAATTATTGGTATATATATGTAACTTTACAATTATAATTTTGAATAAATAATTATATTTTTTGCAATAAAAGATATTAAAAGTAACAATAAATTGTAAAATACTTCATAAGAATCAATTAAAACATAATCTAATAACAAACAGTGATTTGAAATAAGTTATTTGTATATATAATTAATATATCCTTTTTTATTAATTTAATTTTATTTTATTAATATTTCATAAAAATACATTATTAAAATTATTTTTAAAAAGAATCATTATAATTTAATTTAAAATTTTAAAATTGAATGAAGAATAGTAAACACAATTAAAACAATTTAATAAAATTTATTAAAACAAAATATTTTAAAATAATTATTAATTAAAATTAATAAAAAAATAAATAATTAAAATATGTATAAGAAATTAACAAAATAATTAAGATTACTTTATAAAATACGTATAAATAAAAATAAAAAAACTTCGTCCCTTATGTAAATAATTTTAAAAATTATATAAAATATTAATTAACTAAGACTTTTTTTATTTTATCATAGGTACTTTTGTATTTATGTATTATTAAAAATAGCAAAATAATTAAACTAAATAATAATTTATACGAATTTATTATCATAATATTTATTAATTTTTAAAAATATTTAAAATTAAAATAATTCAGTTACGTGAATAATAATTCTGAAATATTTAATAAAAATAAAACATTAAAATTACTTATTATGAAATAAAAAATAATAAAATGTTTTTTTGTAGTATACATAATTCAAAATAGAAAAATCAGTAAATTAATTGATTTATATAATTTTATTAACAAAATATTTATTTATTATTAAATATAAAAATAAATATTAAGTGATAATTAGTTTTTTTTATTTATCATAGCAAAATAATTAAATTAAATAATTGATACGAATTTATTATCAAGAAATATATATTTATTAATTTTTAAAACAGTTAAAATTAATTCTGTCAAGTGAACATTAATTACTTATTGTGAAACATAAAATAATAAAAAATTATTATTTCATAATTCAAAATAGTAAATTAAATGATTTATATAAATTTATTAACAAAAAATATTTATTTATTAATATATGAAAGAATAATGAAATTACTTTAACAACTGGTAAAAAGGAAATTATTTCTTGTATTAATCTTTTTATTAAATATAAATAAAATTTATACAATATTTATGAACATTCATTGAAAAATAATATTTCATACATATATGCAATAAATAATTATTAATTTATTTAATTTTATTGAATATAATTAAATAGATCATGAATTTAAACATTAAATAACTAAGATATAAAATTAATTTACAAAACATTATTATTAATAATTGAAGTTATTTTTTTTTATAAATGAATGATGAATTTTTAACATAATTTAACAATAAAATATTAATATATTATTTATCAAAATAAATTTTATTAAACATTATACAATAATTGAAAATTTGAAAATAAATAAATACGAATTATAATTCACATTTTACAATTAATTATTAATTAAAATTATTTTTAAAATAGGAATAAAAAAATTAATAAATAACATAATGAATTTAAATATTAATTAAATTTAAATTTGATTTTTACAAAAGATATTTTATAAAATGTATTTTATTTATTCAATTTTTTATAATCCGAATTATTATATATTTAATATAATATTTACTAAAATAATAATCAGACTGAAATTTATTAAAAACATTATCTAAATATTTTTAAGATAATTATAATATGAAACATTTATTATTTACTTTTACTTGAAATATAATTTTTGAATGTAAAATTGAAAATAACATACATAATAAGATTATTTAAAAAAATAAGTAATGTTTTAAAATTAGATAATTTTTAAAATAAAAAATGGTATTTTGATTCATAATGTGGAATGTACCATACCATACCATTAAATTAAGAAAATAGTTATAATAGTTAAAATGTAGAAAATAGTATGTTTATATTAAATTTCTAAAAAACATATAATTTAGTTAGAAGAATGCTTAATATTTTTTGTACTAAAAAATATTAGTTTTATGTTGATCGCATTTCATTTCAAAAAATTCTATTCCAGATTATGGCGCAATCCTTAACCAATTTCGTCAACACGCCACGTTCAACGATACCTCCCTCTAAAAGCAAGGCGAATAACAATTGTCTGCAACCCTTTTATGAAGTGCTTGTCTGCATTCAAGACATTTACGGAAAGGCGTAACAGAATTCGTGAAATTCTTTGAATGGTGTTTCTGACCTTCGGACTGTTCGTTTGACATGGATGCGAGTCGAAACTATCTCAACAACTAAACAAATTAAACACGAACAATTAAAACTAGTTTTACGTTACCTCGAGCAAAAAAAAAATTGATAGGTTGAAACGTTAATAAAAAATATAACGGATGAATCAAAGTTTGTTGAGTAATCCAAATGACCTCTTAAACAAATTATATGGCAATAAAAAATAAAGATACCTCTATGGTATTATCACATGAATATTGATTTCCGATTTTTTATCTTTTATTAGCGTTCTTTATGGCTCCGTTAATTAATAATATGGGTTTTAAATATCTTATCTTGGATAAATTTGAATAATGGAGCTAAATTATCTTTGATATATACATAGATGTATATATTTGAATAATGGATTATAATTATGGGGCCATTAAGTTTATTCATATCCTTCTTTTACTGTAAATATGGAGGGACCCACGAATTAATGCCAAAAACTTGTAGCATATATTTGTAAAAAAAGTTGGCACTATCTGACAACAAATTGAACAATTACCAGTGCACACGCAGGAAGGCCACAAGGCAATATAAAACCCGAACAAAAGTACTACGTACCGTTGTCCCAACAGGAAAATACGGTGGCCTCGTAAAAAAGGGTTGTGGGCCATTAAAAGTGCCCTTGTCCGGCCATTTGTTCGGTCGCAACGCGATTTTTTTTTTACTGTCGCCCTTACCTACGCATTTTCGAGTTCGTCCGTCCGATGCAGTCCTTCCGGAGCGTCCGGACAGTATTGATTATTCTATCGAAGTCCAATTCCTTAACATGCCTTATTGGATAACGTAAGTGTTTGAATCAATTTAATTTATTTTACATTAAATAATAACATGTGGGTGTAATGGTTTAACAATTGCAATTAATAATGTTAGATACTGACAAAGTTAACTATTAAAAGCCAGTTTTACTGTTTATCTATTTACTAATATTGTTTTAGCCGCCATTTTATATAAAAATCAGTCTCATAAATTTGTCACAATAATTTTCTTCAATTCTTTGTGTTGTTTTGGATTCAAATTTTAGATTATTAATAATCAGTTTCAATATAATCGATGAAATAATATTATTCAGTCGAACTGTCATTTTATAATATATAATTCACATTTATATTAATAAAAATATGAGTTAAATAATGTATAATATCTTGTTGTTAATATGAAAGGAAAGCTAAATATTTTTTTTGTCGTCTCCTCTCTCCTGACTTTTCAGTATAAATACAACACCAAAGGATTATGTAAATATATACGAAAAGTGCCACCATAATACGTACCTCCAACTTTAAATTAAGATAGAAGATAAGATGTCACCTGTAAATTTCCTGATCCCGTGAATTTCCCCCTTGTCTGGTGAGAGCAAGCAAGGAGTTTGCAGATTTTAAATAGAACTTTTCTAAAAATCAATACAGGCGAAACGTGATTGAAAATTCAAGGGGAATTGTATAACTTTATCCGTTTTATAAATACACGTTATGTCCGTCTTAACATTTTAATTGTGTTGCCCAAATACGCCGAAGTAATGAATAAATTACTAGACTGGAAAAGTTTTAACGAAATTAATGCGGAGGTTAGATTAGTTTGCGTTGGGCTAGGTTAAGTTAAATTAACTTTTTAACCAGCTGTTTAATTAAGCAAAATATTAAAAATAATAAAAATAAGAATGTCATAAAATAAACAAAGTATTATTTTCGTATGTAAATATTTCCTTAAAAATATGTTTATAAAATATATTGTGTAATTTTTAATTAACTAATATGTTCAATATATTTTAATATTATAATTTTATGGCGATTAATTCTTTTATAATTAATGGAAATATTTCGATAATTGTCTAAAATATTTAGGAAACAAAAATATTTTATACAAAAACATAAAATTTGATAATAAAAATTATTTTATAATCATTAATTAATTAAATATTACTTAAAATAGTTATTATATTCTACTTTTAATAAAAAAATATTTTAATAAATATTTATAATTTTATTTTATTTAAATCATTTGAAATATTTTCTACCAATTAAAAGTTCTACAAAATATTATAAAAGTATTTCCAATGTAATGTAAAAATTATTTTATTATAAATTAAAAAAAATAGTAATCTAAAAATGTTTCATTATATTATACTATGTATAAAAATTAATTAATTCTAATATTAAATTTTAAATTACTTAAAAAAATCTCTAAAAATAAAATTTATTTGGAAAAAATATTTAATTAATATTTATTTAATTTTTTAATTTTAATTAATTTAATGTTTTAAATTTTATAATTAAACAAATATTAAAGTAATATTACTTAGATAATTTGAATTTTACAAAAGAAATAATTATTTTAATTTAATAAAAAATAGAATTAAATACAATGAAATGATCTTTTCATTAATTTAAAAAAAATAAATTTTTATATAAAAAAAACTCAAATTAAAATATTAACAAAAACTAAACATTTTAATTTTAATTAATTTAATATTGCTTAATATTTATTCTACTATAAAATAATTACTATTTATTAGTAAAAAAATATTTCATGACATATTTTAATAAATATTTATAATTTTATTTGGAAATAATATTTTATAGTAATACTTCTTAATTGTAATTAATTAAAATTTTTAAATTTTATAATAGAACAAATATTAGAGTAATCTTACTTTCATAATTTAATTATGAGTTGAACATTTTACAAAAGTAATAATTATTTTATTTAAATAAAAAATTAAATTATAGAATTAAATACAGCGAAATTGATTTGAATTTTATTAATTTAGAAAAAAATAAAATTTTAATAAAAAAAACTAAAATTAAATTTATTAGCAAATACTATTTAACATATTTTTTTTATAATTATTTTTTGAAATAATTACTATTATTAATAAAAAATATTTTATGCCATATTTAATAAATAGAAATTTTACAAAGTAATAATTATTTTAATTAAACAAAAAATTAAATTATAGAATTAAATACAGCGAAATTGATTTGATTTTTATTAATTTAGAAAAAATTAAAATTTTAATAAAAAAAAATTAAATTAAACGTATTAACAAATACTATTTAACATCTTTTTAATTTTAATTATTTTATGATATAATTACTATTATTAATAAAAAATATTTTATGTTATATTTTAAGAAATATTCATAATATTAATTTATTTGAAACAGTAATAACTATAATGTATTATACACTATTTATTAATAAAGAAATGTACTCTATTTTAATAAATATAAATAATTTTAATTTATTTGAAATATTTGAAATATTATTTTACCAATTAGAAGTACTACAAAATAATATAAAAGTACTGAATCGGTAAAGTAATAATTATATTATTAAATAAAACAGAATCAATAATAATTATTTATTTTTAATTTTAATTATGCATTAAAATGTTAGTATTAAGATTAAAACTGCTATTCGAGAAGATAAATAACAAAATTACTTCAAAATATATCGAAAATATTTGATAGCAATACTTTTTAAACATAATTAATTAACTTACATACTTACATAATTAAATTGCAAATATTTTTTTAAAAAGAAATAATTAAATAGATAATAGAATTAGTGTATATTTAATGATTTAATTTTTATTAATTAAGAAGAAATCAAAGTAAAATATTTATTCATTAAAATAGCATATAAAAAATATTAATATTAATCATTTTTTATAATATATTGTATATTTAATTTCAAATTAATAATAATTTCTATACAAAATTTACAAAAAATTATTGGTAATTAGTTTTTTTTTCTTTATGTAATTCTAAATAATTTAATATTGTTTGAAAGAATTTTATAATTAACTTAAATTTAAAATAATAATTAAAACAAAATATATATAAAATATATTTTTTTTTTAATTTCTATTCTTAATATTTAACATAATTTTATTTGTCAGATTAGTTTATTGATGCATTAAACAATAAAGATAATTAAACGTCATTTATTTAAAATTATTAAAAATAATGATGAAAATAAAATGATTTAAAAAAGTAAATAAAAAGGACAATTAAAAAAAAAAAAAGATGAATTCATTTAAATTAATCGGAACAGCGCTCAATATTTCTTTTAAATTATCTGAACAAAATAAAAATATTTTAAACATGTAAATTTGTTCGTGCGGAACAACAACATATTTAAATTTAATTTATTATAAAAAATTGAATTAATAATTATGGCAAAGCACGTTATTTTAAACGTATGAGTTGTTTTCGTGTGTAAACATAGTAATGATATTATCATGTGTTATCTGCCACAATAACAATATTTTCAATTAGCTAAATTTGTATATAGATCAATCGACTTCGTTTATTGTATGTGGTATGAAAGAACACCTTAAGTTTCAAAGTAAAGTAAGTCCATGGATGTGTCTGCAGAGCAATTTACGGCCTCACCATAATGAATATAAATACGTTTAAGCTTCACTAACCTGACTGCTTAATATTCCGAATGGCCAGAAATGCTGCACTTATTTATTATTCTGGTCCAATTAAATGTTTGTCTGAGTAATATAAATTAGGTAGAATGTTATTAATAGCACAATATCCCGGGCGTGAAATTTTAATTGCTTTCCCATATTTAATGAAGTAAATAAATATTTTGATGCTTTATTAAATATAATTGGTGCCAGATAGTCGATCCAATGGTGACAATTATCGATTAAATTCATGAAAGCCGTGAGAAAACGTCGCGGCGAATCGATAGTAAATGTCGTCGTTATAATGACTTTTCTGAAACACAGACGCTTAACGGGGTGGAAGGATTCCCTGAAAACCGTTTTAAAATTAGATGTAAATGACGGCTGATATTGCAAAAACGATTTTTTTATCGATTTAATAATGTAACAACAATCAATTCCGAAGTGTATTAAACGTTAATCGTTAAAAAACATCTCTGGGAAAGCTTATCATCTGCGAAGTCGAAGATGGTCGGAGAATTAAATTACCAATGACCTTGACCAATCGGTGATGCATACGTGTATCAGTGGCGTCACATTGTGCACCAAAAAAAGGAAATGTGTATAAAAAATATTAATAATTTTGAGAACATAATATAGACAGTTTTTTAAATTTATTTAGCTAGTTTTATTAATTTTAAAAACTTTTGAATAAAGCTTTGTTACTCGACAGTATACGACAAATAATATACGGGGTACTTAACTACTTTTATGTACATGAAGTATAAAAGATAAAAAAATGTGTTCAAAGCTCAATTTGTTAGAACTTTCGTTGCCCCAAACTTTTCAAAAAAGGTGTAATAACTTTTTTATTTAATTGTCTTTTGATATAAGATAATTTCTTCATAAAGTCTCTTTAAAATTTTGAAGTAATATCTCTGACCGTGACCCTGAAATATTTATGAAGTCAAATTTGACTGCTTTAAAAAAGGGACATAACTCTTTGACAAACGGTACAATTTTTCTAGAGGCACTTTTTATACCTAATTTTTCAAATTTTTCTTCTAAATAAATTTGAGGTTATATCTCTGATCGTTCCTGAAATATTTTTGAACTTAAGTTTGGCTGAAAAAGTTGCATAACTTTTTTATTTAATTTTCATTTGACAAAAAAATTTTGCATATAAAATTTCGAGTTAATATCTCTCCCCGTTTCTGAAATATTTATGAACCCAAATCTTCTGATTTAAAAAAAAAGTGGCATAACTTTTTTATTTAATTTTTATTTGATAAACTATAAAAACCTTTCACAGGCATTTTGTATACTATTATATAAAAATATTCCTTAAAAAATAAGGTTTATTATATAAAATTTCATGATAATTAATAACTCTGGACTGTTTCTGATATATTTTTAAACTCAAATGTTCTGAAAAAATGTTATAAGTTTTTTATTTAATTTTCTTTTGACAAATGGTAAAAAATTTCTGGAGTCAGTTTTTTATATTCATGTATTGTATATTTCTGACATGAGTTCAAATATGGATGATTTAAAAAATTTAAATTGAGATAACTCTTTTATTTAATTTTCTTTAGACAAAGCGATAAAAGCTTTTTACGGACAGTTTTTATATCTATATCTACAACTACATAAGATAATTCGTTAAAAAATATTTCTGGAATTTTCCAAACTTAAAAGATGGTTGTATAACTTTTTTATTTAATTTGTTTTTGATAAACCTTAAAATGTTTCTATATGCACTTTTTTAAATTATTTAAATAAACATCCTATAAAATATCAAAAAATCACTGTTTCAAGAAATACATAAATTGTATAAATATAATAAATTATATTTACTATAATATTAAATTATATATAATTTCGAGATTATAATATTATAACTATATTAAATAACTCTAAATTTATCAAAAATAATATTGTTATATTTTAGCTAAAGATAAATTAATATATTATAAATTACATATTTTTAAAAACCTTGATTTTTCCACTATTTTAAGGGCAAATTCCAATAAAGTAAAATTGGACATATTATCTCAAAATTTTAAGGATTTTAAGAAAACACATAATTTGAATAAAATAAATAATATAATAAATCATGTTTAATATAATATTAAATTATATTTAATTTTGGTAAATTTCTAGATAATAATATTAAATAATTGATAAAAAAGGGCGTAACTAAAATTTAAGGTTAAATTGTGTTATTTACATTAGTCCCATATTTAATATCTCTAAATTTATCAGAAATAATATTGTTATATTTTACTTAAAGATAATTTAATAAACTATAAATTACGTGTTTTTGAAAACCTTGATTTTTTCAATATTTTAAGGGCAAATTCCAATAAATTAAAAAAAAAGGATATATTATCTCAAAATTTTAAAGATTTTAAGAAAACATAGTTTATATAAAATATATAACATAATAAATTATATTTAAAATAATATTTAATTATATATAATTTTGACAAATTTCGAGATAATAATATAAAATTGTTACTTATAAAAAAAGGCGTAATTAAATTTTGTGGTTATTTCCATTAGTCCCATATTTAATATCCCTAAATTTATCGGAAATAATAATGTTATATTTTAGCAAAAGATAATTTAATTTATTATAAATTGCACATTTTTGAAAACTTTGATTTTTCCAATATTTTAAGGGCAAATTCCATTAAAAGTAAAAAAAATTGGACATATCTCAAAATTTTAAGGATTTTAAGGAAACACATAATTTGTATATAATATATAATATAATAAATTGTACAACATAATTTCGGTAAATTTTGAGATAATAATATAATATTATTTATAGAAAAAGGGCGTAACTGTAATTTGTGGTTAAATTGTATTATTTTCATAAGTCTCATATTAAATATAAAATATAAATATTAAACCTTGATTTTTCCATTATATTATGGGCAAATACCAAAAAAGTAAAAAAAAAAAATGGGCATATCTCAAAAATTTTTAGGTAAGTATCTTATATTACATAAAAAGTATCTGTTGAATATTTTTATAGTTAACAGATAATTTAATATATCATAAACAATATGTTTTTGGAAAGCTTTTTTCAATATCTTAACAGCAAATTCAAGTAAACAGGTCATATTATCTCGAAATTTTAAGGATGAAGAAGTATCTGTAGAAGGTGTTCATAGTATGTTAAAATTAAATAAAAATTAGTTTTAAAATAAATGAGTTTTGGGCAGTTATCTTCCACCTGATCTGGAAATTTTGTAACAAAATTAAAAATTAATTCTTCTTAAGATATTTATTTAAACATTACCAAAAATTGTAATGTTAAAAATTTGGTTTAGAAGTTTTCTATCAAAAGTCTGAGAGTATTTCAAAACGTTAAAAGTGTTGAGGATATTATCGTTTAGATTTCCCCCTTTAAATGTCAATAAATTTCTTATTTCAAATGGACGATCATAAATAAAATTTTCACACCATTCAACACGAAATTTTATTTCTATATTATATATGTTGAAGCATATCTTATAGCTAAAATAAGAATTGACAAATATGTGAATAAATATTTTTATCCTTTGGTCTGTTTAATATTTTGGAATACTCTAAAATGTGTTCTAACAGGATGTTGCTTTGTCAATTTGTATGACAAGAACTCTTAAATATTAAAATTATACATTATTATGTATAATTTTAGTTAATAACTCTATCTGCAAAAAATATAATGAATTCCTTTAAGAAATTTCGGCTGAATTTAATTTAATTAATAAAGTTAATAAAACTAAGTTAGTGTAACGTCTATTTGTACCAGAAGTGATAACGCATTTCAAGTGAATTAAAAAAATTAGCTTCATGGTGGTCTATTTTAGTTTTCAAATAAAACTCTTAAAGAAGTAGTTAGTTCTTAAGAATAAGTAAATCAACAAAATGGTTTTCTTACTCATTTATTCATCGATCATTGAAAACTTCATTTTCTTAATTAATCACTACTGAAAAATTTGTTTCAAGTTTTGCCTTCAGTCGACGAAGAACGGCAACTTGGCCAAAATGCACATGCGACGTCAATGCAAATCAGAATGCCGCCGCATATCAGCCTGGAACCGTCGGACGAGCGGCGTCGATGGCTGAAAGAAGAAGAAAAAAAAAAACCAGAGGAGAACGCATCCGAGCACCAGCTGTTGATTGTCACCCGGAGGGTAGTTCTTTTTAAATTTCGCATCGTAGACGGTCGTTAGCTGAACAATAGCCCCAAACAACTGACAAAGGCCCCAAAACGGGTTTGGGCGTAACCTTGTGTCGTTGGTCGATATGCCAACATGGCCGCCGGTATGGATCCAGCGCCGAATTCATCACACACTCACACAGGAAAAAAAGTCCGAATCAGTGTCAATTTGCATCCTTTGCCGTCCTATCCGCACAGTGCATGTAGAATGTTATTCCATTATCATTTTTTTTTTGCTGGTGATCCGTGGGATAAAGCATTTTAATCGGCTCAGTAACAATAACCCCGATCCGGTGAATGTCGTGACTGGTGAGCGTTTTGTCTTGTCATTGAGGTAGGTCGAATAAAAACAAACGAACGAAATGTCAAACTTCAATTTTATTGTCGCGCCACTTGAATAGAAATCGTAAAATTACTCGGTCGGTCGTAAAAAAAAATTGGTAGTGGATGAGTTACGGTAGCCTGTTTATTTTCGGATTGGTTTAATTATGGCTTTTAATTTAAGACGGAAGTTGAGCCTAAATTTATCATCGTGTAAAAAATATAACCGTAAAAGTTTTACGAGGCCATAAACGGCTTGAGCAGATATATGACTCTTGCCACTTTTTTCTATTAGGTCCACGGACAGGACGTTTTATCAATATTGCCGCCCTCACCGTCATACTAACATTTTATGCAAAACTCTATTCTAATTAATTTAATTAATTTCGCCCCGTTCAAATGAAAGCAACCACATTAATTTTACCATTAATGAACGGCTGACATCTTTTATTTAGCTGCACGAAGATAAAACGAGGTAAGACTGCGTGGAGATATTTTTAGGCCTACGTAATACTCCCACACATATACCACAATAATTAACGACCAATTCTCCTAAAATATTCTATAATATACATATTTACTTATTAACATATAATTGCTTTTATTATTTCAGGCGTTTATACTAAATATTTAAAATTGCTCACTTGTTTGTTGTTTGAGAAAACTTAAATTTCAGTCGTAAAGCTTTGCCAACTTTACTCTTTAACTTATCCTACTGTACTTTTTTAATTATTTAATTTAATTTTGAAAACACCATTAAATCTACAACTAATTTACGGTTGTTCTGTAGAGTTTAAAATAGTAATTAGTTGTACAAATTTAAAGTTAAAGTTTGTACCAGTCACTGATATTTATTGTGAATGAATTGTGTGTTCATTTAAATCAATAAAACGTTTAATATACATAAAATATACTTTGTTATAAGATTATTGTTTAAGAAAATAAGTAAAGCTTGTCATTTACTTCTTAAAGTTCTAATCAATATCTTTAAAAATTGAGGCAGGTTAGTTTACACATAAAACAAATGTCAAACTAAAATTTTACTACTTGTTTTATTGCGCCTATAAAATTATTACTAGATCATAAAAATCTGTAATAAATTTAGACTCATTAAATAGTTTTATTATCTGTATACAAACATTATAATCGTGTCGGTTTAAACTTTTATTTGACACTTATTGTTATTTTATGACCTAATTAATTTCCATATTATTATAATTCAATTAAGACATAAAAACCTACATTTATTGATAATTGAATTTAAATTGTTGTGTTTGTTCACTAAAATATTGAGGATTCATGCCGTAAAGAGAGTCATTCACTTTGCTACTTTTTGCCTGACTTATTTAATCCCACTTGAAATGACACATTTTGTTTTTAAAACATAAAATATCGTCCAAGTTCACACATCATCATTGATTGATATGTTTTTATAGTGTGGATTACACTATATGATCATATCGCTTTCATAAGTAATCACTCCCTTAATTAATAGTAAGTGAAAACATTTAATATAATTTTTGAATAAGAAGATAATGTGCCAAATTTGGAAGTTGTCGTTGCTTAAAATATTTTTATAGCGTTATTAATTAAATAATATGTTTTTATTAGTACATTAAATATATTACTCGCATCATTAATTTTAAATTAAATTTTAAAATTTCAGTTGTTATAACGTTTAAATAAGAAAATATAGTTAGATTAAAAATATATGTTTATATCGGCACACTTACTACTAATGTTATTATTGGTTATAATGTTTTTATAATGTTTTAATTAAATAGTATGTTTTTATTATCAAATTAAATTTATTATTTGTATAAATTGCTTTAAATTAAAATTGAAAACTTTGGTTATAATAAAGTTCAAACAAGAAAACAAAGCAAAAATTAAAATTGGATGTTTTTATAGATACATTAACTAAATCTAAGAATTTTATAAGCAGGCCAAATGTAACTCTTAACTAACAATATTATAAAAGTTAAAAACTTTAGTTAATGCAATTTTTTACAAGATAATGTGGAAATTTAAAAGTGGTCGTTGGAGAAAATGTTTTTATAGCATTATTAATTAAATAATATGTTTTTATTAGTCAATTCAATATATTACTTGCATAATTTATTTTAAATTAAATTTGAAAACTTCAGTTGTTATAACATTTAAATAAGAAAATAAAATTAGATTTAAAGTGCATGTTTTATAGACACATTAACTAAACACAAAGGTTTTTAAAAGTAGGACAAATTGTAATGTTTGAACATGATTTTATAGCGTTATTAATTAAATAATATGTTGTTATAAGTAACTTTGGTTGTAAATACCATCAAATTTAAACTCTTTGTTTTTATAATGTAATTAATTAGATTAAGAGCTTTTATAAGCAGGGCAAGTCAAAGTCTTATCTAATAATATTATGAAAATTAAAAACTTCAGTAAATGTAATTTTTTTACGAGTTAAATTAAAAATTGTCGATGGTTAAAATGTTTTTATAGTCTTATTAATTAAATAATATGTTTTTATAAGTAAATTAAATATATTAATTGCATAATTTGTTTTAAATTAAATTTGAAAACTTTGGTTACCATAACTTTTAACACGAAAATGTCATCAAATTTAAACTGTTTTTTGTACAAATTAACTAAATCTAAAAGTTCTTAAAAGAAGGACAAATCATCACTTGTATTTTAAAAAAATGGAAAGTTTAGGTTATTATAATTTTTGAACAAGTAAACGGGGCAAAATTAAATTTTGTCATTGGCTATAATATTTTTATAGTTTCACAAATTAAATAGAGTGTATGTTTTTATTATTTAATTAAATTTATTATTTGCATAATTTGTTTTAAATTAAACAAGAATATAACATAAAATTTAAACTGTTTGTTTATGTTTTTATAGACACATTACCTAATCCAAATAGTTTTATTCACAGGAAAAATCCAATACTTGTTTAGTATGTTTTATTTATATTGAAAACTTTCAATTTTGAACAAGAAAATTCAGTGAACTTATCAATAAGTCCTTGATTAAAGTGTATTTCATAAATTGTAATTAGCTAATGCCATTATTATCAAATTAAATGCATTACTTTCAAAATTTGTTTGAAAATAAAATTGAAAACATTTGAACTGTATATTTTTATAGACATATTAACTAAATCTATATTTTACCAAAAAATTAAATTATAATTGTTATAATTTTATTATAATAATTTTTAAATAAAGTTGAAAACTTTTGAAGTGTATGTTTTTATAGACATATTAACTAAATCTATTTTTCAAATGTATATTTTTATAGACATATTAACTATATCTAAATTTTAACAGAAAATTAAATTATAATTTATTAATATAATATAATTAATAAAATTATATTTAATTTTATTATTATTATATTTTTTAAATAAATAAGTCAAATTTGAACTGTATGTTTTTATAGACATACTAGCTAAAAGTAAATCTTCTAATGTATTTTTTTCCAAAGATATTTAGCCAAATTAATCATTTGTTGTTAAAATATGTTAATTAATTGATTCATGATATTAAAAGCAAAAGGAAGTGGATACAATCGACTTCTTACGCAGTCATAGGCTGATATGTTTCTGTATTACCCTAACTTATGGTAATCATAATATTTTTACCAACAAGTATGGTGTTGAGTTTAAACTCCATTACTTACTGTTAGTTTCTCACATATTAATTTTAGTAAACAAATTAATATCAATAGATGTTAAAAAAAACATTTGATTATCATTAATCCCTTTCATCAATATGTATATTTATTATAGAAAAAAATAAATAATACAGATAGAAAAATATATCACAGCAGAAAGTCGTTATCGTATTTATATGTATACATAAATAAAATGTAAAGCTTGTTTAGTTTATTTGATTGGATAAAAAAATGTTTGTTTGTTAATAAATAACTGATAATGTCACAGTTGACACGTTTTAAATATGCATTTGACCCATAATTCAGATAACCCTCCTTTTTGATCGAGACGTATTTTTTATATTCACCATAACTAATACTTGAAAATACGTACTTTTATTTGGTTTTCTAAATATATTTTAGATTTTACAGATGTGTTTGCAAATCCCTGAAACCTCCAAAATTATTCTACGTTTCAAATATTTAAATTTATCTAGTTCAAGGCGGATCATAAAAATTTAAACAACTTCCTACGATTAAAAAGTGTATTTTAATTATCCACACGCGTGTTTTTGGCAAATGTAAATTTGCTTAACATCGCATTAGCGTCCATAAACGGCTCATTACAGACAATACTTAAACAAAAGTGTGTGTAAAAATGTCTAAAATGGCTTAATTTACCATCGTATTTTTTATCGCCATAATAAAGATTAAGTTAAGTTTTAGGCGACACCGTATAACGAATTTATAATCTTTATTGTTATTATAAATTTTATTTTAGCACTCAAATAATTTTTATAAACAATTTGTCATGTCCAGACCAAAGCTACCGGCGTACCAGATGTCACCATAAACATTGTGGTCATGTGGTTAATTTTATTTGGTCACAAAAAACCATGTTTACAAAAAATCTGGCGGATATGCCCCGACCTGCGGCTTCGTACCCTTTAGCCATGGTCCTCTTGTAATTTGGCCGGTGACCTTAAGAAACGTCGCCTCAACCCTTTTTATGGACACATTTTTTTACCGTGGCGTTTACCGAGTAACCATAAAAAAACATTACGGCGGATTTGGAATGCATTCGAAACCGGACAACGTGATTTACAGTTTAATTCTTTAAGAGAGAAAGAAAGAAAGAAAAAAAAAATGAAACGGTCAAGAGTCAAAGCCGAAGAGTTATCTAAGATGGAACGAAAAATAAAGAACTGATTCTCTGTAACCCGTTCACAGGAATTTATTGCATCTTAGGGGATTCAATGACCTCCTCAAGGATTATTACCAATTCTAATAAGTTTGTGCCGTATAGGTTACACCGATTATGGGAGAATGCCTCGTACGCAAAAGCGCCTAATAATTTATTCGGTTTAAGTCATTGATTAAATGTTACGTGTTTTATTAATTTCGCATAGCCCTCCACGTCTTATCGCACTATTAAAGGTTAATCGTGCTATAAAAAGTGCATCGCATGCCTTTTTACTTTATCACCGCGAATTCGTTATTTTCGGTTGAGTCGATGCATTTTTTTATGATTACGATGTGTCTGTAAAAAGGAGTTGTTATATAAAATGCTCTCTTTATATGTCAATTGTCAATTTGGGCCATCATAAAAATAAGCCATGCAAAAAGCGAAATCGACAGTTAGAAGCCATAAAAAAACACTAATCATAAAGTTTAGTAGTACTAAAATGCTTCAAAAGTTTCCCTTTTGCATAGCAATAATTTCGTATGGTTTTGTTTTATTTTGCCCCCAACATAAAATTAATTGATTGCCAATTTTGTGGCTGTAGGATTTGTTTAATTAAATCATAAAAGTCTTAAGCTGCTTTTATATAAAAATCTTGTTGCATCTTAAAATGGCATATAATATTTATTAACAACAAAACATATATGGTACTTTTCGATTAAATTAACCAGTGTCAATTTAATGAGCACATTTCATTTTTTTACTTTGCTACAATATACAAGTAATAAAAAATTATACAAAAATGCTTCAAAAAACTCTTAGAACAGGAAGAATAAATTATAATTTTATTAATTATTACTTTTTTATTTTGAATAGCATATTGTAACATACCTTTGTCAATGTTTAGGAAAGAACTAATACAAAAATAAAAGTGTTAATAATTTTTAAATTTTATTTTTTCACGAAAAATTATTGTATTACATAAAAGTATTATTAATAATTCATTATTAACAAATATTTTAAATTAAAAACAGTTCAAATTTCAAGACATTCAAAATTTCAAGAAAAAGAATGAAATATAATATTAATTCTACTAAAATATGGCCTTAAATTTGGCTATAAATTTACAAACAAAATTTTAAAAGACGAAATTTGTTCATAACATGAAGTTTTTTTAATAACAAAACTAAAGATAGAAAAAATGAACAATGAATGTATATTACGTAAATACATATAAAACTATTATTAAATATCGTGAATTCTCAATAATAATAATAATTTATTGCATAAAAGAAAGGTTAAAATATTTTTTTTTTCAATTTTAAATTTTCTACAGCAATTTTATTTACAAAAATTTTATGAAATGAACATTGTATATAAAATGAAGTAGATTTTTTATAACAAAACTAAAGATATTTTCAAAAATAATAATAAAATAATTGCTCGCACAAAAATCTATTTATAGCATAAAAAATAATTTCAATTAAATGTAGTTCAAGTATAAAAATTTCAAAAAATAAAAATATTATATAGCAATAATTCTAGTTTTTTACATTTATCAATAAATTATAATACAAAAATTTAAAAATTAAAAATTTTTCAAATTTAAGTTTTTCATAGAATTAAAATTTATTTTACTTTGTTTAAATCTATTTAATGTTAATTATTCTATTAAAATAAATTTAATTATTTTTGTAACAAAATTTTAATCCCTAAAAATGATTTATTTGAACAATATTTATTAGTTATAGAAAAATTAGGAAGGTAAACAGAACGTTAAAATATATTTAAAGCAAAATGTATATAATAAAATTTTAAACCTCAAAAAAATTACTTTTTTTGTTTTAAAAAACAATTTAAATTTGGTCAACAATAAAATATTTAAAGATAAAAATTTATAAAATTATTTTACAGAAAATTATTATTAATAGGCTTTATAGTATAATAAAATATTAAATCTTAATAACAAAGATTTACCTATTTATATATATTTATTAATTATAAAAGCATCTTAATTAATTTTTTTATTAATTTAGCTATTAATTATAAAAGAGAAATTTGAAAAAATCTTTTTTCAATCTTAAATTTTCTATAGATTTAAATTTTATTTTATTTATATTTAAAAAATATAATATATAAAATGAAGAAGATTAAAGATAAAAACATGAACAATGATATAATTAACTAATATCAATAATATTTGATAATAATAATTAATAATATTATAATTATTATATTATTATTAAGTACCCCTTTTTCAATAATAATAATAGTTTATTGCTCCTACAATGAAAGTATAAAATTCTAGTAAAATCTATCTTTATCTATAAACTACAAAACTTATTTTAACTTAAAATTTTAATAAGTAATATTTTTTTAATTTTAAATTTTCCATAGAATTATTTTTTTTAATTACAAAAATTAGATTATTTTAATAGCAAAACTAAAGCTAAAAAACATGTATGTATTCAAATCAAAGATCATCAACGTATATTTTTTAAGTTAATTTAAAATGAATGAATGAATTAAAATGAATCAATGAATGAATGAATGAATGAATGAATGAATGAATGAATGAAATGATATTACTTTACAATAAGTTCAATAAATGAATTTTTATTTATCAAAATTTGAACTAATTACTAATTATTTAAATCTATTCAGTGTTAATTATTCTACTATAATAAATAAAATTATTTTTGTAACAAATTGTTATTAATACGACTTAAAAATTATAATTCTTAAAAAATTATTTATTTGGACAATAGTTATTAGTTATAGAAAAAATTAGTAAGGTAAAAAGAATGCTAAAATATATTAAAATCAAATTGTACATAATAAAATTTTAAACCTTAGTGTTTTAAAACACAATAATTTAAATTTGATCAACAATAAAATGTTTAAAGATTTGTAAAATTATTTTGCAGAAAATTCTTATAATTATCATAATTAACAAAGATTTATTTAAAAAATATTTATTAATTATAAAAGTATCTTAATTTTTTTGGTTATTTGACATGAAATAATTTATTTTATATATATAATTTGACAATAGACAATATTTTATACAAATAATGTTATTTTAGAGTACCACCTAAAAATAGTTTCAGGCAAAATATTTATGCATTATAGACACATCTTAACTTCTTCTTTTTTTTTCTTAAAAAATAATTTATGGGATAGATTAATAATAATAATAAGATAAATTATTTCTGTTTAAATTTGATGACAGGCTCTATTTTATGAAAAAAATGTTATTTTACATTATTTAAAAAGTTACAAAAAATATGAAAAATATAGACAGTAATTATTAAGTAAAGTAAAAGTGCGAATTTCACTTTTTATATTTTCGCAGGTATTTAAAAAGACGTAAAACATTAAAAAAAACCTTTAAAGACGGATTTTATGCTTTTACAAGCCTTTTTATTGCAGATTTATTGACGCTAAAGAGTTATTAGTCAATTATTCACGACACTGTATTGTACAGTCGGTGTTTGCGAATCCCTACCTGTTTGCCAGCAAACATAATAATTACCTTTACAATTTTTTATTTTGCAAAACGTCCGTTGACCTTCAGGTGTACCGTCATTGCAGTAATTTATTAAAAGCAAAAGGGTTTTTTATGGCACGACAAAAAATGTACGAGTAACTGACCTAACCCTTCAACGAAGCTCGAATAAAACAAACCCTTCCGTGTGACTGTAAATTTCGAGGCCAAGTGCCCAATTTGTTTTATTGGTGTGGGACTGAACTTGGGCTATTTTTTGGACACGACTTATCAGTCCCTTTTCGAACTTTAATCAGTGTAGTTAGGTTCCAGTGAGTTTTGTTGTTGGACCAGGTTAGTTAATTTTGTTTTACCGTATATTAGATGCATGTATGTGCAGAGAATTACACGAAAAAGAAATAAACCTTTAAAATAATTGACTGGAAAAGTGACTATTCATTCATAAATTTCTCTATTGCTTTTATTATAAGAAATATTAGATATTATTTTATAAAGAAAATAGGAACAGAATTGGTCAAGTTGTGAAACATCCTGAATTCTTAGATGATGTGATACAACTAACCTCTAATTTTTTAGTTGATAGAAATCACTTAAATGTAAACCAGATTAGTCGGTTTTTTTAAATAACCTGACTTAGCAGTAAAAATCAGAGAATGAGATGAAAAAGAAAAAGCAATTAAAATAATTGATTGGAAAAGTGGCTATTCATTCATAAATTTCTCTAATGTTTTTATTATAAAATAAATTAGAGATTTTTTACAAAGAAATTAGGGACAGAATTGGTCAAGTTCTGAAACATCCTGAATTCTTAGATAATGTGATACAACTAACCTCTAACTTTTTAGTTGATAGAAATCACTTAAATGTAAACCAGATTAGTCGGTGTTTTTAAATAACCTGAATTAATAGACAAAATCAGAGAATGAGATGAAAAAGAAAAAGCAATTAAAATAATTGATTGGAAAAGTGGCTATTCATTCATAAATTTCTCTAATGTTTTTATTATAAAATAAATTAGAGATTTTTTACAAAGAAATTAGGGACAGAATTGGTCAAGTTCTGAAACATCCTGAATTCTTAGATAATGTGATATAACTGACCTCTAACTTTTTAATTGATAGAAATCACTTAAATGTAAATCAGATTAGTCGATGTTTTTAAATAACCCGACTTAGTAGTCAAAATCAGAGAATGAGATGAACAAGAAACAACAATTAAAATAATTGATTGGAAAAGTGGCTATTCATTCATAAATTTCTCTAAAGTTTTTATTATAAAATATATTAGAGATTTTTTACACATAAATTAGGGACAGAATTGGTCAAGTTCTGAAACATCCTGAATTCTTAGATAATGTGATACAACTAACCTCTAACTTTTTAGTTGATAGAAATCACTTAAATGTAAACCAGATTAGTCGGTGTTTTTAAATAACCTGAATTAATAGACAAAATCAGAGAATGAGATAAAAAAGAAAAAGCAATTAAAATAATTGATTGGAAAAGTGGCTATTCATTCATACATTTCTCTAAAGTTTTTATTATAAAATATATTAGAGATTTTTTACACATAAATTAGGGACAGAATTGGTCAAGTTCTGAAACATCCTGAATTCTTAGATAATGTGATACAACTAACCTCTAACTTTTTAGTTGATAGAAATCACTTAAATGTAAACCAGATTAGTCGGTGTTTTTAAATAACCTGAATTAATAGACAAAATCAGAGAATGAGATAAAAAAGAAAAAGCAATTAAAATAATTGATTGGAAAAGTGGCTATTCATTCATACATTTCTCTAAAGTTTTTATTATAAAATATATTAGAGATTTTTTACACATAAATTAGGGACAGAATTGGTCAAGTTCTGAAAAATCCTGAATTCTTAGATAATGTGATATAACTGACCTCTAACTTTTTAATTGATAGAAATCACTTAAATGTAAATCAGATTAGTCGATGTTTTTAAATAACCCGACTTAGTAGTCAAAATCAGAGAATGAGATGAACAAGAAACAACAATTAAAATAATTGATTGGAAAAGTGGCTACTCATTCATAAATTTCTCTAATGTTTATATTATAAAATATATTAGAGATTTTTGACAAAGAAATTAGGGACAGAATTGGTCAAGTTCTGAAACATCCCGAATTCTTAGATAATGTGATACAACTAACCTCTAACTTTTTAGTTGATAGAAATCACTTAAATGTAAACCAGATTAGTCGGTGTTTTTAAATAACCTGACTTAGTAGTCAAAATCAGAGAATGAGATGAAAAAGAAAAAGCAATTAAAATAATTGATTGGAAAAGTGGCTACTCATTCATAAATTTCTCTAATGTTTTTATTATAAAATAAATTAGATATTTTTTACAAAGAAATTAGGGACAGAATTGGTCAAGTTCTGAAACATCCTGAATTCTTAGATAATGTGATACAACTAACCTCTAACTTTTTAGTTGATAGAAATCACTTAAATGTAAACCAGATTAGTCGGTGATTTTAAATAACCTGAATTAATAGACAAAATCAGAGAATGAGATGAAAAAGAAAAAGCAATTAAAATAATTGATTGGAAAAGTGGCTATTCATTCATACATTTCTCTAAAGTTTTTATTATAAAATATATTAGAGATTTTTTACACATAAATTAGGGACAGAATTGGTCAAGTTCTGAAACATCCTGAATTCTTAGATAATGTGATATAACTGACCTCTAACTTTTTAATTGATAGAAATCACTTAAATGTAAATCAGATTAGTCGATGTTTTTAAATAACCCGACTTAGTAGTCAAAATCAGAGAATGAGATGAACAAGAAACAACAATTAAAATAATTGATTGGAAAAGTGGCTACTCATTCATAAATTTCTCTAATGTTTATATTATAAAATATATTAGAGATTTTTGACAAAGAAATTAGGGACAGAATTGGTCAAGTTCTGAAACATCCCGAATTCTTAGATAATGTGATACAACTAACCTCTAACTTTTTAGTTGATAGAAGTCACTTAAATGTAAACCAGATTAGTCGGTATTTTTAAATAACCTGACTTAGTAGTCAAAATCAGAGAATGAGATGAAGAAGAAAAAACAAATAAAATAATTGATTGGAAAAGTAGCTATTCATTTATAAATTTCTTTAATGTTTTTATTATAAAATAAATTAGATATTTTTTACAAAGAAATTATTGACAGAATTGGTCATGTTCTGAAACATTCCGAATTCTTAGATAATGTGATACAACTAACCTCTAACTTTTTAGTTGATAGAAATCACTTAAATGTAAACCAGATTAGTCGGTGTTTTTAAATAACCTGACTTAGTAGTCAAAATCAGAGAATGAGATGAAAAAGAAAAAGCAATTAAAATAATTGATTGGAAAAGTGGCTACTCATTCATAAATTTCTCTAATGTTTTTATTATAAAATAAATTAGATATTTTTTACAAAGAAATTAGGGACAGAATTGGTCAAGTTCTGAAACATCCTGAATTCTTAGATAATGTGATACAACTAACCTCTAACTTTTTAGTTGATAGAAATCACTTAAATGTAAACCAGATTAGTCGGTGATTTTAAATAACCTGAATTAATAGACAAAATCAGAGAATGAGATGAAAAAGAAAAAGCAATTAAAATAATTGATTGGAAAAGTGGCTATTCATTCATACATTTCTCTAAAGTTTTTATTATAAAATATATTAGAAATTTTTTACACATAAATTAGGGACAGAATTTGTCAAGTTCTGAAACATCCTGAATTCTTAGATAATGTGATATAACTGACCTCTAACTTTTTAATTGATAGAAATCACTTAAATGTAAATCAGATTAGTCGATGTTTTTAAATAACCCGACTTAGTAGTCAAAATCAGAGAATGAGATGAACAAGAAACAACAATTAAAATAATTGATTGGAAAAGTGGCTACTCATTCATAAATTTCTCTAATGTTTATATTATAAAATATATTAGAGATTTTTGACAAAGAAATTAGGGACAGAATTGGTCAAGTTCTGAAACATCCCGAATTCTTAGATAATGTGATACAACTAACCTCTAACTTTTTAGTTGATAGAAGTCACTTAAATGTAAACCAGATTAGTCGGTATTTTTAAATAACCTGACTTAGTAGTCAAAATCAGAGAATGAGATGAAGAAGAAAAAACAAATAAAATAATTGATTGGAAAAGTAGCTATTCATTTATAAATTTCTCTAATGTTTTTATTATAAAATAAATTAGATATTTTTTACAAAGAAATTATTGACAGAATTGGTCATGTTCTGAAACATTCCGAATTCTTAGATAATGTGATACAACTAACCTCTAACTTTTTAGTTGATAGAAATCACTTAAATGTAAACCAGTTTAGTCGGTGTTTTTAAATAACCTGACTTAGTAGTCAAAATCAGAGAATGAGATGAAAAAGAAAAAACAATTAAAATAATTGATTGGAAAAGTGGCTACTCATTCATAAATTTCTCTAATGTTTTTATTATAAAATAAATTAGATATTTTTTACAAAGAAATTAGGGACAGAATTGGTCAAGTTCTGGAATATCCTGAATTCTTAGATAATGTGATACAACTAACCTCTAACTTTTTAGTTGATAGAAATGACTTAAATGTAAACCAGATTAGTCGGTGTTTTTAAATAACCTGACTTAGTAGTCAAAATCAGAGAATGAGATGAAAAAGAAAAAGCAATTAAAATAATTGATTGGAAAAGTGGCTACACATTTATAAATTTCTCTAATGTCAGAATTGGTCAAGTTCTGAAATATCCTGAATTCTTAGGTAATGTGATACAAATGACCACTGAGTTGATGGAAGTCACTAAAACGAAAAGTTAGACTGTGTTTTTAAATAACCTTACTCAGTCATTAGTTTAGTAGACGGTTATTGTTGAACAAGAGTTTATTTGACCACATATCAGTCATAAAATTCAAGACTTTTGTAAGTTTAATTACAAGTTAAAAGTTAATTTTAGTACTTCACTGATTCCCAGAAGCAATCCTCAAGTAAATATGTCTTATAAATAGCAAAACATCGTAAATCTAATCTGTCATGCTATGTAAGTATATAGAAAATACATAAAATCGATTAAAGTGCTAATTACGCTTCTGTATGACAAGAATTTTGTTAATGTATTACGATCGTAAATTAAAGTCGACAATAAAATCTTTTATGTTTCCTATAAATAATATAGGTATATATAAGGTTTTATAATAATAACAAAACAGTTTATATTGGGTGTTAATTGTGACGATATTACGTTATGGTCGTTAAAATAATAATCTTGCCACATATTGGCCGCTTGTTAAACAATTGATTTCATTTTAGTTTAATCACCTCGTAAATTGTCTTTTTTTTTTTGAAGAAATGCCACACAAATTCTAACGATTATATCAAATTTTATTATCTCTTTTATGGGGTCTTATGTCACTAATAAAATATACAAAGACTTTTTGTGGGATGAAACAAACTGTCATTAAAAGTTGTTCTTCAATCTTTGTAAAACACCCATTTTCGGACCCTATAAGCAATTTTCCTTCAGGTTCCCATGCTAAAATTTATGGCGAGGAGATGCAAATACTTGGGGAGGGCAAGCCTCTTGAAAAATAGATTCGATCTACCCTCTGTAGTTATTATTTTACTCAGATTTCAATAGATTATATTTTTAGACATAAAGTGGCAATATACCATCAAACATTGACGTTTTGTAAATTGGTTTTCTGGAAATGATTCCAATTTTCTCGATGTAAGTTCTGCAACAAACACAATACGAATTTTAATTCAACTTCAAAAATGCAATAAAACTTTCAGGCAGCACCGGAAAACGTGTAAAATCTAAATTGTTCTTTGGTAATTATCGTTTGAAATGCGCCAAACTACCGCTGTTTTGTTTTCGATATTCTCGCATGCTTGGAAACTTCGTAGACGTCTTTATAAGGAAACTTTCCAGTTGCTAGATATATATTTAGTTTTCCACTTCCATTAACGAAATTTAATTAAAACGATTATTTCAGAAAATATATTCTCCGGTTACTTTAATCACGCAAAAGCTTTTAGGGTAATGTTATTTATTGTTTTTGCAAGTGTAATAAACAAATAGTTCCTACACTTTCTAATATTAACATGTTTAGTGCTCACCACAAAATAAAATTTGAATGAAATTTAATTGTAACTCAAGTAAAAAAAAAAGTGTCGGGTATGGAAATAAATGGCACGTTCCAAAGTTGTATCAGTAATGACCTCCATTTTTGGCAGTGCAAGTCAAGAATTAAATTGCCATGAAACTTTCCCGATTCGTAAAACGGGCAAACGAAAGACGGGACCTGAATTCGCACGGGGAACACATGTTTAAAATGGCAGGGCTTCTTAGGAGCCCGCCCAAATTGAATAATATATTCACGTAATATTTCTTATTAGTCAAGGACAGCTGTGCACACGCAGTGTGTTACAATGTAAGACAAAGTAGCTAATGATACGGTTTTAGCTTATGGAATTTGATGTGATTTCGGCAGGCCTTCGCCCAAGAAATTTAATTTCCGTTATGGGGCGCTTGGTGACTCTAAAGCGTGTTTAGTGTTGTATGTTAGGAGGAAGGTCTTATATTATTTTTAATAGTGGTAGCTTTCTTAAAAAAAATTAGTAATATAATAGAACATTAAAATTAACAAAGTGGAACCATATTTTGGCCATTGACCATAAGGGGATTACCTGGTTACTTAAAACTGTATCATCTTTAGTTAGAAGATGCAGTTTAAAAAGTTAAAAAATGTGTTTCAATTAAAACATATTTATTTTGTTTTGGTTTATTATAGATTTACGTTTTACTTTTACCTAAATTCAAAAAAAAAAAAGTTTAGGAGTAAAGCTTAACTAAATTTGTGGGTGTGTCTTCTTACACAGCTTGCCACGTTTGTGGTACAATATGGAATGACATGCGCAGTGTTTCAAGTACAGAAGCTTCAGTCTTCAAACATGGCGATATCATTTGATATTTAGTTACTTGTTACGTTACAATTAGTATTTCGAAATATGTAATAATACTAGAACAGCATCCACAAACAAATATGATAGGCGCAATCTATCAAATAGAGGGAACTCTATCTTGTAACATGGAGATATTAAATGAAATTTAATTACTTGTTATCTTACAATTAGTATTTCGATAAAACTGTTCTGTAGCTTGGATTATTTGCGAAGGAAGACTGGACAAGATCCGATGCAACTCTTCAATCATTCATCCCCAATTTAAAAGATGTTCTGTACTTCCTCGTAAACGAAACAAATATGTAATAATACTATAACAACATACACAAACACGTATGACTAGCGTAGTCTATCAAAGAGATTGATCTCTACCTTGAAACATGACGATATCAAAGGAAATTTAATTACTTGTTATCTTATAATTAGTATTTCGTGAAAACTGTTCTGTAGCTTGGATTATTTGCCAAGGAAGACTGGACAAGATTCGATGCAACTCTTCAATCGTTCATCTCCAATTTAAAAGATGTTCTGTACTTACTCATAAACAAAACAAATATGTAATAATACTATAACAACATGCACAAACAAATATGACTTGCGCAGTCTATCAAAGAGATTGGTCTCTATCTGGAAACATGGCGATGTCAAAGGGAATTTAATTACTAGTTATCTTACAATTAGTATTTCGAGAAAACTGTTCTGTGGCTTGAATTATTTGCCGAGGAAGACTGGACAAGATCTGATGCAACTCTTCAATCATTCATCTCCAATTTAAAAGATGTTCTGTTCTTCCTCGTAAACGAAACAAATATGTAATAATACTATAACAACATACACAAACAAATATGACTTGCGCAGTCTATCAAAGAGATTGATCTCTATCTTGAAACATGGCGATATCAAAGGAAATTTAATTACTTGTTATCTTACAATTAGTATTTCGAGAAAACTGTTCTGTGGCTTGGATTATTTGCCGAGGAAGACTGGACAAGATCTGATGCAACTCTTCAATCATTCATCTCCAATTTAAAAGATGTTCTGTACTTCCTCGTAAACGAAACAAATATGTAATAATACTATAACAACATACACAAATACGTATGACTTGCGCAGTCTATCAAAGAGATTGATCTCTATCTTAAAACATGGAGATATCAAAGGAAATTTAATTACTTGTTATCTTATAATTAGTATTTCGAGAAAACTGTTCTGTAGCTTGGATTATTTGCCAAGGAAGACTGGACAAGATCTGATGCAACTCTTCAATCATTCATCTCCAATTTAAAAGATGTTCTGTACTTCCTCGTAAACGAAACAAATATGTAATAATACTATAACAACATACACAAACACGTATGACTTGCGCAGTCTATCAAAGAGATTGGTCTCTATCTGGAAACATGGCGATATCAAAGGGAATTTAATTACTTATTGTCTTACAATTAGTATTTCGAGAAAACTGTTCTGTAGCTTGGATTTTTGCCAAGGAAGACTGGACAAGATCTGATGCAACTCTTCAATCATTCATCTCCAATTTAAAAGATGTTCTGTACTTCCTCATGAACAAAACAAATGTATAATAATACTATAACAACATACACAAACAAATATGACTTGCGCAGTCTATCAAAGAGATTGGTCTCTATCTGGAAACATGGCGATATCAAAGGGAATTTAATTACTTATTATCTTACAATTAGTATTTCGAGAAAACTGTTCTGTAGCTTGGATTATTTGCCAAGGAAGACTGGACAAGATCCGATGCAACTCTTCAATCATTCATCCCCAATTTAAAAGATGTTCTGTACTTCCTCGTAAACGAAACAAATATGTAATAATACTATAACAACATACACAAACACGTATGACTAGCGTAGTCTATCAAAGAGATTGATCTCTACCTTGAAACATGACGATATCAAAGGAAATTTAATTACTTGTTATCTTATAATTAGTATTTCGTGAAAACTGTTCTGTAGCTTGGATTATTTGCCAAGGAAGACTGGACAAGATTCGATGCAACTCTTCAATCGTTCATCTCCAATTTAAAAGATGTTCTGTACTTACTCATAAACAAAACAAATATGTAATAATACTATAACAACATGCACAAACAAATATGACTTGCGCAGTCTATCAAAGAGATTGGTCTCTATCTGGAAACATGGCGATGTCAAAGGGAATTTAATTACTAGTTATCTTACAATTAGTATTTCGAGAAAACTGTTCTGTGGCTTGAATTATTTGCCGAGGAAGACTGGACAAGATCTGATGCAACTCTTCAATCATTCATCTCCAATTTAAAAGATGTTCTGTTCTTCCTCGTAAACGAAACAAATATGTAATAATACTATAACAACATACACAAACAAATATGACTTGCGCAGTCTATCAAAGAGATTGATCTCTATCTTGAAACATGGCGATATCAAAGGAAATTTAATTACTTGTTATCTTACAATTAGTATTTCGAGAAAACTGTTCTGTGGCTTGGATTATTTGCCGAGGAAGACTGGACAAGATCTGATGCAACTCTTCAATCATTCATCTCCAATTTAAAAGATGTTCTGTACTTCCTCGTAAACGAAACAAATATGTAATAATACTATAACAACATACACAAATACGTATGACTTGCGCAGTCTATCAAAGAGATTGATCTCTATCTTAAAACATGGAGATATCAAAGGAAATTTAATTACTTGTTATCTTATAATTAGTATTTCGAGAAAACTGTTCTGTAGCTTGGATTATTTGCCAAGGAAGACTGGACAAGATCTGATGCAACTCTTCAATCATTCATCTCCAATTTAAAAGATGTTCTGTACTTCCTCGTAAACGAAACAAATATGTAATAATACTATAACAACATACACAAACACGTATGACTTGCGCAGTCTATCAAAGAGATTGGTCTCTATCTGGAAACATGGCGATATCAAAGGGAATTTAATTACTTATTATCTTACAATTAGTATTTCGAGAAAACTGTTCTGTAGCTTGGATTATTTGCCAAGGAAGACTGGACAAGATCCGATGCAACTCTTCAATCGTTCATCACCAATTTAAAAGATGTTCTGTACTTCCTTGTAAACAAAACAAATATGTAATAATACTATAACAACATACACAAACACGTATGACTTGCGCAGTCTATCAAAGAGATTGATCTCTATCTTGAAACATGGAGATATCAAAAGAAATTTAATTACTTGTTATCTTACAATTAGTATTTCGAGAAAACTGTTCTGTAGCTTGGCTTATTTGCCAAGGAAGACTGGACAAGATCCGGTGCAACTCTTCAGTCGTTCATCTCCAATTTAAAAGATGTTCTGTACTTCCTCATAAACGAAACAAATATGTAATAATACTATAACAACATACACAAACACGTATGACTTGCGCAGTCTATCAAAGAGATTGGTCTCTATCTGGAAACATGGCGATATCAAAGGGAATTTAATTACTTATTGTCTTACAATTAGTATTTCGAGAAAACTGTTCTGTAGCTTGGATTTTTGCCAAGGAAGACTGGACAAGATCTGATGCAACTCTTCAATCATTCATCTCCAATTTAAAAGATGTTCTGTACTTCCTCATGAACAAAACAAATGTATAATAATACTATAACAACATACACAAACAAATATGACTTGCGCAGTCTATCAAAGAGATTGGTCTCTATCTGGAAACATGGCGATATCAAAGGGAATTTAATTACTTATTATCTTACAATTAGTATTTCGAGAAAACTGTTCTGTAGCTTGGATTTTTGCCAAGGAAGACTGGACAAGATCCGATTCAACTCTTCAATCGTTCATCTCCAATTTAAAAGATGTTCTGTACTTCCTCGTAAACGAAACAAATATGTAATAATACTATAACAACATACACAAACACGTATGACTTGCGCAGTCTATCAAAGAGATTGATCTCTATCTTGAAACATGGTGATATCAAAGGAAATTTAATTACTTGTTATCTTATAATTAGTATTTCGAGAAAACTGTTCTGTAGCTTGGATTATTTGCCAAGGAAGACTGGACAAGATCCGATGCAACTCTTCAATCGTTCATCTCCAATTTAAAAGATGTTCTGTACTTACTCATAAACAAAACAAATATGTAATAATACTATAACAACATGCACAAACAAATATGACTTGCGCAGTCTATCAAAGAGATTGGTCTCTATCTGGAAACATGGCGATGTCAAAGGGAATTTAATTACTAGTTATCTTACAATTAGTATTTCGAGAAAACTGTTCTGTAGCTTGGATTATTTGCCAAGGAAGACTGGACAAGATCCGATGCAACTCTTCAATCATTCATCTCGAATTTAAAATATGTTCTGTACTTCCTCATAAACAAAACAAATATGTAATAATACTATAACAACATACACAAACAAATATGACTTGCGCAGTCTATCAAAGAGATTGGTCTCTATTTTGAAACATGGCGATATCAAAAGGAATTTAATTACTTGTTATCTTACAATTAGTATTTCGAGAAAACTGTTCTGTAGCTTGGATTATTTGCGAAGGAAGACTGGACAAGATCTGATGCAACTCTTCAATCATTCCTCTCCAATTTAAAAGATATTCTGTACTTCCTCATAAACAAAACAAATATGTAATAATACTATAACAACATACACAAACAAATATGACTTGCGCAGTCTATCAAAGAGATTGGTCTCTATCTGGAAACATGGCGATATCAAAGGGAATTTAATTACTTATTATCTTACAATTAGTATTTCGAGAAAACTGTTCTGTAGCTTGGATTATTTGCCAAGGAAGACTGGACAAGATCCGATTCAACTCTTCAATCGTTCATCTCCAATTTAAAAGATGTTCTGTACTTCCTCGTAAACGAAACAAATATGTAATAATACTATAACAACATACACAAACACGTATGACTTGCGCAGTCTATCAAAGAGATTGATCTCTATCTTGAAACATGGAGATATCAAAGGAAATTTAATTACTTGTTATCTTACAATTAGTATTTCGAGAAACTTGTTCTGTAGCTTGGATTATTTGCCAAGGAAGACTGGACAAGATCTGATGCAACTCTTCAATCATTCATCTCCAATTTAAAAGATGTTCTGTACTTCCTCGTAAACGAAACAAATATGTAATAATACTATAACAACATACACAAATACGTATGACTTGCGCAGTCTATCAAAGAGATTGATCTCTATCTTGAAACATGGTGATATCAAAGGAAATTTAATTACTTGTTATCTTATAATTAGTATTTCGAGAAAACTGTTCTGTAGCTTGGATTATTTGCCAAGGAAGACTGGACAAGATCCGATGCAACTCTTCAATCGTTCATCACCAATTTAAAAGATGTTATGTACTTCCTCATGAACAAAACAAATGTATAATAATACTATAACAACATACACAAACAAATATGACTTGCGCAGTCTATCAAAGAGATTGGTCTCTATCTGGAAACATGGCGATATCAAAGGGAATTTAATTACTTATTATCTTACAATTAGTATTTCGAGAAAACTGTTCTGTAGCTTGGATTTTTGCCAAGGAAGACTGGACAAGATCCGATTCAACTCTTCAATCGTTCATCTCCAATTTAAAAGATGTTCTGTACTTCCTCGTAAACGAAACAAATATGTAATAATACTATAACAACATACACAAACACGTATGACTTGCGCAGTCTATCAAAGAGATTGATCTCTATCTTGAAACATGGTGATATCAAAGGAAATTTAATTACTTGTTATCTTATAATTAGTATTTCGAGAAAACTGTTCTGTAGCTTGGATTATTTGCCAAGGAAGACTGGACAAGATCCGATGCAACTCTTCAATCGTTCATCTCCAATTTAAAAGATGTTCTGTACTTACTCATAAACAAAACAAATATGTAATAATACTATAACAACATGCACAAACAAATATGACTTGCGCAGTCTATCAAAGAGATTGGTCTCTATCTGGAAACATGGCGATGTCAAAGGGAATTTAATTACTAGTTATCTTACAATTAGTATTTCGAGAAAACTGTTCTGTAGCTTGGATTATTTGCCAAGGAAGACTGGACAAGATCCGATGCAACTCTTCAATCATTCATCTCGAATTTAAAATATGTTCTGTACTTCCTCATAAACAAAACAAATATGTAATAATACTATAACAACATACACAAACAAATATGACTTGCGCAGTCTATCAAAGAGATTGGTCTCTATTTTGAAACATGGCGATATCAAAAGGAATTTAATTACTTGTTATCTTACAATTAGTATTTCGAGAAAACTGTTCTGTAGCTTGGATTATTTGCGAAGGAAGACTGGACAAGATCTGATGCAACTCTTCAATCATTCCTCTCCAATTTAAAAGATATTCTGTACTTCCTCATAAACAAAACAAATATGTAATAATACTATAACAACATACACAAACAAATATGACTTGCGCAGTCTATCAAAGAGATTGGTCTCTATCTGGAAACATGGCGATATCAAAGGGAATTTAATTACTTATTATCTTACAATTAGTATTTCGAGAAAACTGTTCTGTAGCTTGGATTATTTGCCAAGGAAGACTGGACAAGATCCGATTCAACTCTTCAATCGTTCATCTCCAATTTAAAAGATGTTCTGTACTTCCTCGTAAACGAAACAAATATGTAATAATACTATAACAACATACACAAACACGTATGACTTGCGCAGTCTATCAAAGAGATTGATCTCTATCTTGAAACATGGAGATATCAAAGGAAATTTAATTACTTGTTATCTTACAATTAGTATTTCGAGAAACTTGTTCTGTAGCTTGGATTATTTGCCAAGGAAGACTGGACAAGATCTGATGCAACTCTTCAATCATTCATCTCCAATTTAAAAGATGTTCTGTACTTCCTCGTAAACGAAACAAATATGTAATAATACTATAACAACATACACAAATACGTATGACTTGCGCAGTCTATCAAAGAGATTGATCTCTATCTTGAAACATGGTGATATCAAAGGAAATTTAATTACTTGTTATCTTATAATTAGTATTTCGAGAAAACTGTTCTGTAGCTTGGATTATTTGCCAAGGAAGACTGGACAAGATCCGATGCAACTCTTCAATCGTTCATCACCAATTTAAAAGATGTTATGTACTTCCTCATGAACAAAACAAATGTGTAATAATACTATATCAACATACACAAACAAATATGACTTGCGCAGTCTATCAAAGAGATTGGTCTCTATCTGGAAACATGGCGATATCAAAGGAAATTTAATTACTTGTTATCTTATAATTAGTATTTCGAGAAAACTGTTGTGTAGCTTGGATTATTTGCCAAAGAAAACTGGACAAGATCCGATGCAACCCTTCAATCGTTCATCTCCAATTTAAAAGATGTTCTGTACTTCCTCATAAACAAAATAAATATGTAATAATACTATAACAATATACACAAACAAATATGACTTGCGTATTCTATCAAAGAGATTGGTCTCTATCTGGAAACATGGCAATATTAAAGGGAATTTAATTACTTATTATCTTACAATTAGTATTTCGAGAAAACTGTTCTGTAGCTTGGATTATTTGTCAAGGAAGACTGGACAAGATTCGATGCAACTCTTCAATCGTTCATCTCCAATTTAAAAGATGTTCTGTACTTCCTCATAAACAAACCAAATATTTAATAATACTATAACAACATATACAAACAAATGTGAATTGCGCAGTCTATCAAAGAGATTGGTCTCTATCTTACGATTAGTATTTCGAGAAAACTGTTCTGTAGCTTGTGAAATTAGTATTTTATAATTAGTATTTTGAATAAATTGACCTGTAGGTTGGACTGGATAGATGGAAATCCGAGGGTGCAATATCGGGTGATTATGATCGATAAAAGTCAAACAAATCAAAATTGCAGAATCTGAATTTGGAAAATCATCTTCGGCATTTATGAACGTGTAGTGCACTACGTCCCACTAAGATGGCCAATTAGTCCCTTGTAAACAGAATATTAATATGTATTACTACATTAATATTATATATTGGTATACAAAACAGTTTGGATTATTTGACAAAGAAGACTGGATTAGATGCTTCAATCAGTAATCTCCAATTTAATTGTTGTTTTGTACTTCCTTATCAAAATTTTTAAGTTGTTGTATAATTGTTGAAAGTTAAAATGAGAAAATAGTCAATTGGACCCTTGTAAACAAAACAATAATGTAATAATAGTAAAACATCATCCAGAAACAAACAGTATCCCACATTTACATATTCTATCAGTTTAACACAACAGCTTCAAACATTACATCTTCATCGTCATTCGCTGGAAGCGATATAATTCGGTGATTTGGCACTGAATCACAACATCACGGACCATAGGGTTTTCGGTTTCGGCCCATAAACACGTGACTCGTCAGTCGGTGGCACGATACACTCGATCATGCATTTAAAATGTATGGAAACGGGGGAAACGCACGGTGCTCTCGCCCACTCTTAATCCGTGCTGCAAGTGGCACGCTCATAAAATTATTAACAACACTTAATCCCGACGATATTGTGGTGTTGCGCAATTTGTAATTTACACCGACACCGGAATCACTAATAATCCATCACGGCGCAAGTTAATGTGTTCAGTGGGGGCGCGAGACGGTTTATATAATTAGATTTATCACATGTGATAATTTCGCTTGATGCTCGGATACACACTCACACAATTATTATGACTGCCGTACATGAGCGCATAAATTTAATAGATTAATTGTTTCGTCATTATTTCTGTACAGATTGAAATCAAGGATAGAAAAAACTCTTAAACTTAATCAATTATTAAATAGAATTTCGATATCAACTACGCAATATTTTGATTTTCATCAGATTTCTGTTAGATTAAATTTTATGAGTTCTAAACTGTGGTTTATTCATTACAATATATTAAGTTTACAAGATATTTATATTTTTCATGCCCCAGATTTTCTAATAACTTATATATTATGTATATAATAACTCTATAATCCTTAAATTCTGCAGAATTAATTTTTGAAATTTTAATTAAATTTGTTGGTAATTTGGTTGATGTCTCTCTAATTTCAGATACTCATGTTCTTTCAGATTAAGTTAGGTTAGGTTAAGTATGATTTCAGACTTAATAGGTCTTATATGGATTCCCTATTTTCTCTATATTCTTAAGTTGTTATTTTAAATTTTGATTTATTTCGATATTTTTCTAATTCCAGATAGTTTAGTCACATGAGGTTTTTAGATGCAGAGGTTCTTTTAGATAAAGGTCATGTTAGATTAGGTTTCTGACTTGTTATTTTGATTGTTTTTGTGTGGATTTCCTCTTTTTTTCCAGATTTCTTAAAGATTTCTAAGATATTATTTTGTATGTTGGTTTATTTCGAAGTCTGTCTAATTTCAAATACTTTAGTTAAATGCTGAAGGTCATTTAAATTAGGTTAGGGTAGTTTAGTTTAGGTTTCAGACTTATTATTAATGTTTTAAATTTTATAGATCCTATATGAATATATTATTTTCTCTAAATTGTTTAAAGATTCTTAAGATATTATTTTATATTTTGGTTTATTTCGATTTTTTTCGAGATATTTTAGTTTCAGGAAGTTTTTAGATTCAAAAATTCTTTCAGAATAGGTTAGGTTAGATTAGGTTTTAGACCTGTTGTTTTGAATGTTTTAGAGTTTATAGGTCCTCTTTTCTCTATATTTCTTAAAGATATTATTTTATATGTTGGATTATTTCGATGTCTTTCTAATTTCAGATTCTGTAGTCATTATGAGACTTTTAAATGCTGAGGTTAGGTTAGTTTAGGTTTCGGACTTATTATTAGTGTTTTAAATTTTATATAGATTCCATATGTTCTCTAAATTGTTTAAAGATTCTTAAGATATTATTTTAAATTTTGCTTTATTGTCTCCCTAATACTTTATACTATATACTTTAATCATTTTAGATGCTTATGTTATAAATTTATGCATTTTTGTGGACGACCTCTTTAAATTATTAGACTCTAGATACAGATAGATAATTTATTTTTCTTAATTTAGAATTATTTAAATTTTTTTGATTTTGGAGATATTTCGAAAATTTATTTTGGATAAATTTTTTGAAAACATTTAAAATTATTTTTTTATAACTTTCTAATTTTAATGTGAAAAGATTTATTCTAATAATCTAAGTCAAGTGATAATATTTTTAGATGTATTATTTTAATTTATTAATCTCCACAGAATCTTCAAATTTTTAGGCATTTTTTCTTTTTTCGAGATCCTTAACGTGTTTAGGTTTTTATTTTAAGTTATATCTTATAATTTGATCATTACATTTTTAAGATAAACCTATATAATATAATAATAATTAATTTATTAATTTTTATACATAATTTGAGATATATTTTATGAATTTTGCTTTATAAGCTGATTGATTATTTAATTATGACAATGACAATTTAATATGGTTTCTCTATCTATTTTAATTTTTTTTCAGGTTATTTATATTTTCCATTCTCTAAATCTGTTCTAAAATTGCTTATAGCCTTCTGGATTTTCTTCTTTAACTATTTTCATTTTTTAAAATTATTTTATTTAGATTCTTCATTTGGTTCTATTGATTCAACATGTTTTGATGTCTCTAAATAATCGATTAAATATAAATATTATTTCAATGAACTGACTTTATTTAAATACTTAATTTATTAAAACTTAAATTATTTTTTTCCTTATGTATAGTATTTTTAGATTAGGTTAGGTTTAGATATTTGGAATATTTTAAATTATAGATAGATCATTTAGGATTATTTAAATGCTTTTGATTTTGAAGATATTTTGAAGACTTATTTTGGATAAATTAGACATCTTTTTAATATTGTAGTATACCATGAATTCTTTTATTTAACTTTCTAATTTTAAACTGATTGATTTAAAGTGATTAGATATAATCTAATTAAATCATTGTATTTTTAAAAGTACTGGTGTTAAATTATTTTAATTTATTAAAATCCACAGAATTTTCAAATTTTTAGACTTTTTTTCTGTTTTTAGATCCTTAAACTCTTAAGGTTTTTACTTTTGTTTTTGGTCATTAATAAATAAAGTTATGATATTTTATATTAATTTAATCATCAAATTTTTCTTTTTAGACTGTTTCATTTTTCAAGATTTTCTAAAACTTCTAGTAATTTTATTATAATTTCTATTTTTAGATATCTAAATGTTTTATATATCCTTTAGACTTAATAGTTAAGACTCTTCTTTTTTTTAATTCTTTTATTTAAATCCTTCATTTGATTCTATGGATTCAACATGTTTCAATGACTCTAAAGGATCGATTAAATAATAAATATTATTCCATGAAACTGGCTTTATTTAAATCGTTAATTAGAATTAAAAATTATTTTTTAGATTATTTATAGATTTAGACTTCTGGATTATTTTATATATTCTAGACACTAATTAATTTTGTCTATTTAATTATATTTATTTATATTAATTAATAATTTACAAAATTTTAAATATCCAAGATATTCTTTGAAGTCTTATTTAAGTTATTAAAATTAATCCAAAAAGTTACAATGATACTTAACAATCCATTAAGTAATAAATATTATTCCATTAAACATCCATTATTCAAATTGCTAGAATAAATGTTTAGTTAAGAATTATATATATTAGCACCAGATAGTTATTCCTAAGAGTGCCTAGGTGTATAAATCCAAATAAGTTTAGTCCTACTTTCTATCCAACTAGTTACATCGCCGTGTAAAACAGAAAGTCGACGTGAACAAAAATGGTTGCTAATGGATAAAGAATAAATAAACTGATTAAAATATGGCCATGCGAACAACTTCAAACAGAAAGACCACCCAAGTGACTTTTAATCCCGCAATGCGGATTGTAATTGTTTTTTTGCTCTCTTTTCGTTACACAATATCGATAAAAGCCATCAACAGTCTGCTCAGTTTCCACTTGTCCTTATAATTATTACTATTACACCAGACAACTACATTACGATACCAATCGACTACGTATAGGTATTAATTATGCTTGTAACGTATGTATTAGTAATTAATTAAACGCGACTGTAAATTAATAGTAATTTATTGTTTTGGTTGTTTCATGTTTGTTCACTGTAAGGTAATTATATTAGTTGGAAATTGATTTCAATTCTCTATTGCTCTAAGGTAATTCCCATAAATTACCAATTAAAATGCTTAGAAAAATATCGTAACTGCGATAAAATTAACGTGAGTACTAATTGCAATTTCTGGTCGCATCCGGGGAATCAAGCCAACATAATCCGGGATTAGGCGGGACGATGTTCGACAGAATGTCGCTCCGATATCCAGATGGCCGTGATCGGGGCCGTTGCGATGGGATCCTTTTTATATTCATCGCGTAGCCGAACGACGAGTTGTTCGCCCACCCCTCGTTTGTTTCGGGGCGGCGAGGTGTAAGGGTCGACCGTTCCGGGGGCACCCTCCCGTATATATGAATATGATGGTTTCTGAATCATAATCTACGATGTTTGCGTGATGGGAAATTATATTTATTGTTACGGGATCCTCTTAATATCGGGGGCCACCCCGATTCGCCAGGCTCCCGGCTCTGCCGTGTAACGCACGCGTTCATCCGTTCCACTCGTTTATCATCATTAGATATAGATATTGTTTTCCTACAATTGCCGGATATGGGGAAAACGGGACTTCGCGTTCTGCATACGTATTTTGGTTTATGTCGTCCCGGGCAAAGTTTCACGTTCAAGTTCAACGCTAATGTTCAACATTGGTGCCTGTTCCAAAATATATTTTTACCATAAAAAGTATATAAAAATTGCTGCAAATTAATATTTTATTATAAAATATCTAAATCAAAAGATCAAAACCGAAATTTATTTATTTTTTCAACAGGGAAGGAGCTTGTATATGCAGAAAGTGTTACGATATAAATATTTAATAGATTCGATTTCAGTTCTCAGCTGTATCAAGCAACACTATCTACATATTCAATGATTTTACTTGTTTTTTACATTTTGAAGCAACATATAATATGATGAATGAATGAAATTGTTATTTCATTTATTTCATTAATCAGTAAAAGAGACATGGAAAGTTGGAAAGCAGTTGTATATACTGGATCATTGTTATGAAAATTTATGTCACATTGAATAAAAATATATATGTTAAATATTAATTTTTTATTCAATAATTTTTATATTAATTCGTTTTATTAATTTTCTTCGTTTTGTCCTATGATTTATAATTACGTTAGATTTTTTAATCCATATAATATCTAGACTATATATTCAGATTATTATTTTTTTGGATTATCAAAATTTCATAACTATTTATTATTTTGTATTCTTTAACAATTGGATTTTATTCTTCCCTTTATTATTACTTATATTCTTTAATTCTTTAGTGTCTTGAATTTTTATTATTTTGATTTAAGAAGTTTACTTATTCTGGATTCATAAACCCTTAAATTTCCTTCAGAACATTTTAGTTTTTCCATTTAATTGTATTCTTTAACTTTTTTTGAATGTTTTAGATTTTATACATTCTCTCCATTTCTAGGCTACTTATTCTCTTTAGATATTTAATTTCTTAAGAGATATTATTTTCACTGGCAGTTTAAACGATTTTACTTATTTTCATTATTTTGTGTTCTATATATACTAATAATATAATTATACATTACATTATACATATACATACATATTATACATTCAATTTCTTAATTTCTTTATTCTTTAAACGGCATATATTCTAAAGAATATAAAGCATCGAAAGAATTTGAAGAATCTAAAGAATCTAAAGAAAGAATCTAAATAATCTAAATAATCTAAATAATCTAAATAATCTAAAGAATCTAAAGAATCTAAAGAATCTAAAGAATCTAAAGAATCTAAAGAATCTAAAGAATCTAAAGAATCTGAAGAATCTAAAGAATCTAAAGAATCTAAAGAATCTAAAGAATCTAAAGAATCTAAAGAATCTAAAGAATCTAAAGAATCTAAAGAATCTAAAGAATCTAAAGAATCTAAAGAATCTAAAGAATCTAAAGAATCTAAAGAATCTAAAGAATCTAAAGAATCTAAAGAATCTAAAGAATCTAAAGAATCTAAAGAATCTAAAGAATCTAAAGAATCTAAAGAATCTAAAGAATCTAAAGAATCTAAAGAATCTAAAGAATCTAAAGAATCTAAAGAATCTAAAGAATCTAAAGAATCTAAAGAATCTAAAGAATCTAAAGAATCTAAAGAATCTAAAGAATCTAAAGAATCTAAAGAATCTAAAGAATCTAAAGAATCTAAAGAATCTAAAGAATCTAAAGAATCTAAAGAATCTAAAGAATCTAAAGAATCTAAAGAATCTAAAGAATCTAAAGAATCTAAAGAATCTAAAGAATCTAAAGAATCTAAAGAATCTAAAGAATCTAAAGAATCTAAAGAATCTAAAGAATCTAAAGAATCTAAAGAATCTAAAGAATCTAAAGAATCTAAAGAATCTAAAGAATCTAAAGAATCTAAAGAATCTAAAGAATCTAAAGAATCTAAAGAATCTAAAGAATCTAAAGAATCTAAAGAATCTAAAGAATCTAAAGAATCTAAAGAATCTAAAGAATCTAAAGAATCTAAAGAATCTAAAGAATCTAAAGAATCTAAAGAATCTAAAGAATCTAAAGAATCTAAAGAATCTAAAGAATCTAAAGAATCTAAAGAATCTAAAGAATCTAAAGAATCTAAAGAATCTAAAGAATCTAAAGAATCTAAAGAATCTAAAGAATCTAAAGAATCTAAAGAATCTAAAGAATCTAAAGAATCTAAAGAATCTAAAGAATCTAAAGAATCTAAAGAATCTAAAGAATCTAAAGAATCTAAAGAATCTAAAGAATCTAAAGAATCTAAAGAATCTAAAGAATCTAAAGAATCTAAAGAATCTAAAGAATCTAAAGAATCTAAGGAATCTAAAGAATCTAAAGAATCTAAAGAATCTAAAGAATCTAAAGAATCTAAAGAATCTAAAGAATCTAAAGAATCTAAAGAATCTAAAGAATCTAAAGAATCTAAAGAATCTAAAGAATCTAAAGAATCTAAAGAATCTAAAGAATCTAAAGAATCTAAAGAATCTAAAGAATCTAAAGAATCTAAAGAATCTAAAGAATCTAAAGAATCTAAAGAATCTAAAGAGTCTAAAGTGTCTAAAGAAAGGGTCTAAAAAGTCTAAAGATTCTAAAGAGTCTAAAGAATCTAAAGAGTCTAAAGAATCCAAAGAATCTAAATAAAAAGCACTTTTTAAGATTTTAAATTTTTTATGTAATTATATATTTCTTATATTTCTTAGTTATTTTGAATGATTTAAATTTGTAATACTTCAATTCAACAGTTAACTCTTCCAATTTACATTGTATCATTAAATTCTTAGTACTTTAAAGATTAATTACGTAATTAATTATAATTCTTTAAATTAATTATACTAAAAAATTAATAATACTAAAAAAATATTTAGAACAATAATAGAATCCTTTAAGATCTTAATTTTTCAAAAATGTTTTTCTAGATATTTACATAGATTTATTAATTCTCATTAGTTTTTTTAATTTATTATGTTCTAATCTTTAATAAATCATTAATTTGTTATTATTATTTAATTATAATTTTTTAAATTAATTAATATTAAAACTCTTATTTAAAATAAATTCGAATGCTAAAAAAATATTTATAACAAGAATAAGAATTTAATTTTTATTTATTTTTCAAAAATGTTATTTTAGATTTTTACATAGATTTTTTAGTTTTCTTGAATTCTTTGTATTTGTCATCTGATTTATTATGTTAAAATCTTAAAAATATTTGTTGTTCATTAATTTGTTATTATTATATTATAATTCTTTTAATTAATTAGTGATTAAATTACTATTTAAACTTTTATTTAAAATATTTTAAAATAGTAAAAAAATTAGTTAGAACAATAATAAAATATTTTAGGATCTTAAATTTTATTTATTTTTCAAAAATGTTTTTTTAGATACTTGCAAGAATTTATTAGTTTTCTTGAATTCTTTTTTTTATTTGACATTTAGTTTATTACGTTGAAAGAAATCTTTAAAGATTTGTTATTTATATTGTTCAGGTCTAATTTTACTATAACCTTGGCAAACTAGAGATTTTATAGAATTTTATTTTCAATTACATAGTATTAAAATTTTATAAAATAAACCAATTAATTTATTTATATTCTTTTAAGTTTTCAGGTCTAAATTTACTATGATCTTGACAAGATACAGATTTTATAGAATTTTATTTTCAATTACGTAATTTTAAAATTCTATGAAATAAACTAATTTATTTATATTGTTTGGATTTTTCAGATCATTCATTTTTTTTTCATTTGGTGCTTTTAGATTTTATTAAATAGTTAAAATTTTTTGAAAACGTATTTAAGATACAGTAAACAGAAACAGAAATTTTATATAATTTTATTTTCAATGCATAATATTAAAATAATATAATCCATTTTTTTTAAATAAATTTATTTTTTTTTATATTTTTATTTTAAATAATCAAAATTTGTTGAAAACATTTATAATTTCTAAACCATAAAATAAAATAAATAAAAGTTTTTATTCTTTACAGTTTTTCAGGCCCAAATTTAGTGTGACCTTAACAAAATAAAGATTTTATTAAATTTTACTTTCAATTACAATTTTTTAAAAATAATTTTTGTACATATATATTTTTTTGATATTGGTTTTAATATTTTATTAAATAGTTTTAATTATTTACAAATACATAAAATTAAATTTGAACTGAAACTTCTCAATATAATCATTGGACAAATATGATTATGTGTTAAAAATGTAAATACTAAGTTTAGTAAAGTCGACTGCTAAATGTTATTGTACGTAGAATGCAAGGTAAAATTTGCATTTCCTCCAGCAAATTAAATTCGAAACTTCCTGACCAACTATTCCCAGCTCCGAAATGTAATTGTACGCAACTCCAAAGAATTTTCATCCCTATGGAGCAACTCGAATTTCCATACAAAGTACAGTGCGCTGAGCATAATTAGAACGTTAGGTATGTTCAACAACCTTTAAATGTAATGTAAAATTATTAATTTAAACGAGGTGGATAGCAGCATGGCAGTTCATTTGTATGCAGCCGCCATTATAATACAAACTGGCAATTTGAAGGCCATCAAAATTTATCTACGGCATGAGAGTGAGCCTCGTTCACAATAATTTACGTTTTGTTTACTTTGTTACAGGTCCCTTGACGGATGAATGAAATTTTCGTTACCATTCGGATGGGCAATTTCATATAAACTTCCATCTAAAAATTGTAAGTTCTTTTCATCCATTGAATGAATTTGGGTAATAAAAAAACTAATACTCACATTTTTAGAAAATATAGTTTACTGTGTACCTCAATATAAAATTACTCTTTCATAAGGAAGATTCCTGAAAGATTTAAAGACATATTTCAAAGGGACAGTTATGAGCTTACACTAACTATACCCATTTCGTCTTTATATTTAAATAAAATTGGCATTTCTTTGCTGTCTCCTTAGCCGAACTCTTAATGGCAATAATTTCAAAATTTCCGGTGTAACATTGGGACCGTTCGTTGCCGGCTCGGACGTGACGTAACTCACTTGAAAACTTAATTACAAGAATCGCGTTCCCTTCAGGGGTAGCGGCTGCCGGTAATTGTAATTGGCGACTTGCACAACGGTGCCCTTTTCCAGTGCACGGGGTGCGGTCGCACGTCCCAATCCCGATTTTGCATACTTTTCGCATAAATTCGCAACAATCGCGATCGTTATTTACAAATTATCGGTTGAAATGTTCGTTTTACGATAAGGATTGGTGTTTTGCTAAGTGGATTAAATCGACTGTTGCGACCAGCTTTTGGTACGATATTGTTATGGATATTAAATGCTCCATTATACAAAATGTTTAAATTTAAAATCGAATTGAAATAAATAATAAAGTTTTATTCGTCAAAAATACACTTTGCTTTTTTCAGAATATTTTTCCCTGATTTTATTGATTTAAAACCATTTACTCCCTTTTATAAAAGAAAATTAATCTTAAAATTGAATCACGATAAACTTCAATAGTCAAAAAACAACTAAATATTAGAAAAACAAATGATATTTTTCTGTATATTTTATTTTAGATTTTACTTTATATAATTTCATAAAGTTATTCACACTAATTTAAAATCATTACAGAAGAAATAATCATTTTGTAAGTGGAAATAAAATAATCTTATTAATATAAACTTAATAGTGAATCAACAGCAATTTGAGCAATTTCTAGATATTTTTTCAGATATTTCAAAGTTAATAATAAATACAAATTCAAAAATGTTTGTGGAAAATTATTTCCATTTATTTTTTTCTTTTTTGTAAATAAAATTTATATTTTTTAAATTTTTAATAATAAATAAAAAACAATTAATAATAAAATGAAATAAAATGAATGTAAAAAAACTCGTTAAATATTACTTCCAAAATTTCAAATTTATATTCTTACTGAGTTTGGAAGGAAAAATGTAATTAAATAACAGAAATTAGAAATTATTATTATTTATTTATATTTTACAGATGCAGTTAATTTTCTAATAATTTTTTCTTGATTCAAATATGTCCAAATAAATTTCATTCATTTAAATTCTTAATATTTATTTTATTAAATTTAATATAAAAACTAAACCCATTTTTTAAAAATATTTATTATTTTTTGTATTTTTTACATCCAACAATTTTCCAGAATTTTATGTTCAACTACTTAAAAGTTTTAATATTTTTGTAAATTTTGAATTTATAATGTAAAAATAGTGATGAGTTTATAATTGGAGTTTTTTACCATTTTAATAAAAAACAAATGTTTCATATTATGTATTAATTAAATATTAAAATTATTAATTAAATTTATTTTAATAAAGCTTTAAATTCCTCATATTGTTTAAATAGTCCAGTTTATTATATATAAAATGCAAAATTCCATTTTTAAATTCTTTAAAATCTATAAATTATTTAAACTCATTCAATTATTTAGATTTTTTAGATCATAATTTATAACTAACTATAAAATAGATGTATAAAATTGTACAGTAAAACAGCAAAATTTATTATAACATATTATTTATAAACATATTTCATTTTTTATGTTTTTTTTTTTTTGTTATTCATTACAATTTTTTATAAAAAAATTATTTTTTCCTTAACTTTTTATTTAAAATTTAGTTATATATTTTTTTCATATATGTTACAATAATTGTCTGGAAAAATATTAATAAAAATAAAATATTTTTAAGCTTTAAATTATTTAAATGTTAAATTTCCACTTTTTAAATTTTCTAAATTATTTAAATTCTCCATTGATACAATAATAAAACGTACAATTTTATTTTTAATTGTATATTTTTAATTACATAAAAATTAAAGACTATTTTTTTAAATTATAAACATTTTTCAATTTAGTTAAATAAATTAGTTATTTAATTTATTACATTTTTATTTAATATTTTGTTGTTCTTTTTCGTATGAATAATAAAAATGAATGGGTAAAAAATGGAAAAAATAAAATTAATTTATTAAAGCTTTAAATTATTTAAAAGGTTCCTCCAATTTACACTTTTTAAATTTTCTAAATTATTTCCATTATTCTTTAAATTTTTTAGAGTTGAATTTACTGTGACCTTGATAAAATAATAAAAAGTATAAAATTCAGTAGAATTTTATTTTTAATTACCATACATTAATTACCATAAAAATTAAAAGCTATTTTTTTTTTAAATTATCCACTTTTATTTATACATGTCTCAATTTAGTAGAATAAACTAGTATCATATTCTTTAAACTTTTTAGATCTGAATTTATTGTGACCTTGATAAAATAAAAAAAGTATAAAATTCTATAGAATTTTATTTTTAATTACGTAAAAAATGTTTTAATTTCGTTGAATACAATTTTTTACATTTTTATTTAAAATTTTGTTCTAAATTTAGAATGACCCTGATAAAATAAAAAAATACAAAATTCAGTAGAATTTACATTCTTATATATTTATTTAAAATACATAAATTTTCGTATGATTTATAAATATTTATTAAATAATGATAAAAAATTGGAAAAAATAAAATTCGAATTAAAATCAAAAAGTCTATATTAAAATTTTACAATTTACGATTGATTTTCACCTTATTTTAGTAATAAATCAATGTTTCTACTGAAAATTAAATATAAAACAGCAATAACTATACCAACAATATTATTTTTGGTGCAGTTGAATTAAATCCATTATTAATAATGAATAGGTTAGGTTAGATGATAACAATTCTTCTTTTGTTTTAATTTGTATTTTTTGTTTATCAAAATAACAATAACTAAATTTTTTAAATTCCAATTCCGTTAATGGTTTGAGAAAAAGCTAAAAAACAATGTTTCTAGATTGTCTAGACATGCATATATTATATTTTATGATACAATTATTAAATACTTACCACAATTTATACCTCAGGATTCTGTAACAATTAAAATAATTAATATTTATTAACAATTCACAAATCACTGTATAATTATAGTGCAAGGTTTCATCAACAACACATTAATAACGTCAGGAAAATATTTCACACTCTAATAAAAATGAACAATAAAGTATTATTAATCATGTTTGAATTAGTACCAACAATAAGCCGACATTTATAGGTTTTTTATGAGGTACACGGTTGAAAAATATATTTGCATAAATTAAAATTAGCATTACAAATTTATCAATTATTATTAATATTGTTTGATTAAAAACATATTCATGCAAAATTGATTCGCGAATGAAAACGTAATTAAATTTCAAAATTACAATGACAACGGATAAAAATGTGTAACCGTAGGTATAGGTATGCAACAGCATAATATTAATTAATAAAAAAACTTGGTCTAATGACGTGCGTCACACCGGGAACAACACCGGGTTAGTTAAAAGCACTCAGGCCAATATGTTGTCTGGCCGTTCTACGGAATTAAAAATGCAATTTACAAAATTAACATCGTCCATATCGTCCGGGCTTCCACCACTGCGCCAAATTTGTGCTGTCGCATTTGGTTAAACGTGGAGCAATTTGGGAAATTATAATTCACCGTCAAAAAAAAAAAAATTACGTCAAAACACGAAACCAAATGGGGCGCATAAAACGGGCGATTATCTATTTAATGAAAATCTAGTGGCAGTGACGTTAAATAAATAAAAAAAAACGGGAATGTTTTACACACACGCGATATTAATTAAGGGTTGGAATTTTGAATGAAATCGCATAACCAATATTGTTAAAGTGCTTAGGTAACAGTTGTTTCTAATTTTCCTTACACGATAATCCGTTGGGGGTTCACGTCGGAATTGCCCTTGTGTCGTATTAATTTTGGAGAAGGTGCGCCCAGGAAGAAAATTTACTAAAACTTATGAATAATAAGAAAAACTAAACCCATTTTTTAAAAATATTTTAAAATCTGTAAATTATTTAAATTCTTTCATTTGTTATTTATAATTTTTTTTTCATTTTTAACATCCAACAATTTTACAGAATTTTATGTTCAACTACTTAAAAGTTATTTTTATAGTTTTTATATTTTATGAAATGTTTTAATATTTTTGGAAATTTAGAATTTATAATGTAAAAATAGTGATGAGTTTCTAATTAGATTTTTTTACCTTTTTTATAAAAAATAAATATTTCATATTACTAATTAAATATTAAAATTATAAATTAAACTTATTTTAATAAAGTTTTAAATTCCTTATATTGTTTAAATATCTCAGTTTATTACATATAAAATGAAAAAATCCATTCTTAAATTCTTTAAAATCTCTAAATTATTTAAATTCATTCAAATATTATTTATATTATTTAGATTTTTTAGATCTTAATTTATAACTTTGATAAAATAAATATACAAACTCTATTTTCAGCTTAATTAAAGTAAAAAACTAAATTTTATAACACATTTTTTATAAACATATTTAAAATTTTAAAAATAGTGATGAGTTTCTAATTAGATTTTTCAACGTTTTTTATAAAAGTAAATATTTCATATTGTTAATTAAATATTAAAATTATAAATTAAACTTATTTTATTAAAGCTTTAAGTCCCTATTTTTTAAAAAAGTCCAGTTTATTTTATTTAAAATTCAAAAATCCATTTTTAAATTCTTTAAAAGCCCCAAATTATTTAAATTCATTCAATTATTATTTACATTATTAAAATTTTTTAGATTTTAATTTATAACTTTGATAAAATAAATATACAAAATTCTATTTTCAGTTTAATTAAAGTAAAAAACTAAAATTTTTATAACATACTATTTATAAACATTTTAATTTTTTATGTTATAGTTTTTATATTTTACCATAAAAGTAATACGTATAAGTATCCATAAAAGACCACTTACCTAATAATCCAATTAATTTTTTTATTTATTACCATTTTTATAAAAATATTTTTTTCTTAACTTTTTATTTAAATTTTAGTTATATATATTTTTTTCATATATGTTACAATAGGTGTCTCGAAAAACATGAAAAAAAAAAACTAAAAATATTTAATTAAAGCTTTAAATTATTTAAATGTTAAATTTCCACTTTTTAAATTTTCTAAATAATTTAAATTCTCTATCATATCCTTTAATTTTTTTAGATCTATGTCCTTGATAAAATAATATAAAGTACAAAATTCTGTTTAATTACATAAATATATTTTTTTAAATTATCCACTTTTATATAAACATGTTCCAATTTAGTTGAATAAATTTTTTCATTCATTTTTCATTTTTCATATGAATAATAAAAATTAATGGGTAAAAAATGGAAAAAATAAAATTAATTTATTAAAGCTTTAAATTATTTAAACGGTTCCTCTAATTTACACTTTTTAAATTTTCCATTATTCTTTAAATTTTTTAGATCTGTATTTACTGTGACCTTGATAAAATAATAAAAAGTATAAAATTCTGCAGAATTTTATTTTTAATTACAAAAAAATTAAAGGCTATTTTTTTTTAAATTATCCAATTTTATATAAACATGTTTCAGTTTAGTTGAAAGTTTTGTTGGTCTTTTTCGTATGAATAATAAAAATTAATGGATAAAAAATGGGAAAAATAAAATTAATTTATTACAGCTTTAAATTATTTAAATTGTTCCTCTAATTTACACTTTTTAAATTATTTAAATTCTGCATCGTAATCTTTAAATTTTTTAGATCTGAATTTACTGTGACCTTGATAAAATAAAAAAAAGTATAAAATTCTGTATAATTTTATTTTTAATTATGTTAAAAATGTTTCAATTTAGTTGAATAAAATTTTTAAAATTTTTATTTAAAATTTTTGTATGAATAATAAAAATTATTGAAATAAAATTAATTTACTAGAGCTTTGGATTGTTTACATTTATTATTTATGACTATTATTATTATTACATTTAGAATACTGAAAACCATTGTTTTAATTCTCCAATTTCTCTAAATTATTATATTTCATTCAATTGTTATTATGTGCTTTAGATTGTTTAAATCTAAATTTAGTATGACCTTGATAAAATGAAAAAATACAAAATGCAGTAGAATTTACTTTCTTATATATTTATTTAAAATATATAAATTGTTCATTTTCGTATGTTTTATAAATTGGATATAATAGATAGGATATAGATTGGAGATAAAATAAAAAAGTATAAAATTCTGTAGAATCGCATAACCAATATTGTTAAAGTGCTTAGGTAACAGTTGTTTCTAATTTTCCTTACACGATAATCCGTTGGGGGTTCACGTCGGAATTGCCCTTGTGTCGTATTAATTTTGGAGAAGGTGCGCCCAGGAAGAAAAATTACTAAAACTTATGAATAATAAGGAATAATTCCGACAGTAGAAAGAATTGGTAAAAAGATAGAGGTTTAATAAACATAAATTCTCGTTTAGTTGCAATTTCCTTACGATAACCTGCTCCCGTATACGAGCAGGAAAGAATAGTAATATCAAAGTTAGGAGAGGTCCTACGCTGGGGCGCACGAAGTAGAAGGGGGCATAATCTTTGCTTCATTCGTTCCTTTTTGCTTTTATCTGCAAGAAATATAATTCTGCATGAAAATTCGGTTCAAGAACAGAAACTGGACTGTAGGGAAATAAGCCCCTATCTTTGCACGGGAATGTTAAAAGATGCAAAGTTATGTATATTGAGGAAGTGAGGAATCTGCAGTGTTTAAAATGCATGAATTTATATAATTTGAATTTCTTATCTCCTTTGTATATTGCCTCGGATGGAGGAAGAGCGGAACAACCGGCATCGGAACACACTTTATCTAATAGAATGCATTCGGATCTGAATTTATTCAGTTGTGTTGCTGAACACAATCCGAATTGTGCGAATAAATTTTGATTTTTTATCAATTTTATCAATTATCCACTCGTCCGTTGGCAAAAGTTGAAATGCACCGTTGGCCAATAACCTGTTCTGCGGTACTTCTGGAGCACAATTTCAATTGACCGTAAGGAATATAAGTATATTGTCAAAGTCGGTCGTTTATTAACCAGTAAATTAAGGAAATTCCGCAATACATTTCCATAAACATCAAAATTCAATAAAGGAACTACATTCTTTATGTTAATTAAGTAGATTATTCTATCTATTAAACGAATATTAAATGAACTGTTTATTAAGATATAATGGCGATCGAATGATTTTACAATAAAAAAAATTCACCGTAAATAGATATTCCCAGCTACGGGTGCATATCAAAAGACTTTATTGTGTAATAATTTTATGTGATATTCAACTCGCCTAATGGGATATTGTGAATGAACAGAAGCAGCCATCATATATTCCACGGAATATGTGGAAGCTTATTAAACAACCATACGTAATGGGAAGTTCATGGTTTCATAAACTTTGCCATAATTCTTTGGAGCGTGTGCGTTTAATAATGGCAATACATTAGATTAGCAACAATGACCAAGTAATGTGCCACTTTTATATTTATTTATATTGACTTAGTAGTTAAACAACAAATTTGATGAATCAATGGCGCAAGTCTTTAGTTTCTTAATTAAAAGACACATTTGAGAATTGATTGTGATTTCATTTACATTTTAAAGATGTTGAGATTTAATATCTTTTTAATATTTTGCTCATTTCAAGGGAAAAAGCAAATATTATAAAAAAGTTTTCTGATCAGTGAAAAGCTTATATATCAAATAAAGCATTAATAACTTCTTTGTTTTTGTTCATTTCAATATAAATCAAATACTAATCACAAAGACTTCTCGACAATGAGAAAGATGAAAATATTTATCTAATTGATTAGAATAACTTTATTGTGACTGTAGTTTAAGTTTTAAAATATTTTTCTTGTCAATTAACTTAGTTTTATTGAGATTTCAACTATATATTAAAAATGATAAAGCTCTAATAACTTTTTAATTTTTTGTTTATTTCAAAAAAACAGATATGTTCTGATCAGTGAGAAGTTTATATACTGATCTAATTGATTAGAGTAGCTTTATTGTGACTTTATCTATATTTTGAAAATGATAAAGCTTTAATAACTTTTTATTTATTTCTTCATTCATTTCAAGAAAAAAAGAAGATATAGTAAAGTTTTCTGATCAGTGAGAAGCTTATATATTTCCCTAATTGATTAGTGTAGCTTTATTGTGACTTTATCTATATTTTAACTTTAACAACTTTTTAATTATTTCTTCAGTTCAAGAAAAAAAAAGCAGATACTGATCAGAAAATTTCTCGATAATGAGTTTTAATTTTGAAAATATTTGTCTAATTGATTAGAATAATTTTATTTTGACTCCGTCTATATTTTGAAGATGATAAATCTTTAATAACTGTGGTTTAATTTTTAAAATATTTCTCTTGTTAATTAACACAGCTTTATTGAGATTTCCAGTATATATTGAAGATGATAAAGCTCCAATAACTTATTTGTTCATTTCAAGAAAAAAAAGCAGATGTAGAAAAATTTTCTGATCAATGAGAAGCTTATATATTTGTCTAATTGAATAGAGTGGCTTTATTGTGACTTTATCTATATTTTGAATATGATAAAGCTTTAGAAACTTTTTAATTTCTTGTTCATTTCAAAAAAAAGGGCATATATTTTAGGAAAGTTTTCTGATCAATGAGAAGTTTATATATTTGTCTAATTGATTAGAGTAGTTTAATTGTGACTTTATCTATATTTTAAATATGATAAAGCTTTAATTGTCTTTTTAGTATTATCGTTCATTTCAGAAAAGTTTTCTAATCAGTGAGAGGTTTAATCAAAACATTTTTTTAATTGATTAGAATAGATTTATTATAATTTTATATATATTTTGAAGATGCTAAAATTTTAATAACTATTTAATCTTTTGTTCATTTCAAGAGAAAAAAGCAGATATTATAGAAAAGTTTCTTGATCAGTGAAAGGGTTTTATTTTCAAAATATTTTTCGAATTCATTAAAATAGCTTTATTGTGATTTCATAATAATTTTGAATATGATGAAATTTCATACTTTTTTATTTTTTGTTTATTTCAATAAAAAAAGCAAATATCAAAAAGTATTCTAATAAGTACAAAGGTTTAATTTTGAAAATATTTATCTATTTGATTAGAGTAACTTTATTGTGACTTTGTCTATATTTTAAAAATGATAAAGCTTTAATTGTCTTTTTAGTATTGTCGTTCATTTCAGAAAAGTTTTCTAATCAGTGAGAGGTTTAATCAAAACATTTTTTTAATTGATTAGAATAGATTTATTATAATTTTATATATATTTTGAAGATGCTAAAATTTTAATAACTATTTAATCTTTTGTTCATTTCAAGAGAAAAAAGCAGATATTATAGAAAAATTTTTTGATCAGAGAGAATGAACAAAAAAAAAAAAATTAAAAAGGTATTTAATTTTAAAATTCATTTTTATTACAATTACGTCACAATAAAGCTATTCTATTTAATTAGAAAAATATTTTTAAAATTAAGTTTCCCACTGATTAGAAATTGCTGTTTTTTACTTCATATGATACTTCATGACAATATAGATGAAATCACTATAGAGCTAATCTAATCAAGTAGAAAAATATTTTTTAATTTGAATCTTCTCATTATTTAAAAAAAAATTCTGTCTCTACCTTTATCTTGAAATGAACAAAAATGAAGATGTTATTAAAATTAAAGTTTATAATAATATTAGAAATAATCTAATCTTCTCAATGAGTTTAAAACTTATATAACAATTTTTATTTCCTTAAATGAACAAGAAAAAGTAAGACCAATTAAATAAATCGTCATTAGGATTTAATTTAGTAATACAAAATTGATCCATTTAGTTATAACAGATTATAATTAAGAACAGAGACCTGTTGTATAAATGTAATAATTTTTAATTATCCCCAATCTTAATAAAAAGGAACCTCTCTCTTATAATCTCTCACCTTGCCACCGTTGTTTAATTATTCCACCCTGGAAAAATTAGAAAGTCAGAATAAACAGAATTTATTACAGAAAATACTACAATGAAAACTTAATTATGATTTAAATCTTGACAAGAAAGAAAAAGTAATTAAAAAAACAGCCGAGGCAACCGAAAAGGGAAGTTGTAAATAATCCGAAAGAAAACATGAATTATGAATAAATTAGAGGTCGGAGAATAATGGGACTGTTTCGGATAATGGATGTAATACGAATGGCTAAATTAACACAGTATGCATTTCATAGAATTTCAATTTGTATGGATTGTGTATTATTATAGGGAACGTATATTATCCTGTTGGTACTCGCTGGGTGGTGGAAACTCACAATGCAAAAATATGCATAAATTGTTATGAAAATCCTTAATAATCTTAATAATTTTCTTTTATTTTTAGTGCTTGAAAAGTTGAATGTAAATTACTTTTTTAACCTAGGACTTTGCAGTAAGGTTAAAAATAGTTTTTCTGCATCTAAAATGTTAATGGTATGCAATGGTATATTGGAATTAACCATGGCCTGAAGCCAATAATAAAAAACTTCCTCCCGCCATTCGAAACCGACACATGCCCGATCCGAAACTGTTCCCGAAACTTTCCGCACGGCCACGAGCTAAGAGTCCAGGCCATTTTGAAAGTCTGCAGCAACGCTTTGAAAAGTTCTTAATTAAAGTAGGTAGCGGCCCACCGCCCCCCCTCGTGCATGGCCGCAGTTACGGAACGGTCCCACCCTCGTCCCCATCCGGTCCCTCGGTTCTTTTCTAGGTCACAGGGATGCATTTCGGCGAACAATGCGCCGCTCTGTTGTGTTCTTGAAGGAATCCGAGGGAATTGTCAATGGCCGCTGATGCAGTCGATGTTTCCACTTAAGGTCCACAGTGTTACCGGCACTGTTTGTTCGTGCAATATTGGGTAGTTTGTAGTTATTGGTTTCTCAAATGCGTCATTTAATTACGATGCAATCAAAGATTTAAGGAACTGAAGACACTGAACTTGTACCTATGCATTTATATTTATTCTATTCAGTAATATCAATCAAATTTGTTCGTTTTTAAACTACTCAAACAATATAAATATACATAAACAAAATGGACAAAAAAAGTTATTAAAGTTTTCAGCATAGACGAAGTCACAGCAGAGTGTAGACGAAATAACAATAAATACATTCTAATAAATTAGGCAAATATTTTCAAAATTAAACCTTCGTACTGATTAGAAAACTCTTAAATAATATCTGCCTTTTTCTTAACCTGAACAAAAAATTAAAATGTTTCATTTCATCATGTTCAAAATGTAAATGAAATCACAATCTATTTCTGTCTAACTATTTCAATCAATTAAAAAATATTTTGAAATTTATGCCTTCTCACTAATTAGAAAAAACTTTGATAATATTGTGACTATATCTTTATTTTGAAGATATGAAGTACCAATAGCTTTTTAATTTTTATTTATTTCAAAAAAAAAACAGGCAATATAAAAAAAGTATCTGTGAAAAGGTTTGGCATTGAAAATATATTTTTAATTAAGTGAATAGCTTTTTTTAATTTTTATGTTGAAAATCATAAAGTTTTAATAACATTTTTTGTTGATTTTTGTTAATTTAAAAGAAAGAATAGTTTATAGAAAAGTTTTTAAATCAGTTTGAAGAGTTAATTTTGAAAATATATTTCAAATTAATTAGAATAGCTTTATTATGATTTGATCTTTATTTTGAAGATCATAAAAATTATAATAGCTTTATCATTTTTTGTTAATTTTATGTAGTTAAATGGTTTTCTAATGAACGAGATGGTTTAATTTTAAAATATTTTTCTAATTAATTAAAATAGCTTTACTGAGATTTGATCTTTATGTTGAAAATTATGAAGTTTTAATAGCTTTCAGTTTTTTGTTCATTTTGAAAAAAGAAACAGATATTTTAGAGGTTTTCTAATAAATAGAATGTTTAATTTTGAATATATTTTTCTAATTAATTAGAATAATTTTATTGTGATTTTTTCTTCATTTTAAAGATCATTAAGTTTTAATAGCTTTTTCATTTTTTGTTCATTTCAAGAAAAGAAGCAGATATTTTAGAGGTTTTCTAATTAATAAGAAGGTTTAATTTTGAATATATTTTTCTAATTAATTAGAATAAATTTATTGTAATTTTTTCTTCATTTTAAAAAACAAGTTTTAATAGTTTTTTCATTTTTTGTTCATTTCAGATATTTTAGAGGTTTTCTGATCAATCATATGGTTTAATATTGAAAATATTTTTCTAATTAATTGAAATATCTTTATCGGGATTTGAACATTAATTTGAAAATTATAAAGTATTAGTAACTTTTAATTTTTTGTTCATTTCAAGAAAAGAAGCAGATTTTTTAGAGGTTTTCTAATTAATAAGAAGGTTTAATTTTGAATATATTTTTCTAATTAAATAGAAAACTTTATTGTGATTTTTTCTTCATTTTAAAGATCTAAAATTTTTAATGGCTTTTTTATTTTTGTTCATTTCAGATATTTTAGAAGTTTTCTGGTCAATCAGATGGTTTCATTTTGAAAATATTTTTCTAATTAATTAAAATAGCTTTATCGGGATTATGAAGTATTAATAGATTTTCATTTTTTGTTTATTTCAAGAAAAGAAGCAAATATTTTAGAGGTTTTCTAATCAATGAGAAGGTTTAATTTTGAATATATTTTTCTAATTAATTAGAATAGATTTATTATGATTTAATATTTATTTTGAAGATCATAAAACTTTAATGGCTTTTTCATTTTTTGTTCATTTCAGTTATTTTAGAAGCTTTCTAATCAATCAAATGGTTTATTTTTGTACATATTTTTCTAATTAATTAAAATAGCTTTATCGGGATTTGATCTTTATTTTGAAAATTATAGAGTATTAATAGTTTTTCATTTTTTGTTCATTTCAAGAAAAGAGAAGAAGATATTTAGAGGTTTTCTAATCAATTAGAAAGTTTAATTTTTAATATATTTTCCTAATTAATTAGAATTATTGTGATTTTATCTACATTTTGAAGATGGTGAAGTTCATTTTTCTATTAATTTCAAGAAAAAAAATATTTAATATATTTTGTCCATATTTTAAAGAGTTTCATAAATGATAAATGATAGCATAATATTAATAAAGATAAAAATGTAATGTCATTAGCAGCATGTATAGGTGAAAATAAAAAGGCAATAAATACTAAGATGAAAAATTCCACAGACGACCGTTTCTGGTTCACCTCGCGAAATAGTATCGGCATTATTAAAGCCCCAAAACGGTTATCTGCCGTTATTTTTATTTACCGGATTATTCGCTGTCGTGGAAAACTATTTTCCATTGTTTAATAATGCCGCCGGTGGATTCCGGGCTTGCGATCACGTTCCATATTTGGAAACATCGAAATTCCCCGATACTCATTTCAGAAAATTGCAATCGTGACCTTATACACGACGACCACTTATATGTGTTTCCTTCATGCCGCCTGCAGGCATCCTAAAATTCCCTGGGACGAAACAGATATCGGTTGTTTAAACACGTTTCGCCATCGAGACAAAAGGTCTGCGCCGAGCTGCCTCTCTTCGACGTTCGCTTTAATTTTCGTTTGCTCTGTTTTTGGCTTGCCAAGCGAAATCTTGCCTTTTTGTTAGATCTTCTTTATTTTATGTAATTATAATGTGTAATTACAATGTTAAAAGTGCCCTCTCGCATTTTCTAAGGGCTCCAACAAACGAAACTTCTTGAAGAATATCATTAATGAAGAGATAAAAATTGGAGGACCTGAACCAGGTAGTGGATATGGAACACAAAGTGCAAGAATTGAATATATTTTTCCTGCTGACTCTATTTCTATTAACAAAAATTTTTATCAGAATATCAGATAAAGAAAAATGAAGTCAAAGTAGTTATATTCAAATAATGAATTGGGTACAATATAGTACCCAAATTCATTTTTAATAAACTATAATTGCTTACATTAGAAGGCAATTTAGATCTTGTTTGGAAGTTTGAGGAAAAGTGTCTCTTCATTTTGTTTTTTGCTTCTAAACTGTTCCTGGGGAAGTACTCTCCAGGCGTATAGATATTATAATAATAATATGTAATTTGTCTATTACAAATTATGTAGATAATGTTAAAAGTCTCCTCTGTAATTTTCTATTGTGTCCAACAAACAAAACTTCTTGAAGAATATCATTAATGAAGAGATAAAAATTGGAGGACCTGAACCAGGCAGTGGATATGGAACACAAAGAAAATTTTATAAGTGCAAGAACTGAATATATTTTTCCTTCCAACTCTATTTCTATTAACAAAAATTTTTGTATCAGAACATCAGTTAACGAAATATGAAGTCAAAATAGTCATTTTGAAATAATGAATTGGGTACAATGTAGTACTTAAATTCAATTTTAATAAACTATAATTGCTTACATTAGAAGGCAATTTAGATCTTGTTTGGAGGTTTGAGGAAAAGTGTCTCTTCATATTGTTTTTTGCTTCTAAACTGTTCCTGAGGAAGTACTCTCCAGGCGTATAGATATTATTATAATAATAATATGTAATTTGTATATTACAAATTATGTAGACAATGCTAAAAGTCTCCTCTCTCATTCTCTATGGGGTCCAACAAACGAAATTTCTTGAAGAATATCATTAATGAAGAGATAAAAATTGGAGGACCTGAACCAGGAAATGGATATGGAACACAAAGAAAATTTTATATGTGCAAGAATTGAATATATTTTTACTTCCAACTCTATTTCTATTAACAAAAATTTTTATCAGAACATCAGATAAAGAAATATGAAGTCAAAGTAGTTATATTCAAATAATGAATTGGTTACAATATAATACTTAAATTTAATTTTAATAAACTATAATTGCTTACATTGTTTGGAGATTTGAGGAAAAATGTCTCTTCATATTGTTTTTTGCTTCTAAACTGTTCCTGAGGAAGTACTTTCCAGGCGTATAGATATTATTATAATAATATGTAATTTGTCTGTTACAAATTATGTAGACAATGGTAAAAGTCTCCTCTCTCATTCTCTAAGGCGTCCAACAAACAAAACTTCTTAAAGAATATCATTAATGAAGAGATAAAAATTGGAGAACCTGAACCAGGAAGTGGATATGGAACACAAAGAAAATTTTATAAGTGCAAGAATTGAATATATTTTTCCTTCCAACTCTACTTCTATTAACAAAAATTTTTATGAGAATATCAGATAAAGATATATGAAGTCAAAGAAGTTATATTCAAATAATCAATTGGGTACAATATAGTACTTAAATTCAATTTTAATAAACTATAATTGCTTACATTAGAAGGCAATTTAGATCTTCTTTGGAGGTTTGAGGAAAAGTGTCTCTTCATATTGTTTTTTGCTTCTAAACTGTTCCTGAGGAGGTACTCTCCAGGCGTATAGATATTATTATAATAATAATATGTAATTTGTCTATTACAAATTATGTAGACAATGCTAAAAGTCTCCTCTCTCATTCCCTAAGGGGTCCAACAAACAAAACTTCTTGAAGAATATCATTAATGAAGAGATACAAATTGGAGGACCTGAACCAGGAAGTGGATATGGAACACAAAGAAAATTTTATAAGTGCAAGAACTGAATATATTTTTTCTTCTAAATCCATTTCTATTAACAAAAATTTTTATCAGAATATCAGATAAAGATATATGAAGTCAAAGAAGTTATATTCAAATAATGAATTGGGTACAATATAGTACCTAAATTCATTTTTAATAAACTATAATTGCTTACATTAGAAGGCAATTTAGATCTTGTTTGGAGGTTTGAGGAAAAGTGTCTCTTCATATTGTTTTTTCTTCTAAATTGTTTCTGAGGAAGTACTTTCCAGGCGTATAGATATTATTATAATAATAATATGTTATTTGTTTATTATAAATTATGTAAACAATGCTAAAAGTCTCCTCTCGCATATGCTAAGGGCTCCAACAAACGAAACTTCTTGAAAAATATCATTAATGAAGAGATAATAATTGGAGGACCTGAACCAGGAAGTGGATATGGAACACAAAAATTTTATAAGTGCAAGAATTGAATATATTTTTCCTTCTAACTCTATTTCTATTAACAAAAATTTTTATCAGAATATCAGATAAAGAAATATGAAGTCAAAGTAGTTATTTTGAAATAATGAATTGTGTACAACAGAGTACTTAAATTCATTTTTAATAAACTATAATTGCTTATATTAGAAGACAATTTAGATCTTGTTTGGAGGTTTGGGGAAAAGTGTCTCTTCATTTTGTTTTTTGCTTCCAAACTGTTCCTGAGGAAGTACTCTCCAGGCGTATTGATATTATAATAATAATATGTAATTTGTCTATTACAAATTATGTACACGATGCTAAATCTCTTCTCTCATTCAAGAATTGGATACGTAATTCAAAGCAAATTTTTCAAAAATCAGTTCAAAAATTATTTTATATATATATTATATATTTTTTCTTCTAACTCAATACATCTAACAAATAATTGTATGAAGAAATATGAAGACAAAATAGTTATTTTGAACTGGACGACTTCAGAAAACCAAAGCAATTTCATTGGACAAGTACATTGGAAAATAAAAATTTAATATTACGTGTTGGCGTCTTCACGAGTGGCCTTTTAATGCGTTTAATGATAAAAGACACAGTGACACATTTAAGATATAGATTCTTCATCCTAAATAACTTTTTGACTTTAACAGGTCCGGCCTAAAATTTTAATTTAGTACTTGTAACAGACACACCAGTCTATTCTCAACCCGCAGCCTTTTTCTGAACTACCTATCTACTAGAATCAATTTTGTGACTCAGCCATTTTTCATCGAGTCACTTGAGTGAGGAATCTCGTCTGTGCGTCGTCACGTCGTTAGTGGTATGGGTTGGAGGCGCGAAAAATTCATTGAAGTTGTGCATGGAACACATCTAGAACGACGTGAAAATAAACACACAATGCGAAATTCATAAACAACGCTCTCCGACATTCGAGGCCCTCTAAATTTGCGAGTTTATAAGAGTCGGCACGGAAACGCACGGTCTTTATGTAACCAGGTTTGCACCGCAATTATTTACGTGGGTTTTCTAAATGTGAACACTCAAAGGTAATTCCTGTTTAGATAATTAGAATTTTGGAAAATTTTGTCTTTGGAACAAATGCTTGGTACACTTGGTACAGATTGAACTAATATTGTAGAGAATTTATAATGTTCTTGAGTCGTAAATCTGTTTGAGAGAGTAAATGCCAATTAAAACGGTCGTAAAATTATATTTTAGTAGTCTTTATAGCGCCGTCTCTTTAAAAGGATTCTAAATATGTTGCACGCTGTTCCGATATCATTTTATTGCATATTGTTCGAATTTTCTCATCTACTCCACTATATTTAGCATTTGCTGCCCACACAATACTTCTGATTTACGATGTTTCGTTTCTATTTCAATAAGATTTTGGTTTTTAGAGTCGTTAATAATTCTTTTATATTGGCTAAGACATTTAGTATTAATCAGAATAATAATTGGTTGTAAAACTTACTCAATTCCCATTGGCATTGATTTACGATAATTAATAAAAAATCAAAGTGACTGCTTGGGAAGATTTACGGTGTGGCTTAGAAGACCTAATTATAAATGCATGTTAACTAATAACTAAATCATAAATATGCATCAAACGCAGACTCTGGCAGAAAATCTTTGTGCCGGGTTTTCAATTTTTTCCATTTTTAGCATCCGGTACTTAGTTTGCATATCAGATGAGCTCACCGACCATCTCCCATTTTATTAAAACTTTCAAGTCAGCTTTATCTTATCTCCGTTTTCTAATCTTTTATGCACACTGTGTCCCCATAAAAAACAGACTTTAACATTAATATTACAATGACGTATTAATTTTTGAGCTCCAATTATAGAATAAAGAATTTTTCGGTCAATGATGAAGAAGAAGGATGTTGTGCGTCCGCCCGTTGTAATAACGAGTCAGTGCTCATGCAAATGAACGAGACAAAGTAAAACCCGGGGGGCGAAAATATCGCAGACGTGGGCGCTGCGAGGGGCGGCGACTCACACCTTTCATATGGAATCCGAATGAGCGGGGAAAACGTGGCGAATAAAAATACGTGCAACTTTTACCAAACTCGTCTAACTTTATAAAATCTACGTTTACTGGAAAAATGTATAAAGCACTTTGAAATATTCGCTTCTGCTCGAATGGCTCATGCTTCTGATATTTTGCACGCCACTACGCCCGCAGGAATGGTCAATTGGCTGCCGGCAGGAACGGCTGCATTTCAAATTCGGCCATGAAACATGCATTTTCATACGCTCCGTGTTCGGCTATTGCGGAACCCTGATGTAATTCAATGCAGAATTTTGTACTTTATTATTGGCCCTCACCGAGACATAAATGAGTTTGTTCAGTTACAATTTATGCTGCGAAAGTTTTGCAACACATGTAATTGCATATTAGTTTTGGCAAATTGCTTGTATTGTGTGCTGGACCAAAGTTTATTATCTCTATTGTGCTACAAATCTATTTTATGGTGAATCCCTGAAAGTGATATAACAACCCAACTTTATCTGCCATCAAAGCTTCATACATTATGCAAAAAACGTCAAATGGAAATATTTACAATTACGTGCCGGTACTAACAATAATAATAATAAATAATTTGATCAGTGACAAGGAATTTTTAGGCACCAAACTAAAGTTGAGGTAAAAAATGTCTTGTAAACGAGGTAACTACGTACAAAATCCGGTCTCCAGCGATTAGACACAACTAGGGGGATGAAGCACGCTCCCCCGATGACGGAATAAGCCGGTTCAGAGGAATTCCGAATCAGCCCGTGGCCTCCATTACATGTTATCAGTGTAATTCAACGGATACCCGGCGATGGTTGTTGGCTAAATGGGCCCCGTAACAAGCCTCTCCATTACAAAAACTCATTCAAGAAACAACATTCCACACTCCTAATAAAAACGGATATTCGTTTTGCATAAAATACGCGGGACTGTCGCGACTACCCCTCCTAATTGTTCCTTCCTGTTTCCTGTTTCTTTTCTTCACTCCGTTATTTTGGGCTTAATTTCTGACGCTAGGGCGATAAGGTGACGTTCGCACTTCACTTTTTAACATTATGGGGAATTTGTATAGAATACTATAATTGTTTTTTTGTCCAGCTTAATTTAACTGTGTCATGGGGGTTTCTGTTTTGACGTGTCTTCTCAACATCTAATCTAATCTGAAGGTTATCTTTCGATACTGGTCTGTGGAGTGTACTAAAACTATGAAACAAATACAATAAGTAGATGTATAGATATAATTGTTATTATAATATGTTATTTGTTATAATCGTGTAGAAAATTTTATAAGTGCAAGAATTGATGAATATATTTTTTCTTTTAACTCTAATTCTATTAACAAAAATTTTTATCAAAATGATAGATGAAGAAATATGAGGTCAAAGTAGTTATTTTAAAATAATGATTTGGGTACAATATAGTACTTAAATTCATTTTTAATAAAATATAATTGCTTATATTAGAAAATAATTTAGATCTTGTTTGGGGGTTTGAGGAAGTGTATCTCCATCTTGTTAATTGCTTCTAAACTGTTGCTGGGGAAGTACTCTCTAGACGTATAGAAATTATTATAATAATAAATGTAATTTGTCTGTTACAAATTATGTAGACAATGTTCAAAGTCTCCTCTCGTATTTTCTAAAGGCTTCAACAAAAGAAGCTTCTTGAAGAATATCATTAATGAAGAAATAAAATTGGAGGACCTGAATCAGGAAATGTATATGTAACACATAAAAAAATTTATAAGTACAAGAATTGAATGTATTTTTTCTTCTAACTCTATATCTATTAACAAAAATTTTTATCAGAATATCAGATAAAGAAATATGAAGTCAAAGTAGTTATAATGAAATAATGAATTGGGTACAATATAGTACTTAAATTCATTTTTAATGAACTATAATTACTTATATTAGAAGACAATTTAGATCTTGTTTGGAGATTTGAGGAAAAGTGTCTCTTCATTTTGTTTATTGCTTCTAAACTGCTGCTGGGGAAGTACTCTCCAGGCGTATAGACATTATAATAATAATAATATGTAATTTGTCTATTATAAATTATGTAGACTATGTTAAAAGTCTTCTCTCGCATTTTCTAATGGCTCCAACAAACGAAACTTTTTGAAGAATATCATTAATGAAGAGATAAAAATTGGAGGACCTAAACCAGGAAGTGGATATTTAACACAAAGAAAATTTTATAAGTGCAAGAATTGAATATATTTTTTCTTCTAACTCTAATTCTACTAACAAAAATTTTTACAAAATATTAGATGAAGAAATATGAGATCAAAGTAGTTATTTTGAAATAATGAATTGGGTACGATATGGTACTTAAATTCATTTTTAATAAACTATAATTGCTTATATTAGAAGACAATTTAGATCTTATTTGGAGATTTGAGGAAAAGTGTCTCTTCATTTTGTTTATTGCTTCTAAACTGTTGCTGGGGAAGTACTCCCCAGGAGTATAGACATTATTATAATAATAATAATATGTAATTTGTCTATTACAAATTATGTAGACAATGCTAAAAGTCTCCCCCCGCATTTTCCAAGGGCTCCAACAAACGAAACTTCTTGTAGAATATCATGAATGAAGAGATAAAAATTGGAGGAGCTGAGCCAGGAAGTGGATATGTAACACAAAGAAAATTTTATAAGTGCAAAAATTGAATATATTTTTTCTTCTAACTCTATTTCTATTAACAAAAATTTTTATCAGAATATCAGGTAAAGAAATATGAAGTCAAAGTAGTTATTTTGAAATAATGAATAGGGTACAATATAGTACTTAAATTCATTTTTAATAAACTATAATTGCTTATATTAGAAGACAATTTAGATCTTGTTTGGAGGTTTGAGGAAAAGTGTCTCTTCATTTTGTTTTTTTCTTCTAAATTGTTTCTGAGGAAGTCCTCTCCAGGCATATAGATATTATTATAATAAAAATATGTTATTTGTCTATTACAAATTATGTAGATAATGTTAAAAGTCTTCTCTCGCATTTTCTAAGGGCTCCAACAAACGAAACTTCTTGAAGAATATCATTAATGAAAAGATAAAAATTGGAGTACCTAAACCAGGAAGTGGATATGTAACACGAAGAAAATTTTATAAGTGCAAGAACTGAATATATTTTTTCTTCTAACTCTATTTCTATTAACAAAAATTTTTATCAGAATATCAGGTAAAGAAATATGAAGTCAAAGTAGTTATTTTGAAATAATGAATTGGATACAATATAGTACTTAAATTCATTTTTAATAAACTATAATTGCTTATATTAGAAGACAATTTAGATCTTGTTTGGAGATTTAAGAAAAAGTGTGTCTTCATTTTGTTTATTACTTCTAAACTGTTCCTGGGGAAGTACTCTCTAGATGTATAGATATTATTATAATAATAATATGTAATTTGTCTATTACAAGTTATGTGGACAATGCTAAAAGTCTCTCCCCGCATTTTCCAAGGGCTCCAACAAACGAAACTTCTTGAAGAATATCATTAATGAAGAGATAAAAATTGGAGGAGCTAAACCAGTGGATATGTAACACAAAAAAAAATTTTATAAGTACAAACATTGAATATATTTTTTCTTCTAACTCTATTTCTATTAACAAAAATTTTTATCAGAATATCAGGTAAAGAAATATGAAGTCAAAGTAGTTATTTTGAAATAATGAATTGGGTACAATATAGTACTTAAATTCATTTTTAATAAACTATAATTGCTTATATTAGAAGACAATTTAGATCTTGTTTGGAGGTTTGAGGAAAAGTGTCTCTTCATTTTGTTTATTGCTTCTAAACTGTTCCTGAGGAAGTACTCTTCAGACGTATAGATATTATTATAATAATAATATGTAATTTGTCTATTACAAATTATGTAGACAATGCTAAAAGTCTCCTCTTGCATTTTGCTGAGGGCCCCAACAAACGAAATTTCGTGAAGAATATCATTAATGAAGAAATAAAAATTGGAGGACCTAAATCAGAAAGTGAATATGTAACATAAAGAAAATTTTATAAGTGCAAGAATTGAATATATTTTTTCTTCTAACTCTATTTCTATTAACAAAAATTTTTATAAGAATATAAGATAAAAAAATTTAAAGTCAAAGTAGTTATTTTGAAATAATGAATTGGGTACAATATAGTACTTAAATTAATTTTTAATAAACTATAATTGCTTATATTAGAAAACAATTTATATGTTGTTTGGACGTTTAAGGAAATGTGTCTCTTCATTTTGTTTTTTGTTTTAAACTGTTGGACTTTAACTTGTCTTCTCAACAAACTAATCTAATCTGGAGGTTATCTTCGACGCTCTGACTTCGAGGTGTATTAAACATAGGAACCAAAAACAATACAATGTGTGCACGTACAACGTGTCTTGTACAAATTCGATAGCTGGATATGCAGTCGATTTAATTTGAGAAAACAAACTGTGCTAATACCAGTTCGTCGGAAAGTGCTCTCCCGGCGTACAGAGATGGTATCGGGGCACATGGGTGGAAATGGTGTTTATACACGCCATTTCGGATCGGCCAAACCTGCTCCTGCATCAGAATTCGTTATCACGCCACCAACATCTATTGCACTCCTGCACATAACAAAACTCTCCTAAACAAACCATATTTCATCCCGATAACGGCCCTCCCTCCGTTAACTTATGTCGCCGTGCACAAACTGGCCGCCTCTCACTCACCTCCAAATCGTAAATTGCACTGTTTACTGACTCTTTATTGTTTAATCAACACTGTGTTACAATAGCAAACCGCTGTGTTGAGCACTAACATTGATAATGAATTAGGGCCGAAGTGGGGTACTCCTTGGAACGTTTTAATGGTCAACAGTAAATATAAAATTCCTCAACGAGTTCTCCATGTTATATTCAATGTTTCGATGTGATGGCAATCCAGAATAACGTGCACAATTAATTATTTGTGCAGGTTAACCAGTGGAACAAATGTCGTTTTCGTGTTCAGTGTCTACGCAACGATACTTTATAGAATTCATATGTGAAAATTGCTGGTCCCAAAGGTACTTCCAGCCTTCTTATAAAGTAATTCCTGACGTGACTAAAATACAATTCCTGGCGGAGAGGATGGGGGCGGAGCGTGGAGGAGAAGAAACGAAAGTTCGTTTTGTTCTAAGGGAGTAATATTTTCTTATTCGGGTTTAAGTGTGAAACCGTGTGCAAGATAAAAGATTGGTTTGGGATTAAAGCCGGCGGCAGTGGGTCGATCGACGACTTCCGTACGGCTCCCCAGGCGTTATTTCCTTGCACGGGTCTCATTGCTTTATTGAAACACTCCATGTACTGATGGACTTTGCCGGACAATCGACGCCATTCCGTCCCATGATTTACATCGGTGTCTTATAGAAATTTGTACCGGAATTGGGGTCCTAGGCATCACATTGACATTTCCCTCAAGACATTATTATTCAATTTTACATCGAACATCTCTAAATTTGATCACTTATTATCTCAACAATTTTTGATTTCCCAGATAAATCACAAATTGAATTCAATTTTGTTTAATACATTATTCAATCATCGATAATCGAAAGCTTTTAGTCGGTGTGTAATTAGACTAAACATGTTTCAGGAGTGCACTACAAAAAGTTTATTTTTTATAATGTACTTAAATCAATGTCTTGGTTGACAGATATATTGTGAAGGAGGTTAATTGAAATAAGTTTTTATCTTAATTGGTATTATGTGAATTTTATTAGTATTACTGACAACAGATTCCAATTATTGATTGGGGTTGTCCATTTATTAAAAGGATAAAAGGATGTTAAGTTGGTACCATCTTGTAAAGTACCATATGGATGTTCATAATCTTTATGTTCGTGGAACTCATTACCTTCATTTATAATGTAACCGCTGTCGCATAAAATTGCACACACACACTACAAAACCAAATCCATCACGTTTCCCGTAAATAATGCATTCAAGTGCATTGAAAAACAGCAATTAAAAGTCCTCCAAGTGGTACGGAGCATTTGCCACGCCAGTCCCCTAATTGATAATATGTTCCGCCCATGTGGGAAATAAATAATCCAGTACGCCACTAAGACCTTACCTGGCCATTCTCGGTCGTCTCGTACCTGGTCGCGCAGTAAAATCAAGATTATACACGGGTAAAAAGCCTCGAAAAAACCTCGCAGTACGTTTGAATATTCACATAACTCGACGGTAAAACATTCGAATGGCCGTCCGTTTGTCGGCGTACTAAATTAAAAAACAAATGACTCTATTAAATTGTACTTGTGCGAATGCCATGGAACTCCTGCCGTACAAGATTCGCGACGGCCTGTTTGGTTTTCGACGTTTCAGAACGCTCACCAGGTATCGGAATAATGGTACATTGTCGTATGCGGCTTTTATTAAAGTCGTCAAACGTGCTCGCCGAGAACAAGATGGAAAATGTCAACGACAAGGCGCATTTACCCGTTTTAATGCCCATTATTTACTACAATGGGGTGTCAGATTTCGATCAATGGCATCTTATCACCGACAAACTAGTTCTCGTTTCAAGCCACACCATTACAATGGTTAATATTTATTTTATCGCCAAATTCAAAACACCAAATTGGGTACAATCTAATGTAACTTCATATTAATTCGTTTTTACAACAATTAGGTCTTGATGTTTGAAGATTTGGTGAAGTGTTTCTTCCTTTTAATTATTGATTAGAAATATGTATAAATAAGAAAAATTAGGGTGGAAGCAAATTATATTTATCTTTTTCTCTCTATTTATATATTGTCTTCTTCAATAAACTGAATTTGGAACAAGAATTAGAAAAATATAACAATATATATCATGTTTTTCTATTCCATTCATTTTTAAATGAATTAGTAAATACCAAGATGATCTAATTGGAAAATCAACTGTTTTATTTTAGACCTAATTGATTCCATAACAATGTAATAATAATTACATTAACGATTTAACGTCTTATCATCACCAAACTAGTTGTCGTTTGAAGCTGCACCACACCAATAGTTAACATTTATTTTATCAACAAATTCAAATCAATAAAGTGGGTGCATTCTAATGTAACCTCATATAAATTCATTTTTGCAACATTTAGTTCTTGTTGTTTGAAGGTTTGAGGAAAAGTGTTTCTTCCTTTTGTTTTTTGTTAAGAAAGATATAAAAATGAGAAGGATTAAGATGGAAGCAAATTGCATTTTCCTTATCTTCAATAAATTGTCTTCAAAACAAGAATTAGAAGAAAATAAAAATCTATCTCTTGTATTTCCTCTTCCATTCATTTTTAACTAAATCGGTATACACCAGGATGATCTAAAGGAAAAACCAATTGTTTGATTTTAGACCTAATTGATACCAGCAAAATCTAATTCTATTATTAGTATTAATGTTTTAACTCCATTATTTACTATAATAATGTATCAGATTTCCATCAGTGGCATCTTATCATCACCAAACTAGTTGTCGTTTGAAGCTGCACCACACCAATAGTTAACATTTATTTTATCATCAAATTCAAATCAATAAAGTGGGTGCATTCTAATGTAACCTCATATAAATTCATTTTTGCAACATTTAGTTCTTGTTGTTTGAAGGTTTGAGGAAAAGTGTTTCTTCCTTTTGTTTTTTGTTAAGAAAGATATAAAAATGAGAAAGATTAAGATGGAAGCAAATTGCATTTTCCTTATCTTCAATAAATTGTCTTCAAAACAAGAATTAGAAGAAAATAAAAATCTATCTCTTGTATTTCCTCTTCCATTCATTTTTAACTAAATCGGTATACACCAGGATGATCTAAAGGAAAAACCAATTGTTTGATTTTAGACCTAATTGATACCAGCAAAATCTAATTCTATTATTAGTATTAATGTTTTAACTCCATTATTTACTATAATAATGTATCAGATTTCCATCAGTGGCATCTTATCATCACCAAACTAGTTGTCGTTTGAAGCTGCACCACTCCAATAGTTAATATTTATTTTATTATCAAATTCAAAACAATAAATTGGGTGCATTCTAATGTAACCTCATATAAATTCATTTTTACAACATTTAGATCTTGTTGTTTAAAGGTTTGAGGAAAAGGGTTTCTTTATTTTGTTTTTTGTTAAGAAAGATATAAAAATAAGAAGGATTAGGATGGAAGCAAATTACATTTTCCTCATCTTCAATAAATTGACTTCAAAACAAGAATTAGAAGGAAATAAAAATTTATCTCTTGTATTTCCTCTTCCATTCATTTTTAACTAAATTGGTATACACCAGGATGATCTAAAGGAAAAACCAATTGTTTGATTTTAGACCTGATTGATACCAGCAAAATCTAATTCTATTATTAGTATTAATGTTTTAACTCCATTATTTACTATAATAATGTATCAGATTTCCATCAGTGGCATCTTATCATCACCAAACTAGTTGTCGTTTGAAGCTGCACCACTCCTATAGTTAATATTTATTTTATTATCAAATTCAAAACAATACATTGGGTGCATTCTAATGTAACCTCATATAAATTCATTTTTACAACATTTAGATCTTGTTGTTTAAAGGTTTGAGGAAAAGGGTTTCTTTATTTTGTTTTTTGTTAAGAAAGATATAAAAATAAGAAGGATTAGGATGGAAGCAAATTACATTTTCCTCATCTTCAATAAATTGACTTCAAAACAAGAATTAGAAGGAAATAAAAATTTATCTCTTGTATTTCCTCTTCCATTCATTTTTAACTAAATTGGTATACACCAGGATGATCTAAAGGAAAAACCAATTGTTTGATTTTAGACCTGATTGATACCAGCAAAATTTAATTCTATTATTAGTATTAATGTTTTAACTCCATTATTTACTATAATAATGTATCAGATTTCCATCAGTGGCATCTTATCATCACCAAACTAGTTGTCGTTTGAAGCTGCACCACTCCTATAGTTAATATTTATTTTATCACCAAATTCAAAACAATACATTGGGTGCATTCTAATGTAACCTCATATAAATTCATTTTTACAACATTTAGATCTTGTTGTTTAAAGGTTTGAGGAAAAGGGTTTCTTTCCTTTGTTTTTTGTTAAGAAAGATATAAAAATGAGAAGGCTTAAGATGGAAGCAAATTAAATTTTCCTTATCTTCAATAAATTGACTTCAAAACAAGAATTAGAAGGAAATAAAAATTTATCTCTTGTATTTCCTCTTCCATTCATTTTTAACTAAATTGGTATACACCAGGATGATCTAAAGGAAAAACCAATTGTTTGATTTTAGACCTAATTGATACCAGCAAAATATAATTCTATTATTAGTATTAATGTTTTAACTCCATTATTTACTATAATAATGTATCAGATTTCCATCAGTGGCATCTTATCATCACCAAACTAGTTGTCGTTTGAAGCTGCACCACTCCAATAGTTAATATTTATTTTATTATCAAATTCAAAACAATAAATTGGGTGCATTCTAATGTAACCTCATATAAATTCATTTTTACAACATTTAGATCTTGTTGTTTAAAGGTTTGAGGAAAAGGGTTTCTTTCCTTTGTTTTTTGTTAAGAAAGATATAAAAATGAGAAGGATTAAGATGGAAGCAAATTACATTTTCCTTATCTTCAATAAATTGTCTTCAAAACAAGAATTAGAAGAAAATAAAAATCTATTTCTAGTATTTCCTCTTCCACTCATTTTTAACTAAATTAGTATACACCACGATGATCTAATGTAAAAACCTATTGTTTGATTTTAGACTTGATTGATACCATCAAAATGTAATACTGTTATTAGTATTAACATTTTAACGACCATTATATACTATAATAATGTATCAGATTTCGATCACTGGCATCTTATCATCACCAAACTAGTTGTCGTTTGAAGCTACACCTCTCCAGTAGTTAATATTTATTTTATCACCAAATTCAAAACAATACATTGGGTGAATTCTAATATAACCTCATATAAATTCATTTTTGCAACATTTAGATCTTGTTGTTTAAAGGTTTGAGGAAAAGGGTTTCTTCCTTTTGTTTCCTGTTAAGAAATATATAAAAATGAGAAAGATTAGGATGGAAGCAAATTACATTTCTCTCAACTTCTTTAAATCGATTTCGAAACAAAAATTAGAAGAAAATAAAAATCTGTCTCTTGTTTCACTCTTCCATTCATTTTTAATTAAATTTGTATACACCAGGATGATCTAATGGAAAAACCAATTGTTTGATTTTAGACTTGATTAATACCAGCAAAATGTAATGCTATTATTAGTAATGTTTGTTAATGTTTTAACGTCCATTATTTACCATAACAATGTGTCAAATTTCGATCAATGGCATCTTATCATCACCAAACTAGTTGTCGTTTGAAGCTGCACCACTCCTATAGTTAATATTTATTTTATCACCAAATTCAAAACAATACATTGGGTGCATTCTAATGTAACCTCATATAAATTCATTTTTACAACATTTAGATCTTGTTGTTTAAAGGTTTGAGGAAAAGGGTTTCTTTCCTTTGTTTTTTGTTAAGAAAGATATAAAAATGAGAAGGCTTAAGATGGAAGCAAATTAAATTTTCCTTATCTTCAATAAATTGACTTCAAAACAAGAATTAGAAGGAAATAAAAATTTATTTCTTGTATTTCCTCTTCCATTCATTTTTAACTAAATTGGTATACACCAGGATGATCTAAAGGAAAAACCAATTGTTTGATTTTAGACCTAATTGATACCAGCAAAATCTAATTCTATTATTAGTATTAATGTTTTAACTCCATTATTTACTATAATAATGTATCAGATTTCCATCAGTGGCATCTTATCATCACCAAACTAGTTGTCGTTTGAAGCTGCACCACTCCTATAGTTAATATTTATTTTATCACCAAATTCAAAACAATACATTGGGTGCATTCTAATGTAACCTCATATAAATTCATTTTTACAACATTTAGATCTTGTTGTTTAAAGGTGTGAGGAAAAGTGTTTCTTCCTTTTGTTTTTTGTTAAGAAAGATATAAAAATGAGAAAGATTAGGATGGAAGCAAATTACATTTTCCTCATCTTCAATAAATTGACTTCGAAACAAAAATTAGAAGAAAATAAAAATCTGTCTCTTGTTTTTCCTGTTCCATTCATTTTTAACTAAATTAGTATACACCAGGATGATCTAATGTAAAAACCAATTGTTTGATTTTAAACTTGATTAATACCATCAAAATGTAATTCTATTATTAGTATTAACGTTTTAACGTCCATTATTTAATATAATAATGTATCAGATTTCGATCAATGGAATCTTATCATCACCAAACTAGTTGTCGTTTGAAGCTACACTACACCAATAGTTAATATTTATTTTATTATCAAATTCAAAACAATAAATTCATTTTTACAACATTTAAGTTTTGTTGTTTAAAGGTTTGAGGAAAAGGGGTTCTTCCTTTTGTTTTTTGTTAAGAAAGATATAAAAATGAGAAGGATTAAGATGGAAGCAAATTACATTTCTCTCATCCTCAATAAATTGACTTCAAAACAAAAATTAGAAGACAATAAAAGTATATCACTTCCATTAATTTTCAACTGATTTAGTAAATACTATGATCTAACTGAAAAATCAATTTCTTGATTTGTGCCATCAAAAAAGTTGAAATGAGTAAGTTTTGAATTTGAAATATATTATTAATACCAAAATAGGAAAAAAAAAAAACAGAAAAAATTATGATATTTATTGTGATTGAAACAAAAATTAGAAAGATGTAAAAATGTGTGCCTCTCCTTCTCTCACTCTTCCATTATTTTTTTTTTTAATTAATTTAAGTGGTAAAAACTAAATTAATATAAACGATAAATTGTTTGAATTCAAAGTTGAAAAGATGTTAATCTTGAAACCACTTCAGTTTCTATTAATTGAAATAGTACTGGTTCCTCATGGTAAAATGATTAAAATGACCAAAAATGTATCCGCAATGGGAGTATAACTTATTAAAATTCACCTACTTCTCACATGAAACCCATTAATCTCTTCGAAAAGCTGGATGTATTTAATGGTAGCAATTTGTGTGTTATAACTTAACGTTTTCTACAAGGTGAAAACTAAGATTACACAAACTCATCTCCAAAGTGTTACACCATCTAAAGTTAGCGCTCCATCCACCGGCAAAATTTAAATTTCATTTTAATAACTCCCGACTTATCTTTAATTTGTTGAACAAGTGCACTCGCGGTTAAATTCGGCGCAGTTCCGCCGCCGTTTGTCTGCATCCCCATGTGAATGTTTAGTCGCTTTTAAAACAAGTTCGAGAATAACATGGCGCTGGTTTTCAGATGGTATCTTGTACGGGTTGGTGTATGCGACACATCCGAGATGTGCACACCGAGGCGGTATGCACACCCAGGATATATGGGCCATGAAGGATGCAAAATAGACCGCCGATATCGTCGCTGAAATCCTCCGGGCCGATGCTTCCCATGCATTTAAGATTGCCCGTTCGCGCTTTGTGCAAAAATGTGTTTGTGTATTCATATTTTATGGGTGCACGTAATGGTCCTGATCTGACATCCGGCCACTGAAAATTCTCTAATAAATTATTATTAGCTTTCGTAACTTTAACAATAAGGTAAAATATACCCAGTTTGTTCAATAACAGTAATATTATGGGGACCATTTTATTAACTATTATTTTTTATATACAGAATCATTTCACTAATATTTACAAAAACTGACATTAATTTTTTTAACCAAAAATACGCTATAATATATGTCAGTTTAGGACACTCTGTATATTTTGACACACTAATGAAATTGAAAAGGTCCTCAAAAATTTAAATTTGTCTAAAAATTCCTTCAAACTTAATGAAATAATTTTGAACTTGTCTCTTATTCCTTAAAATATTACTATAGTCTATTCGCACAAGGTTCGAACTGAACACACTATAGAACCGTTTTTGAATATATTCTTTTGAACTTAATAATTTAGCATAAAAATGTACATTATAACTGATATTATTTAATTAATTTTAAATAAGAAATAATAAATTATAAATATGTAATCGGAAATACTCGATGATACTTTTTCTGAAAGCTTCTGGCAAAATTTAAGTGTGAAGTAAAGAGAATTTTATAACTGAACATTCTGTACACTTAGATGGACTTGTGGAAGGTAAATAAATAGGTAAATGTTATGTATATTTCAGCCCTAAGAAGCCTAAAAATATTCCAAACTCTATTTAAAAAAAGCAAACACATCTCGTTTATTTTCTCCCTCCATTATATGACGAAAATAGGTATCTGTATAAAGTTTTTATATCTGACAAAAAAATAAACAAATTTAATAACTAAATGTTTTCACAATCTAATATACATGTCATTTTGGAAGTCCCTGTATATTTTGACACACTAACGAAATGGAAAAGGATTCAAAAAATTATAAATTTATCTAAAAATTCTTTCAAACTTAATGATATAATTTTGAATTTGTTTCTTATTCCTTAAAATATTACTATAGTCTATTCGCATAAGGTTCAAACTGAACACACTATAGATCTGTATTTAAAAATATTGTTTTGAACTTAATAATTTAGCATAAAAATGTACATTATAACTGGAATTATTTAATTAATTTTAAATAAGAAATAATAAATTATAAATATGTAGTCAGAAATACTCGATGATACTTTTACTGAAAGCTATCTAGGCAAAATTTAAGTGAATTAAAGAGAATTTTATAACTGAACATTCTGTACACGTAAATGGATTTGTGAAAGGTAAATAAATAAGTAAATGTTATGCATATTTCAGCCCTAAGAAGCCTAAAAATATTCCAAACTCTATTTAAAAAAAACAAACACATCTCTTTTATTTCCTCCCTCCATTATATGGTGAAAATAGGTATCTGTATAAAGTTTTTACGTCTGACAAAAAATGAAATAACCAAGTTTAATAACTAAATATTTTCACAATCTAATATATGTTACTTTGAAACACCCTGTATATTTTGACACACTAATGAAATGGACAAGGCTTCAAAAATTTATAAATTTATCTAAAAAGTCTTTCAAACTTAATGAAATAATTTTTCACATAACACTTATTCCTTAAAGTATTACTATAGTCTATTCACATAAGGTTCGAACTGAACACACTATAGAACTGTATTTAAAAATATTGTTTTAAACTTAATAATTTAGCATAAAAATGTACATTATAACTGACATTATTTACTTAATTTTAAATAAAAAATAATAAATTATAAATATGGCACTCCTGGCAAAATTTAAATGTGAAGTAAAGAGAATTTTATAACTGAACATTCCGTACACGTAGATAGATTTGTGGAAGGTAAATAAACAGGTAAATGTTATGTATATTTCAACCTTAAGAAGCCTAAAAATATTTCAAAGTCTATTTAAAAAAGCAAACACATCTCTTTTATTTCCTCCCTCCATTATATGATGAAAATAGGTATCTGTATAAAGTCTGACAAAAAATGAATAAACAAGTTTAATAACTAAATATTTTCACAATCTAATGTACATCACTTTGGAACACCCTGTATATTGTGACACACTAATGAAATGGAAAAGGCTTCAAAAATTTATAAATTTATCTAAAAATGCTTTCAAACTTAATGAAATAATTTTGAACTTAACTCTTACTCCTTAGTATTACTATAGTCTATTCACATAAGGTCCGAACTGAACACACTATAGAACTGTATTTAAAAATATTGTTTTGAACTTAATAATTTAGCATAAAAATGTACATTAAAACTGGTATTATTTACTTAATTTTAAATAGATAATACTAAATTATAAATATGTAATCAGAAATACACGATGATACTTCTTCTGAAATCTATTCTGGCAAAACTTAAGTGTGAAGTAAAGAGAATTTTATAACTGAATATTCTGTACACGCAAATGGATTTGTGGAAGGTAAATAAGTAAGTAAATGCTTGTATATTTCAGCCTTAAAAATATTCCAATCTCTATTTAAAAAAGCAGACAAATCTCTATTATTTTTTCCCTCCATTAGTTTTCTTGTGTGCTATGTAAATATATTTAAATTTAACACGCACAAGAAATATTTTCGTTGTCTGTGACTACCCCACTACTAGAATACAATAAAGTATAAAATAATGTTGAGAAATAAGGGTGGTTACTCATTAAATTAATTTGAAGAAACAATTTAAATAACATTCAAGAAGTCTTCAGAAACTTTTGACATCACGAATTATTTTTTGTCATGTGAAAGTCAAAGAACTTATGCAAATTTTAAGTAATTGTAATGTAAGTTTATGTACGAATGTCAATTGAATGTGACAAGAATTAAGTTATAAATTTATAAGTAATTGCTCAGTTGTATTATTGTGTATTTCGAGAAGTTATAATATATATAATTTATTAATTTTAAATAAAATTAAAATCTTTTGTTCACAATTTTAGATCATCAGTTCATTTATAATTTTACCTTGGAATTCATAATATTGTAGTTACACCAACAAACTAATTGCTCTCATTTATTGATTTTTATTTGGTTTCCTTTTTGTAGCTAATGAGTATAACTTTGTGGGAACAATATCTAAATTATGAATGATTTATAGCTCATTAGTGATACGGAAATGGGTCTCCAATGGTGCTTTCCATGATGAATGAAGCTGTTGTAGTAGAAAATGATTGCTTATGTAAATTTTTATAACATGTTGAAATATCTTATTGGGTGTAGGAGTTAAATTTATCTTAATTTATTATAAAGAAGATAATTCCGAGGTAATCATCTATGGTACCGTTTAAATTTTATTAATTGTGCGAGTACTGACGAAACACACTTTTACTTCCTGAAAAATATAAACACCATTTCCATCCTCCTTTCATAAAAATTAACTTCCAGCAGATGCATCTGCTTTTCGCACAAAAAGTTCGCATATTAAGGGATAAAATTCGCCACCCCTTGGTTGTAACAAGATTAGTAACGTACGCCAAATAGGGTGTCTACCATAGATGTAAGAAAGGGTAAAAACAAGGGGCGGGTAATTGTGGTGAGAACCAAGAAAAAAATATTTTATCTGGTTTCAGGATCTCAAACGTAATAATATTTTGAAATATTTATCGTTCACGGTTATGCCATGTCGTGCATTTATATTTTATCTTTGTAAAACCCTCGTATGAATTATGGAAACATGCAATTAGAACGTAGATATATCTTATCCTCCTCAACTAATTCATTCGGATATTCCTTTGCCTACTTGAGGTACACTTCTAGCAAAATACAAAATAAATTTCATTGTAGCATGCACTTTTCTTTTAACAATAAAGTGTGCAATTTATGGTAATTGCTTATTTCAATACATTATAAATAGAAATAAGGCTCGTGATTAAAGTTAATTAAATAATGGTAATATGTGTAAATAAATGTATACATTTCATATGTGAAGTAATTTAATGGGCTATAATTGAACACTGCAACTAATAAATTAGTGCCGTGCCATTAGTATCATATGGATCCGGGTTATAATGTGGCTGATTTCATTACAGATTAAATTTTTTTTGTCGTTATAAAATTAACTGATTATTTCTTACTTTGTAATTTAGTAACTGGACTAGTATAGTTTATGATGTAAATTATTTACGTTCACCGTTACTACTTGATAAAATTTGTTGAGAACTGGTTTTTTAGGTTTATTTTTTGAAAATAGTGATGTTTCTTTTTCAGGTTTAACCGGCCACACTGACGCAGGAAATTAATAAAGATTGCTGACACTCCATTCAAGGCTCCAATTAAATTGATTATTTCCTGTAAGTTTTTAAGAATTAATCGGTTAATTGCAAGCAAATCATGTACTGGACAATTAACACAATCATATATAATAATAATTATTTATGTTATTATTTTTTTACAGCAAATATTTTCAGAAAACGATAGGAATGGTCAAAAATGTGAGACACGAGCCATTTCATTAAATATTACTATATAAGGTGATTTTAAAATGTGTGGTCAAAATTTGGAAGTACTTAGAACACATCAATAAAGAAGAAAAACTAAATATTTTTTTTCTAAAGTTGATCACGTACCAAATTTAAACACGATTTGATCTAAAGTTATGGAAATATGAGTTAAAAACAATTTTTAAAATTTTAATTTGAGGAGCTGTATTTCTTCAGAAGAAACTACCACTTAAAATATAAATTAAAAAATATTTAATTAAAATATATAAATATGTTTACAATTAAAAAATATATAAATAAAATAATAAATATATTAAATTACGTATAATGTATATTCAAAATTATAAAATATATTAAATTAACTTTGTCAAATGTCATAAAATCTCTAAAATGAGAATTTATTAAATGACTTTTTATTTTTTAAAGTATATAATATTAAAATTTAAAAATCAAAAATTATAATAATAAACAAAATATAAATTGAAAAATATTTAATCAGAATATATAAATATAAATATGTGTATATAATTTAAAACATATGAACAAAATTAAACTAAATTATAAAAATTATAAAATGTTAAAATATGAGTATATAATTTAAAAATATATAAATATTATTAAATTAAGAATAAAATAATAAATTATATGAAAATTTAAATATGTTAAAAAGAAAAGTATAAAATATTTTTAATTAAATTGCAAATGTTATAAAATCTCTAAAAATAGAATTTATTAAATGATTTTTTTTGTAAATTTAAAAATAAAAAAGTTATAGTAATATAAAAAAATATAAATTAAAGAATATTTAATCAAAATATATAAAATAAATATCTAATATAACATATGTATACATATGAACAAAATCAAACTAAACTATTAAAATGATAAAATGTTGAAAAATGTGTATATAGTTTAAAAATATTTAAAAATTATTAAATTACGAATAAAATAATAAATTATATGAAAATTTAAATATGTTAAAATGAAACGTGTAAAATATTGTCATAAAATCTGTAAAAATAGCATTTATTAAATGATTTTTCATTTTTAAAGTAAATAATATTAAAATTTAAAAATCAAAAATTATAATAATAAACAAAATATAAATTGAAAAATATTTAATCAGAATATATAAATATAAATATGTGTATATAATTTAAAACATATGAACAAAATTAAACTAAATTATCAAAATTATAAAATGTTAAAATGTGAGTATATAATTTAAAAATATATAAATATTATTAAATTAAGAATAAAATAATAAATGTTAAAATAATATAAAAAAATATAAATTAAAAAATACTTAATCAGAATACATAAATATAAATATGTATATGTAATTTAACATATACATACATATGAACAAAATTAAATTAAACTATCAAAATGATAAAATGTTGAAATATGTGTATATACTTTAAAAATATATAAATAAACAAAAATAAACTAAATGATCAAAAGTATAAAATATTTTATATTTTTTATAAAAATAAAATTGTCATAAAATTTCTAAAATTAGCATTTATGAAATGATTTTTTATTCTTTAGAATAAGTAATATTAAATTTTAAATGTAAAAATATATAAATATTATTATATTCAAAATAAAAAAAAATAAAAAATTAATTATAAATAATTTAGAAAATTGTATGTATATTTAAGAAAACATAAATTTATCATAAGTCATTAAAAAATAATAAATTGTATTTAAACGTAAAATATTAAATACTTAAATATTTTAATTTACATTGAATAGATACTAAAATAATTAAAGTATATTTATAATATTTATAATAATTAAAAATATTTAATTAAAAACTAAAATACATAATTACAACAATTAGTTTCCGAGTGAAAAGTAAAGATAAAGTAATATAATTTTGTTTAAATGGCTAAAAACAATTACGAATTTTTAATCTTTTTTATATGTTTAAAAACTTAATTTGAGGAGATGTATTAACTAATAAATTTTATTTAGATTTTCTCCATTATTGAACGTTTTTTTACTGCTCTCAAATTCTGGCCACCTATTTCAGAAACATTTTGTATTTAATAATGTCTAAGATTTCTGATCAATTTAGTAATAATTATTACTGGTGGCTATGAAACATAAAAAGTAGTTGTGGTTCAGAAAATATTTGGATATTAATAATTTTCTTGGATGACGTATACACCAAATATATTACTTGATAAAATTGTTATAATAAGTTAGTAATTTTGGGTCAAATTTTGAAGTTTGAATTTAAACATATTACCTTGAAATTTCAGTTTGTTATCTATATAAAAATTATTACTATTTATAATTAATTAATAAAATAATAAAGATTAAATGCATTCACATAAATCATGTGGTCACAATATTTCTGTTAACAGTATCTTAAAAAATACTCTAATTCTATTTATTCGTCACGTCAAGATTTAAATAAAACATGTGTTCTCACTTATACAAGACGTAGTTTACATTGTTTGTTTTTAAAAACACCTTATATAATGATTGCAAATTACCATTCACCAATATTTCAAAATCATTAGTAGTAAAAGAGGCCTTTTATCAACAAAATATTAATTTCTTATTCCACCTTAATCCATCCAGTTCACCTAATGTACAAAACTATGGACCTTCTTTAACTTAATTAACTCAAAAATTTAGACACTAAAAGCTCAATAAGGCCATTACTCCCAACAAACCCAATTCGGCAATATATTAAAAACTTTCTACACAAAGTCTATCTGAAATATCTTAAAATCACCTTATCAAACTATGAAAGCTGCATAGATACTATCAATGGAAGTTCCCATAGTTTATCCCATATAGAAACTTCCCTCAATCGAATAAAGCTGTATAATCTAAGTTAGATGTCCATACAAGTTTGGTTAAATCACTTAAAATAATTGTTATAAATTTAAAATGTATGAAATAATTAATATTCTCAACTTGGTAATATGATGTTTGAGTATTAATAAGAGATAAAGAAAATATTTTGCTTGGAAACAGAATATGTTAATGTAGGTACACATTTTTCATGTGCAGCCTCCAAAGTGGACACGACTGGAAAAGATCGACGAGACGATAAAATGAGCCGCACAGAGCAACAATTTTAATTTAAAAGTAACCTAAAATATTGTTATTCAAGAAAAGACATTAAGTGCGACATAAATCACTTTTCAGCATGTTTACAGCGGCCATATGTTACCGAGCCCGTTAGAGCCCGTCGGCAAACGAGATTGTTCATAAAGCCCGACCCACATAACATACACACACACAGACCACGATCTCTACGACGTTTTTTAAATTATGGCTTTTAATTTTACACCAATGAGGTTAATCATACTTTACAATAAATTACGTTTCACGCATACGTTGAACTTTGTGATAAGTAACTGGTTATGCGTGGAACGATCATTCACATTGAAACTTGAATAAGAAAGAGTCTTATGTCACAGTTACAATCAGTAAAAAAAAATGCTTCATATATTACAGATAATTATCCTCCATATTTAAAAAGATTTATTATTTTTCTATTTTTACATTCGAAATATTTATTTTCAATAAAAATAATAAAATAAAATACTTTTTATTATATGAGTATTATTATCTATTGTACTTTTTTTATACATCATATTTATTGTTTTTAATAATTATCCTATATATTTAAAAAGATTTATTATTTTTCAAATTTTTCCATTGCGAAATATATATTTTAAATAAAAATAATAAATACAATTTGTTACATGAGTATCATTATCTTCCTCCATTTTTTCTTTCATTACTTTACAAAAACTTTTTATATAAATCATATTTATTTTTTTTTATTAAAAATACATATTTTTTAAACATTGGCAAAGAACATTTAAAATATATTTATTTTTATTATTATTTATTTAAATCATTTTTATTAATAATTTTTTGATTTTTATATAGAACAACCCCTTAAGAAAATATAAATTTTTAATTAATTTTGTAAGTACAACAATATAAATTTTACATGAATTTTATTTTTTTACTTTGTAAGTAGAAATTAAAGAAACTTTTTTAGAAATACAAATTAATTTTCTCTTTAATTTGGTTAAATAGAGAATAAAAGGTAATTAATATTTTTTATAAAAAAAATGTTTTTTTTATAATTTATTATTTTATAAATTGTTTGTTTGGAAAACTTCTTTTTAATATTCCAAATATGAAACATATAATTTATTTAAATAATCCTTGTAACTTTATTTAATTAAATTTAATTATTTTTATTAAATTTAAAATTAATAATTATTTTACATTTTAAACATTAAAATGTTTTTGCAAAATAAAATTCAAATACAATTTTTTTTAATTTTTTAGAATAACTAAACACAACATTTTAAATTATAATATTTAATTAAATGGAATTAATTAATTTACATATTGGATTAAATCAAGATAAATTAATTACAATATGTAAGCTTACAACATTTGCATTTTTTTTTTTTAATTTTTTAGAATAACTAAAAACAAAATTTATATTTAAATTATATTTAATTAAATGAAAATAATTAATTTACATATTGGAATAAATAAAAAAAAAATAATTACAATATGTAAGCTTATATTTTTTGTTAACAACTCATACAAATATATGAATCTGAAATCTGAAAAAATTAATAAAAATTAAATTAGAATGTAGAATTTTATTAAATAAATATTAAATAAATAAATATAAATATTTTGAGTATATTTTTAATACTTCAAATCTTTTTTTTTAAATAATTATTTTGTTTTTCAAATATTAAAATGTTGTTGCAAAATAAAATACGAATAAATTAATTAAATTTTGTGTTCTAGGAAAAAACAGATTTTGTAGTTTTTTGGAATAAATAAAAACTATAATATATATATATGTTTGCATATAGTAATTAATTTATTTTAATGTAATCCAATATGTAAATTAATTATTTCGATTTAATTAATTTAAATTTTGTTTTCATTTATTCCAAAAAACTACAAAATTTATTCATACAAACATAAATCTAAAAAATATATATATATATATAAAAATTAATTTAAATAAGAGAAATTAATTAAATATAAATTATAAGAAATATTTCTTTTTACAAAACACACTTTTGTGGTTAAAGAAATGGTCAGTTAATACAAATATTTTTAAAATTTTTTGAAGTAAATTTTTAATATATCTAATCTTAAATTTATAATTATTTATATTTTAAATATCAATCAATAAAATACAAATAATATAATGAAATTTTGTATATTAGGAAAAATAAATTTTATATATTTTTTGATATCTCATATCTTAAATTTAAATAATTATTTTACATTTTAAATATTAATTAAATAAATGAAATTAATATATTCATAATCAAACACAAAAATTTAATTATTGATAATAATGTTTTGTAGAAGAAATATTAAATTTTAAGGTTTATTATAATAAATAAAATAAAAATTAATATATTTACTTTTTTATTTTTATAAATTAATGCTTTTCAAACAAAATACTGTTTTTGAATAAATAAAAAAAATGTATTTATAGCGTAACTAACTTTTTCAAATCAATTAAAAGTACAAATTAATTTAATATATTTAAATTTGAATAAATTAGGATTTGTGTTCATAATTTGAAAACTAATTATTATTTAATGAATATAATAATTTTTGTCACATATAAAAATTAATTAAAAAATTTTATTGATGTTTACAAATTATATTATATTAAGAAACCAAATTATTACTCGAAATAAAAGATAAATAATTTAAACAATTTTACACTTACGCTATCTTGTCACAAATTGTCAAGGTTATCTTCCACCATGTTCTGTGGAATCTCTAATTTTATCTAATGGTCCATCAAGGACGACATTACATTAAAATATGTAAAAATGCAGTGGTGGGCGTTTAACATTATAAATATGTTGTTATAAATTATTTGCTATAATTTTTAACATATTGAATTTAAAATTTCTTTGAGATTTTTACTTATACAAAATAATAATGTAAAAATATATTTATAAAACATTTATTTTTTAAATAACGCTTTAAATGCCAAAAATAAATATTTAAATGTTTAGCCTGTAATTTTTTTTTTATTTTATTTATTTTTTTAAAGTGGAACCATTTTTCTAATATTTTACTATATTTGCACCTCATTAATAAGAACCAAATATAGGTAATTTTGCTGAAAAGCAACAAATTTGTTTCATTTGAATAAAGTTATTTTATTAGAAAATTTAATTCAATATTTATAAAAATAGAAAAAAAAAATTATATATTATAAATTTATTTATATAAAGTAAATATACTAAATTAAAGTTCTTTGCTTTTTCTTATTTATACAAAATAATAAAGTAAAAATATATTTATAAAACATTTATTTTTTAAACAACGTTTTAAATGCCAAAAATAATTATTTAAATGTTTAGTTTGTAATTTTTTTTCATTTTTTTAAAAGTGGAACCATTTTTCCAATATTTTACTATATTTGCACCTCATTAATAAGAACCAAATATAGATAATTTTGCTGAAAAACAAAAAATTTGTTTCAATTGAATAAAGTTATTTTATTAGAAAATTTAATTCAATATTTATAAAAATAGAAAAAAAATTATATATTATAAATTTATTTATATAAAGCAAATATGACTAAATTAAAATTCTTTGTTTTTTTTTTATTTATACAAAACAATGATGTAAAAATATATTTATAAAACATTTATTTTTTAAATAACGCTTTAAATGCCAAAAATAATTATTTAAATGTTTATCCTGTAATTTTTTTTATTTATTTTTTTTTTTAAGTGGAACCAATTTTCCAATATTTTACTATATTTGCACCTCATTAATAAGAACCAAATATAGATAATTTTGCTGAAAAGCAACAAATTGGTTTCAATTGAATAAAGTTATTTTATTACAAAATTTAATTCAATATTTATAAAAATAGAAAAAAAAAATATATATTATAAATTTATTTATATAAAGCAAATATGACTAAATTAAAGTTCTTTGTTTTTTTTATTTATACAAAATAATAATGTAAAAATATATTTATAAAACATTTATTTTTTAAATAAAGCTTTAAATGACAAAAATAATTATTTAAATGTTTAGTCTGTATTTTTTTTTTTAATTTTTTTAAATGTTTTACTATATTTGCACCTCATTAATAAGAACCGAATATAGATAATTTTGCTGAAAAGCAACAAATTTGTTTCATTTGAATAAAGTTATTTTATTAGAAAATTTAATTCATTATTTATAAATATAGAAAAACAATTATAAATTTATTTATATAAAGCAAATATGACTGAATTACAGTTGCTTTTTATATTATTATTTTTTTTATTTTCTACCTACCTTCTTCACGTCCCCCGTAACCGCCGAACGGCACTGATACAATCAGTGACGTATGCGTTTGCGAGTATACTAGGTATTTTATGCAGCGTCTGTGTGTGTAATGTGTGGAAATAATGCCCGGGACAGGCAGTTCCTTGAGTCGGTGGGTGCACTTTTTACACGCAGACTACTCTCTAAACTGAGCATTTTATTTGGCGCGCCAGACAATGCCGGAGGACGCTTTTACCATTTTTTTTTCCTTCTCTCTTTCCCTCTTAAGGCTGCTTATCGCAAATGATGCCGTCTCTAAATTATGGAAATTAAGTCGTTTTCCCGTGGCCGGATTCGGTTTGTTTGGTTTTCCATTAACGGGACGGGACGGGAGGTGTGGACCAAAGTAAGCTCTGTGTACAGGGTGTCCCAAATCTAGAACTCAATATTTTGAAATGTAATTTTATTTATTTATTTTTAACATACGTTTAAAACTTTCTACATTTATTTTTTCTATGCAGTATCAAATATCTCAAAAATATATCTTGTTAAAATTTCGAGATAACATTTCGAGATAAATTCAAATTGAAAATATTATTAATTTATTATTATTCAAATGAAAAAAATCAACAATTTGTGAAATATTAAATTATGACAACTATTTTTCATAAATTTCGAGATAATTAATATTCGTATCTTTAAAACATAAATGGGGAATGGTTAAATGATATTACTTTACTTTCGCCAATCATACCTTTAAAACTTTCTACAGTTATTTCTTCTATGCAACATAAGATATCTCAAAAACATATCTTGTTAAATTTTCGAGATAACATTTCGAGATAAGTTCAAATTGAAAATATTATTACATTTCCCGTCCCAATATGAAAAAAATCAACAATTTGTGAAATATTAAATTATGACAACTATTTTTCATAAATTTTGAGATAATTAATATTCCTATCTTTAAAACATAAATGGGGGATGGTTAACTGATATTACTTTATTTTTGCCAAACATCATACGTTTAAAACTTTCTACAGTTATTTTTCTATGCAGTATAAGATATCTCAAAAATATATCTCGATAAAATTTCGAGATAACATTTCGGAATAAATTCAAATTGAAAATATTATTAAATTTCCCGTCCAAATATGAAAAAAAAATTAACAATTTGTGGAATATTAAATTATGACAAATATTTTTCATAAATTTCGAGATAATTAATATTCCTATCTTTAAAACATAAATGGGGGATGGTTAACTGATATTACTTTACTTTTGCCAAACACCATATTTGGTATTATCAACAAGTTATCTCTGAAAAACTCTTTTTCCATGTTTCATAGAACATAATATTAATTATCTCAAAATTCGTTGTGCTCTACTTAATGATGTATGTATTAGTATATTTATTTTTGATATATAGTTAAAACTTTCTACAGACACTTTTTCTATCTAACATATAAAAAATAACACGTTAAAATTTCGAGATATCTCGAATTTTTTTTATTTCAAATAATAAACATTATTAAATTTGCTTTTAAAATATCGATTTTCAAAAATATATAATTTGTAACACATTAATTTACGTCGGATTTTTTTCGTAAATTTTGAGATAATCAATGTTACTCTATATGAAACATAGAGGGCTAACATGTTATCTAAGACACAAAAATTATTTTTTAATTTTAATTATTTATAGGAAAATTTCTATTAGTATAAATGTTAAGTATTATCAACAAGTTACCTCTGAAAAATCCTTCATCCATGTTTCATAGAAGATAATATTAATTATCTCAAAATTCGTTGTGCTCTACATAATGATGTATGTATTCTTTGTGTATTTATTTTTGATATATGATTAAAACTTTCTACAGACACTTTTTCTATCTAACATGTTATCCAAAAAATAACACATTAAAATTTCGAGATACCGTGAATTTTTTTATTTCAAATAACAAATATTATTGGATTTGCTTTTAAAATATCGATTTCCAAAAATATATAATTTGTAATACATGATTTTTTTTGGTAAATTTCGAGATAATCAATGTTGTATCTATGAAACATAGAAGGTGTAACTAACATGTTATCTAAGACACAAAAATTATTTTTTAATTTAAATTATTTATAGGAAAATTTATATTAGTATAAATATAAAGTATTATCAACAAGTTACCTCTGAAAAATCATTTTTTCCATGTTTCACAGAAGATAATATTAATTATTTCAAAATTAGTTGTGCTCTACTTAATGATGTATGTATACTTTGTATATTTATTTTTGATATATGGATAAAACTTTCTACAGACACTTTTTATGTCCAACATATGTTATTTAAAAAATAACACATTAAAATTTCGAGATATCTCGAATTTTTTTATTTCAAATAACAAACATTATTGAATTTGCTTTTAAAATATCAATTTCCAAAAATATATATTTTGTAATATATTAATTTACGTCGGACTTTTTTGAAAAATTTCGAGATAATCAATGTTGCTCTTTATGAAACATAGAGGGTGTAACTAACATATTATCTACGACAAAAATTATTTTTTATTTTTAATAATTTGTAGGAAAATTTATATTAGTATAATTGTAAAGTAGAGTTAAAGATATTGATCGTCCTTAAATTCTTGCAAGTGCCTTCCTGGCACCTATAAATTTGCCAGCAAACTTAATTTCTAACAGCCCGAAGGAATCCAGACGCAAGGATGCAGCATGCAATTCCGCATGCTCGAACATTCCCATCTTAACGACAATGGAACTCAACATAAATAATTACTTAAGAAAAAACCCGGCTCGCATAATTAATTAAAAAACATAAAGCACACGGACTGAGGACGACTGCACTCCCATCGGGGATTTGAACATTTGCATTTGTAACACGGTACGCAATTCGGTTTTGAATTCCGCACAACCGGTTTTCGATTTCATGGATAAACTTGTTTACCGAATGAAACGCCCGTGACAGTAATAATTCACCGTTAATGCCGGACGGTGGCGGGATACGGAATTTTATATGCGCCAACCGTGTTCTTCGGATGCCGAAATTGCGGGGAGGGTTGCGCATTCGCCAGTTTTTCAAATCTATTGCCCGCTTTTTATTACATTTTAACCGGATGTATTTGTGATCAAAGAACCTTCTTTGTAACACAATTAATATTAATAAATAACATCATAAATTTTCATTTATATAATAATGAAATAATTTAAATAAAAAAGTAATAAATATAGTAAAATGTTGACCCCCAATTTATATGACAAATTTTAAGGAATTATAATTAATTTTTAACATTTTTTCTGTGCAAAATTTAATAAAATTTTTTATAAATAATAATTATATTTTATAGCTTTTTAGCTAATTAAAACTTAATACTGAAATGCACAAAGTTGGTGAATAAAGTTAAGAAAATAATAATTATTTAGAAATATTTATAATAAATTTTCAATTCAGTTGTATATTTTAAATAATAAAAATATTAATACATTAATAATATAAAAAATGTTTTTTTTTTATATATTTGATATATTTATTATAATATATATATATATATATATATATATATATATATATATATATATATATATATATATATATATATATATATATATATTTAATAATTTGTAAAATAGTGTTCAAAACAGATGCATAATAAAAATTTATAATAAAAATATAAATTTAAAAAATAATTTTAATATAATTTTTTCTTTCTATATTTATTATAAAAAATATATATTTAATAATTTGCAAATAGTTTTCTACACAACTGTAAATTTATATATTAAATAAAAATATTAGTGCCACAAAATGCTAAAAACACATATTTTTAATATCAATTTTTTTCTATATTTATTATAAAAAATAAATATATTAACTAATTTGTAAAAAAAATTCAATACTGATGTATATTTTAAATATTAAAAATATAAATATAACGAAATATAAAAAATATTTTTTAATATTATTTTGTCTATATTTGTTATAAAATATAAATAGATTTAATAATTTGTAAAAAGTTTTCTACACAGCTGTAAATTTTGAATAATAAAAATATTAGTGCCACAAAATATAAAAAATATATTTTTATATCATTTTTTTTCTATACTTTTCTATACTACTAAATATAAATATAACGAAATTTAAAAAATATTTTTTAATATTATTTTTTCTATATTTATTATAAAATAAATATATTTAATAATTTGTAAACAGTTTCATACACAGCTGTAAATTTTAAATAAACAGAATATTAGTGTCACAAAATATAAAAACAATATTTTTAATATCAATTTTTTTTTCTATATTTATTATAAAAAAATATTTATATTTACTAATTTGTAAAAAAAAAATTCAATACAGATGTATATTTTAAATAATATAAATATAACGAAATATAAAAAAAAAATTAATATTATTTTTTCTATATTTATTATAAAAAATAAATATATTTAATAATTTGTAAAAAGTTTTTTACGCAGCTGTAAATTTAAAATAATAAAAATATTAGTGACACAAAATATAAAAAAAGTATATATTTAATATCAATTTTTTTCTATATTTATTATAAAAAATATTTATATTTACTAATTTGAAAAAAAAATTTCAATACAGATGTATATTATAAATAATAAAAATATAAATATAACGAAATATAAAAAATATTCTTTAATATTATTTTTTCTATATTTATTATAAAAAATAAATATATTTAATAATATATAAAAAGTTTTGTGCACGACTGTAAATTTTAAATAATAAAAATATTAGTGCCACAAAATATAAAAAATATATTTTTAATATCAATTTTTTTCTAAAAATCAATACAGATATATATTTTAGATAAGAAAAATATAAAAATAAAATATATTTTTAATATTATATTTTTTATATATTTATTATGAAAAATATTATTTTTTATATTTATTATAAAAGATAAATAAATAAGTTGTAAATTTTAAAGAATACCATCTTTTCTATATTTATTAATTTGTAAAAAAATTTTCAATATAGCTGTACATTTTAAATATTAAAAATATTAATACAATAAAATATTTTTTTAATATAATTCTTTCTAAATTCATTGTAAAATATTTACTAATTTGTAAACAGCTGTAAATTATAAAAATAAAAATATTAATACAAAAAATATAGAAAAATATATATTTTTAATACCATTTTTGTCTACATTTATTATAAAAAACAAATATATTTACTAATTTATAAAAAAGTTTTCCACACAAATGTAAATTTTAAATAATAAAAAAATTAGTGGTACAAAATAAATAAAATAATATCATAATCATAATTTCTCCATATTCAAATGTATTTAATAATTTGTAAAAAACTTTTCTATACAACTGTAAATTAAAAAAATATATAAATATAGTATATTAAAACAACAAACTTTGATATATGTGTTTCAATATTTATTATAAAATATATAGGAAAATATAAAAAATACATATTTTAATGTCATTTTTTTATATTCATTTTTTAAAGAAATATAATTATAATTTGTAAATTTTTAATTGAAAAATATTTAATACAAATAAACAAAAATATATTTGTAATATATTCTATACACATTATAAATACTTATTATGTAAACTCGGTATATTTATATTGTGATAAATTTTATTAAGAATCTTTCGCAATTAATCTTAATACCTTCCGAAATAAACAAATTCGTGTTTAAAATACATACCTGCAAGTTCTGGTTGTAACAAAAATGCTCAGCAAATGATTCATTTAATTTAACGCTTGCTTAATATGAAAACAAACTATTTTTGATGTTTAATCGAATTTTTATTAGATAAATCTCGAATATAAAGGTAAAGTGAAAATTTATGCAAGCTAATTACAAAAATATTTTTGTTTTAAACATAAACCAATATATTATCTCAATGTAATAATAAATAAATTTTACAACGGAGTGGATTTTTAAATAAACATCAGTTTAGTAGAGTCTATTCAATGATACGGGTCCATCTAGTGACAACATTCCAAACCTTTAATGAACGACCTACACTAATGTCAATTCATATTAATAATTAATTAATTAATTAATTAATAATAAATAATAGTTAGATATTAATATAACATGTATTATTTAGTTAGTTAATTTTATAGAAACTAATATTTTTTATAACTTATACTCCTTCTCTTAATTTGTAACAAACTATTTAAGGAACAAGAAATAAGAAGAAATAATAAATACTAATCTAATCTTTTAATTATTGTCGTCAAAATATTATATTTTATTTTTTATATAAAAAATATTTTAACTTAATTTTTATATTATTATACCGTACGAAAAATGCTCTTCGTGTCTGGATGTTGTAAGAGATGGATGCACGACAAAGAGAGAAAAGTTTTGCCCGGTAGTAAGAATCCCTACTCTCAGAGACAATGCGCCGTGCTGGTGCGCGCCGGCGCACAATGTAAATTAATCTTTGCGAATGCATTTAGTAACTCTCCGTATGCGTAGGGATGTAGTTCGAGTTCTTCGGATGCTCCATTTAAATTCCGTAACTTTGTATAATTTTCAATCTGTAAAATGAAATATTTTTTGAGGGTATATCGAAAACAAAAATAAGTATTCTAAAAATAAACTACTTTTTTCAAAATAAAAATGTATCCCAAAAATTAAATAAAATATACTAAAAACAACGTCTGCGGAGACGAACCGCATGCTAAACGCAGCAAAACCAAATGATCCCCTCCAGTCAGTTCGGCCCGCCCACATAATTGCATGTATATCTTTCCTTTTTGTTTACAAAGGGGTATTGATGTTCCGTCTCAATATGCGAGTAGACACACTCATCATTTTTGATACGGTATATACAACTAATTTATTTTAATGTTGTGTTGCTAATTTCTAAATTACATAACTTAATTAGTACAATTACTATAATATAATTATTTATATTATTCAGCACTAAAGTAAAAATATTTAAAATATGATAACCACCATAAAATGTTGATAAAAAATAAGTGAAAATAAATTTCAATTCATAGTATAAGTATAAATTTTAAAATTGTTATTGATTTTCAACACTGAAAATATTATTAAATAAAAAATCATTAAAATACTTATAATAATAAAAAACTTAATTTAAAATGTTTTTGTAGACTTAAATCAGTTATTTTAAAAACTTAATCAAAAACAAATAATATAAGTACTGTTTTTATAATTGTTTAAGTATTTAGTACTGCTGGTAGTGTTAAATAAACAATAACTGAAAAATAGTTTTGGTTGACAAAAACCAGTTATAATTTTAAAATGGTATGGTTTTTGTTATGAGCAGTACTGTACCGAAGGCAGTTCCATTAAAAACAAGTTTTTTACCTGGCATTGTTATTTCGGTACAGGGAGGATTGGACCGTTGTGCCACCCCGCACAACAATGATTTCAGCAACATATTTATATAGTGTACGTTGTCGTTTGCAGGCAATGGTCGTCTGGAGAGGAGGGCGTTTGATGACAGCTGACTATATTGTGATATTGTGACATCATAGACGACAGAGGCCAAGTCGACCCAGTAGTACGTCGTGGTGCGTGACAGCTTGACGGGGAAAGGTCGAAAAATCGGCCGCCGCCGACGGAAAGCAATTGTGCGATGTGCAAGTGCCAATGTTTGTTGTGCTAGGTTAGTTTTTTGTGCGAAAAAACAACGCAGTAGACAATCTTAATGGTCCAGTAGTTTTCCAATCTTCCCTTATCAAATCGTTCGATAAACTCGTCTCTTTATGAGTTTAATGGGTGCAATATTCTGGTGTCTCTGTCTTAATGGGTTCTGTTCTCTGTCTGGAACGAAGCATGGTCATATATTAAACGTCATCCCGGTTGACCCCGCCTTTTTATAAACGGATATCAGATGCAGTCCCTCCTCTTATGCATGCTATAATCCTTAATCTATTCTCATAAATGCACTCTAGAACGTGACTGTACCTTCTCAATTTTGCAGCGTTCCACGCTGGCACCCCGTCATAGGTGCTCATTCTAAGGTACGCCACGGACGCCCGTTCGACAATTTATGTGTTTATGCTAAGAATCAAAATGTGCAATATAATCACGTTCATATAAACAACGATCATCCTGCGAGCGTGTGGTACAGATAGGCTACAACCACACCCTGATAGTCACATTCTGTACGATATGGGATATAAAACGGAAAATCCTGCCCACAACTACGGGGGAAGCCGCCCCGTCCGACCGAATGCGTCGGCGTCGACATCCCGTACACCAGCGCCGCGACGTCCACATCACACCACCGCCAGACGTCTTCACAGTTAGTTGCGTCCCGCTCTCCACACCAGAAGCACCTGCTTCTCTGTCAAACATCTCCCTGACTCACCTCATGTAAGTACCACCACCATCACACGCACGCATCCTCCCAAGCACGACCTGCAAAACAACAAAATTATAAAAGTCACCTCAGTTCCGCGACCGGTACGTACCCAAACGAGTCGTGCGTCTCCCAGTCGTCCCCGGGGGTTTAGCACCCCTTTAAATCCATCGCGATTGGAACGACATAAATTCGGGGCACCCCAAGCTCCCCGGTGTGCTGTCACACTTGCACCCCGGAGAATCAAACCTCCCCTTTTCCATCTACTGAACTATTGAACTAACCGCTTGTTTTTGTGTTTCTCAGGTCCGTCCGGAGTGCGGCGAGGAGCGTCAGTGGTTCGTCGAAGTGTCCGGTTTCTTTAGTGAAGATTTAATGGAAACCCCCTGTACGTATACTGAATGTATCCTGAGTGTGATCTTTTCCGGTATACCTTCAGTATACGTAACAGGAGGCTACATTGCAACATGTGAAATTCGTCAGGATCTTCAAAGACTGGAACTGGATTATGATCTAATGGAAATGTATTTGCCAAGTGACAAACAGTAATTGTCATTTACTTTTCTCGATTTCGTCAGTTGGCAAAGGCATAAACTTATACAATATGTGATGCTAAGTTTAATTGTGTAAAATGTATAATTGCTTTCAACCTTACAAACTAGGCTAGGCAGTAAAATCATAAAACTGAGCAAAATTGTGAATGAATAGAGCTGTAAGATTTAATGTACTTTATTAGTATTTTAATAACCTATTAAATTTTATAGTTCAATCCAATAAACTTTATTTAATTAGCCTATTGTACTTTTGAAGTTTTTTATTAAATTTGTATGAACTTTAGTGATAACAAACTGAATTAAATAAATGGTTATTTAAAACACATGTGTTTATATTTTGAAGACAATTGTCTTCCTTAAATACTTCATTGACTCTCACCTAATTAGTTAGTTATAAAAAAGAATATAATTATCCTGTTATTTCTATATTTCATTAATTGATTATTAGAATACTAATATAAATACTATGTATATGAATATACATAATTTAACAAAATAAAGTGTCCCTTCTTTATTACACATACTGATACGATATAACAAGTTGAATTATATTGTTATACAATTGTTAAAATATTGTACTATTAATAAATAATATATAATAAATGTGCCTTTCATTGATTTCAATGTGCATTTAAAAATACAAGACACTATATAACATAATTGACAATGATATTACCTAATTTAGATTTAACATTTAACAGTCACTGAAAAATGTTCTCAAATAAGTGCTTATCTATTATTTTTCTCAATTTATTAAATAAATAAGTCATAACAAAATATATTGTACGTGTGACCACCAAAAACACTGAAAATAATCAATTCAAATAACTAATTTTTAAATCTGCAGACAACAATTGAAAACTTAATAAACCAAAAATTGTTTCATCTATTATTTTCCTCCATTTATTAAATAAATAATTGATAAAATATATTGTATGTGTTACCACCAGGAACACTGAAAATAATCAAATCCAGTAACTAATTTTTAAACCTGCAGACAACACAACAATTGAAAACTTAATAAACCAAAAATTACTACATTATAGAAATATGTCTATTTTATGTAAACATTCAAAATGTATATTTATATATTTATGATTAAGTGCAAGTTTTGTTTTATTAAAATTGTACTTTTTTATGTTTTATAGATGGGTTAGCAATTTCTTGTTATTACTACGACTATAATTGTGGGCACTATTTTCAATAAAGAATTAATTTTTTGTCCCTGCATTTATTTATATAAACCTACTTTAAAACCTTTTTATTGTGTTAAACTTTCATAAAAAAACAGAAATTAAAATCCAATTAGACAATAATTTTACATGTTGGCAACACTGATCACGGATAATATTGCATAATGTGAAGAGAAAGTTATAATGGTGCAATAAAATAAAAGAGGTGACAAAAGGATTGAGTAAGGGATGACTTTCTAAAATTTTTTTAAGCCGTTTTACGACCAGTTATTGGTTATTGGTTGTGCAAGCTGGTTCGAAATATTGTGTTTTATATTGGGAAGTTGTGCAATTTGTGTTTTTTATTAATTTTAATGTGAAATAAGTGAGTCATGTTGAAATGCATTGTTTTCGTTATTGTGATGTTGGATTAAAAACTATGTTAATTGCTTATAGGTAACTTTATTTTAATTTATAAATTTGGTGTATTTATAATGACATGAAGGAATTATACAGGATAGAATTTAATTACAAGTAAGTCTATTAGAATATCATAAAAATTATTAATAATAAAAATATTTAAAAACAAGCATAAAAGGTAATGTTTGTGGTTTAAAATGAAAGTTATTTGTTATTATTAATGGAAATACATTTCTGCCCAACAATAATTTAAAAATCAAACTTTACATGAGTTTAGTACATGTTAATGTACATAGATGGCGCACACACGTCAAATATAAAATCAATTGGTTTATTTTATTACCAAAAGTTTATGGGTAGTAAAACTTTGTATTTTAAAATTTAACCATACTGTATATAACACTAATTATTATGGATTATTAAATTTGACTTTCTTTTTCCAAGTTGACTCGGATTAACTTTTTTTTATTTATTTAATTAAATATAATTTAATAAACTATGAGATATAGAGAGTTAAATAAAGCTCACCTTAAACATTTAAAATAATATATTAAGTACATTATAATAAACAAATTTGTATTTCAAAATTCTAAGAAAATTAAATAAAACAATTAGAATAAAATAATATATTAAACTAAGAAATCAACTTCGTTGTGATTTTTTATTATCGTTATTTGAAAAGTATTTTATACGACTTATTTTAACAGTAATTAGAATATATCTTAACACTTATAAACTTCAAACTGTTGATCAACTAAGAGATACAGGGGTATTGAAAGTTATTTACAAAGTGTTTTCAATTTCATAATTACGTAATTAAGTTTATTAATTAAATAATATTTTAATTCATTAATATTGTTGTAGACTAAGAATGAAGAAGTCCGGATAATTTCAGTGTATTTGAAATTTAAATTATATAGGTTAGAGATAACTTGATCTAAGTTTAGTAATTAAATAATATTTTAATTCATTAATATAGTTGGAAACTAAGAATGAAGAAGACTGGATAATACAGCTATAGTAATTTCAGTGTATTTGAAATTTAAATTATATAGGTTAGAGATAACTTGATCTAATTTAGTTTACTGTTTATTAAACCGCACGAACTTGAGCTATAACACTAAAACGGAATTTATGTATATTTTATGTCGGAGATACACAACTAAACTAAACAAATTTTTGTTTGAGATTTACTCAATTATGTTGTTACTCTTAGGAACGTGATTATTACTAAGGTACAAGGATTTTAAGTAAATTTTCAAAAGTGTCAGAGCTTATTTGGATATATTTAGAGCAAACTTCATGTCTTTCCTGGATAATATTATTTAAAATTAGACACATCTTTTATACATCATAGTTTGATGTCAGTATCCCAAACCATTTTGTTCAACTTCCATATTGATCCTTGAATATTATTGGCACACAAACTTCTCTGCTGGAACTCAAGAGTTCAAAGTTTTCTACATAAAACCATCAATTTTTATCTTTTTGAGCCAGTTCAATTTTTAATTTGCAATCAGAATAGATATTTTGATATTGTAATAGACGACAAAGCACTAAAATGACATAAACTTAAGACAAGGATAGTAATTGTTATTTGTCTTTAAAGAGTACTCTTAAAGCTCAACTTGCATACAAACAATCCAGTCGTTGGAGTTCGCCAAGTGGTAATAAAGAAATAAATTGTTTTTATAGTGCTGTCAACAATTTTTTATGCGTGCCGACCGTAAAAGTTGGTTAAACAGTGCAATAATGCACATAAAAGAAGAATTACTTAACCCTTGATATGCCGTCACATCTTGTAAGATGCTTAGAACAGATTTAAGTGTTCAACGTCGCCTTCATTGAGGTAATGTCCTGAACATTGTGCGTGCCATTTGTCCGAGGGTTAATTTTAATCTTCTCAAGTAAAATCAACCAGGTTTAAAAGGTGATAAATTTTTAATTGACTAATCAAACACAATTATTTAATTACATTTATGTGAATATGTTATCAGATATATTTATTGAAAAATAATAAAAAAAATAAACTTCTGTGTATTAAACATTAAAGTATTCCCTATTGTTATTATTTTTTAATATAATTGAAAATAATAATGATGCTACAAATACTTACCCTTTTTTTATTAAACAAAACCACAATAAAATTCAAAACTATTTCCATTTTCGTTGATTTTAAATTTTGGAAAAAATTAGAGAGTATTCACTGTTTTTTTTTAAATTGTCTATTATAATTACTTTTTAATATATTTATTACATTAAAAAATAACACGCCTATTTTGTTTTAGAGAATGGTAAATTATTAAATTTTGAATCTGCTGAAACTGAAACAATATTATACGAGGTTAGTTCCTGATTTATATGATATTTTTCTTAACTTTTTATACTTTGTACAGTGAGGTTAGAAGATTCAATGAATTGAAAGGATTAATGATGGTAAAGACATTTTCCTCATTTTTTATTAAACAAGCCATAGTAAAATTCTAATCGATTTGAATTAATTTTTTTCCATATTCACAGTTTAAAATATTACAATTTAAAGATTGTTATAATAAGAATATCAAATTCTAATTGGAGATAATTATATAGTATTCACTGTTTTTTATAAATGGTCTACTGTAATTACTTTTTAATATATTTATTAAATCAAAAAATAATATGCCTATTTTGGTATTGAGAATGGTAACATATTAAATTTTGAAACTGCTGAAACTGAAACAATATTTTACGAGGTTAGTTGTTCCTGATTTATATGATATTTTTCTTAACCTTTTTTACTTTGTACACACACATAAAGTGAGGTTAGAAGCTAGTGACAATGAATTGAAAAGAGTAATGATGGTAAAGATATTTCCCTCATTTTTTATTAAACAAGCCATAGTAAAATTCTAATCGATTTGAATTAATTTTTTTCCATATTCACAGTTTAAAATATTACAATTTAAAGATTGTTATAATAAGAATATCAAATTCTAAATGTTTTGAGATAATTATATAGTACTTTGTACATATACATAAAGTGACAATGAATTGAAAAAAGTAATGATGGTAAAGATATTTTCCTCATATTTTATTAAATAAGCCATAGTAAAATTCTAATCGACTTGAATTAATTTTTTCTCATTTTCACAGTTTAAAATATTAAAATTTAAGGGATGTTATAATAAGAATGTCAAATTCTAAATGTTTGGAGATAACTAGAGATTATTCACTGCTTTTTTTTAAATTATCTACTGTAATTACTTTTTAATATATTTATTAAATTAAAAAATAATACGCCTATTTTGGTATTGAGAATGGTAAATTATTAAATTTTGAAACTGCTGAAACTGAAACAATATTTTACGAGGTTAGTTGTTCCTGATTTATATGATATTTTTCTTAACCTTTTGTACTTTGTACATATACATAAAGTGAGGTTAGAAGTTAGTGACAATGAATTGAAAAAAGTAATGGTGGTAAAGATATTTCCCTCATTTTTTATTAAACAAGCCATAGTAAAATTCTAATCGATTGGAATTAATTTTTCCTCATTTTCACAATTTAAAATGTTAAAATTTAAAGGAATATATATAGTTAATTAGATAGTATTCACTGTTATTTTTTAATTTTCTACTATAATTACTTTTTAACATATATATTAATACACCTATTTTGGTATTGTGAATTTAAAATTATTAATTTTTGAAACTGCTGAAACTGAAACAATATTATACGAGGTTAGTTCCTGATTTATATGATATTTTTCTTAATCTTTTTTTACTTTGTACATTGTGATAATGAACTGAAAAGGTAATAAAATTTATTAAACAAGACCATAGTAAAATTCAAATCGATTTATGATAATTTTAATATTTTCTTATTATTATATTTTGAAGATGTTATAATTTAAGGAATGACAATTTGGTCTATTAAATTATCTGAATAATTTAATAATTTTTCAGATTATTGTCTTTATTTTAAGTTACAATTAATTGATAGAAAATCAAGTTCTTTTAAAAAGGCTCCTGAAAATAATATGTTTGATCAATCATATTTTATTGTGTTTAATTGTGATTGTGACTTTTTGTGATTGAAAAAAAAAATGTTTTCAGCAAAATAAAATATATATTTATTATATATTATGTAATTAATATGAATATTAAAATTTGAAATACTGAAATTAAACTCAAAAATAAGAAATGTTTGCTTGTAACACTGTTTATGTTTATAACATAAACTTACAGGAAAGTGGCACTGATGTATTGTCAAGTGAACCCAAAATTCCAAGTACAGGGGAAAAAAAAAGTCAAGGAATTCGCATCTTAAGCTTTGGAATGTTGTAAACCACATGTAAAACATCCCCTTGTCGAAGGACCCCCAATATCGCATTGCACCGACCGACTCCTGCATCATTTGCATTTTCGCCTCCGTGCCGGGCAGGCAAAAAATCCGCCGAAAAATCCGCCAGTTATTGATTTCGCTTTGGCGGATGCATAATAGAACGCATGTGCATGGGATTGTTACAACCGTGAACTGACTCGGTGAAATTCCATTCGGGCGGCCGTCCGGTCGAACCGCTCTCTCGGCCCGCCAGATTACGGGGGACCGATGCAGCAGCGACGGAGGGGTGCGAAGGGGGGCCCGCCCGGCTGTGCGAGAACCGGGAGTCGCACACAACCGAATAGTGCCCCTGCTCCTTGATTGGCAACCCCGGTAACCATGGTAACACGCCGGGTGGGGTCATGCACAGCCATCTTGAATGGGAATCATCCCCGGTGCAGCTGATTGAGATACTAGGGGCCCAAGCCTGAAAACTTAAGGCCGGACTGCTTTTAACCGGATCGTTTTGATTGTGTTCACCTCAATTTTTGTATGTTCGAACAATTTTTCGGAAAATCTGTGTTTAATTTAATAATGCTCAATTTTATTTCTTTGATATCTCGAAGTCTCGTCGTTTTAGAAATATTTTTAAATAATTAACATTTGATTGAGTTGAAAAAAGTGTTATTATTATTATTGTGTTCTTTGTGACAATGAATAAAAACATCCTACAACAATTTTTTGCGTAGTATAAAATACTTAACCTCAAAAATTTCGAGATAGGTACAACTTTTTTTTTTAATAGAAACCTTAATTGAATTTACCAGAACAGGTTGATAAAAAATATATAATTTATACAGATTGAACATGATTAAACTGCGAAGATTAATGTTACTGAAAGCATTTAATTGTTATTAATTTCAATATTAATTATAAATACAAGGTGAAATTTTGAGATAATATGTGAAAATTTAGAAAATTTAGAGATAATTAAATATCGAGATAATTGTGGTCTAGAAACAGATTACTAATTATTCATTTTATTGATGTTTTACAACCAAATTTTAAAATAGATTAATTTCCTTCACCCCAATTATTAAATGTATTAACCATCATTTTGATTCTATAACCACTTTTTGAGTAATAATAAATGTTTCTTAGAATTTCGAGATATGTACAAACTTTTTTTTAAATGTAAAGTATAATTTAACAAGTTTGTAAAAAGTCAAGTTTTTCATAAATTTGTGATAAATATTGAGATAATATGGGAAAATCTTAGTTGAATTTTCCTTTAAATTATCTGAAAGGAAATTAAACTTTCCTAATATATAAAACTTGTAATTTATCAAATTATTTCAATTAAGATATTTCTGGTAAATTTCGAGATAATTGTGGTCTAGAAGCAGATTACTTATTATTTATTTTATTTATGTTCCACAATCAAAATTTCAAATAACTTAATTTTCTTCACCTCAATTATTATATGCTTCAAAAATTTTTCTAAAAAAGTTTATCAACTTTGATATTTCTTACCCTTTTTGAAATATCTATTAAAAATTAATATTTGGTTGATCTCGAAAAAGTGTAATATTTTTTTAATTATTGGTTTTTTGTTTTTGATGAAGGGTTAAATATTCTACGACCACTTTTTGCTTAATATAAAATATTTAACCTCAAAAAATGTTTCTTATAATTTCGAGATATGTACAATTTTTGTTAAAATGTAAATTATAATATAATAAATTTGTAAAAAATCAAGTTTTTTATATATTTGTGATAAATTTTGAGATAATATCTTAGCTGAATTTTCCTTTAAATTATCTAAAAAAAAAATTAAACCTTCCTAATATATAAAATTTGTAATTTATCAAATTATTTCAATTAAGATATTTTTGGTAAATTTCGATATAATTGTGGTCTAGAAACAGATTACTAATTATTTATTTTATTTATGTTTCACAACCAAAATTTAAAATAACTTAATTTCCTTCACCTCAATTATTATGTGCTCCAAAAATTTTTCTAAAAAAGTCTATTAACTACCCTTATGATATTTCTTACCCTTTTTGAAATATCTATGAAAATTAATATTGGGTTAATCTCGAAAAAGTGTAATATTTTTTTTATTATTGGTATTTTGTTTTTGATGAAGGGTTGAAATATTTTATGACCACTTTTTGCTTAATATAAAATATTTAACCTCAAAAAATGTTTCTTATAATTTCGAGATATACATAAACTTTTTTTTAAATGTAAATTATAATTTAACAAGTTTGTAAACAGTCAAGTTTTTCATAAATTTGTGATAAATTTTGAGATAATATGGGAAAATCTTAGCTGAATTTTCTTTTAAATTATCTGAAAAAAAAATTAAACCTTCCTAATATATAAAATTTGTAATTTATCAAATTGTTTCAATTAAGATATTTTTGGTAAATTTCGAGATAATTGTGGTCTAGAATCAAATTACTAATTATTTATTTTATTTATGTTCCACAATCAAAATTTCAGATAACTTAATTTCCTTCATCTTAAATATTATGTGGTCCAAAATTTCTTCTAATAAAAGTATATTAACTACCATTTTGACATTACTGACCTTTTTTAAAATGTCTATGAAAATTAACATTTGGTTGATTTCGAAAAAGTGTAATATTGGTATTTTGTTTTTGACAAAGGGTTAAAACATTCTATGACAAATTTTTGCGTGGTATAAAATATTTAAACTCAAAAAATGTTTCTTATAATTTCGAGATATGTACAAACTTTCCTTTTAAATATAAATCATAATTTATAAAAAGTCAAGTTTTTCATAAATATGTAATAAATTAATTTATACAGATTGAACGTGAGTAATTTGAACTACGTCTTGTATAGATATAACATAAATAAATCAACACCATGTTTTAGTAAAATCTTATCGAATAAATTTAGATTGGTAGTATTTTTGGAGATACTGTTAATGGAAATATTGTGACAAGATTTATGTAACCGAATGTATTACATTTTTTAAATTTAAAAATAGATACAAGGTGAAATAATAAATTTGAAATAATATGGGAAAATGATCACTGAATTATTTGTCTTTAAATTATCTGAAAAAAATTAAACCCTCCTAATATACAAAATTTGTAATTTATCAAATTATCTTAAGTTTTATCTGATCTTCAGATATTTCTGGCAAATTTTTAGATAATTAATATTGTATTCCGTGAAACATAGGGGACATAACTTTATTTTATTATGTTATTATTTTTTTATTTTATTTATGTTCCTTGTCTTGATTGTTTAAAGGTAGACAATAATACCATAAATTATATGTTTATTAGGGCGTCTATAAAAAATATAGAAAACAGTATTTTTCATAGGAGTTTATAATAAAGCTCTCAAATATGATATTTAATACAATAAGTATTATAAAAATATATTAACTGCCAATAATTTATTTGAACATTTGTGTAATTATACCACAATTTTAACGAATATAAATTTGATTTTTAAAAACATATCGAAAAACACTTCCTATATTTCGTAAAGGACGATAATAAATATCTCGAAATTAACCAGAAATATTGTTATATCTTAGCTAACATTTCCGATAATTTAAAGGTAAATTCAACTATTGTTTCTATATGAAAAAAGGATGTAAATTTGCCAAAAACAAATATATAAAATTTAAATAATTCATAATAACAATCACAGAAATCAACATGTGGCAATAAATATTTAATAAAAAATTGTTTCAACACTTAAGGCAGTTGTCAGTGTGTCTGGTCTGGAAATTACATTTTACATATATATTTCTTTTCAATTAACGAAAAATACTATGATCTCATTGTTTAAAAATAAATATGAAGATTCCAAATGTTTTACTAACATAATTTACATCAAAATTGTATTTAATAAATAATAAGTTAAAAAAATTATGTTAACAATTACATATTATTTAATACAATTATAATCATTAACATATAATTATTTAATTTATTTTTTAAAGAAACACAATTAAGGATTTTAAATTATTTCAGAGATTAACAAGATTTGAATTGAATTGAGCCGTAAAGTTGAGGCCTTTTCGCTTGTAGGCCCCAGTTCGCTGCAACACTAATACGGCCATAGGTGGCTTTTTAGTTCGGTCATGTTTATCTTTTCGATTTTATACGTTTTTTCGGACATAAAGCCTCGTTGGTACGATGTTAAAGTGATAGATGTGACTGCGATGAGGAGTGTGTGTACTACAAAATGTTTCCAGTTGATACGTTTCACCTGATGGGTTTTGTGTTTGTAACTATGCGTCGGTAATTCAACTGTGGTTATTACAATTAAACCAAAGCAGTATAAAAAACGTAACTTTGCAAATTGTTGGTTAAATACGGACAACTACGACTTGTTTCTTTTAGTGGTATTACAAAATATCCATTTATCCAATAATTGTAGGTGGTATTTACCATAAAAGCTTTGGTTTAACAAAGAGGTTTGATTTTTTCTTCGATAAATTTGGAAGAATAAGTGAATAAAATTGTAAATTAATCTAGCATGTCTGACTATTCATTTTAGTGGTAAATTTGCATGGTTCTGTCAAAAGACCACCATAGTAGGCACGAGTTCGATTAAATTAAGATCATTTTGCATTCTTCCACCAACTTAATGTGTTCTTTAATTGACATGGTTAATAATTAATGCAAATGCGCATGGAAACTGTCTCGTGAGGGTAAATAATTAAAATTTATTTAACCATTACAGTAAGGTATTTAAATTACCGTATTATTGGTATTTTTCCATAAAATACTTTAATATACGCACAGAATTTATATCACATAAATTAACTACTTGACAATATCTATAGGTTATTCTATCTGTATTTTATCATTAAATTATGTTGATGCATATTTGTCTTAATCTAATATTTTATCGTTAATTAAACAAAAACTATATAATTTATTTGACATTTTAGCTTCTTTTGTAATTACAGTGATAATAAAATTAATGAGTGTTAGATTTTATGTTTAATTAATATACTGTATGAATAAAAATGAATGAGGTATGACGGTAATAATATTCAGTCTCTTTTAAACTTTACATTGAACAAATAAATCTTATAATGGCACAAATAAATTAAAGATATTTACGATATCTGAATGAATTATTTATTATAATATTTTTTATAATATCTTATTATTAACAGTAATCTTAATATTAAATCTTTACGAAATAAATTCATTTTAAAACGATATAATATATTTAATTAATATAAAATGTAGATTTTTTTATATATTATGATCAAATAAGACTATTTTGTGTCAACATATTTATTTGAATATTGATTTTATCGGAATATTATGGGTAAAAATATATATAATAAAATTAAATCATTAAAAAATCACTTTTTTACATAAAATTATTATTAAGATTACATAAGAACGATATAAACCATTTCATATTTTTCAATCAAAAATTTATATTAAGTTTAACATCTACAAAACTATAAATCTCTATTAGTTTTCATTTAATTGATCCTCAAATCAAATAAATGACTATAAAAAACCATATGCTTGAATCTTTGATATTTCTCTTTTATTCTGCAGTTTTCAGAATCATTGTTTATTTTAATACGTAATATATAATAATGATAAAATTAAATGTTTGTTTTAAATTTTTATTAAATAAATACTGCACTCATATTTTATTAATATTAAATGTATTACAATAATTATACGCATAATAGAATCTTTAAGAAATGTAGTTTAATTTTAATTATTTATTAATTAATTAATAAATAATTAATTTATTTAGTTAATTAATAATTAATTTTCTTTGTAAAAATTGTAAAAACATAATATTAATTAGTTTTTAATTATTTTATAAATTAGTAATTTAATTTATTATTTAAAGAATATGAAATATTTTAATTTAGAATTTAGGGATTTATAGATGCCCCCCTCAAGATTTTTAGCTTCCTTTTTAAATAATTTAGAAAATTTAGGATATAATTCTTTCTTTTATAATAAGTTGATTTATATATGTTATTTTAATCAATTTTTTTTAATTTATTTTTCTTAGATTATTATAGAATAAGGATACATAAAATAATAATTTTTAACATGATGATTATAATGTTATCTTTATTTAATTTTTTATTAAATAAATACATTAATATTTTATTAATATTAAATATATTATATGAATTATATGTGAAACACAATATTTTTAAAAAATACAATTTAATTTTGAATAATTGATATAGTTTAGATTTATCTATGACAATATTTTTAATAGATTTTTTATAAAATATATATATAAATATAAATTGCATAAAATTAATATTAATTTTTAATTATTTTTTAATTCAATTTATTATTTGTAATAATAAAATATTTTATATTATTTTATTAAATATTACCCAAAAGATTTTTAGCTTCTTTTTTAAATAATTTGAATATAATTCTTGTTTTATAAAATTATTGTATAATAAATTGATTTTTAAGTCAGAAAAAAAGTAGTATATTATTTTAATCAATGTTTTAATTTATTTTTCTTAGATTATTATAGTACTATTTTTATTTTAAATTTTTATTAAATAAATACATTCATATTTTATTAATATTAAATATATTATAAGAATTATATGTGTAACTCAGTAACTTTACAGTTTAATTTTGAATAATTACATTTAAATTTATCTATAAAAAGATTTTTATTTTTAAATTACTATTAGTTTTCAATTATTTTATAATTCACTAGATTATTTGTAATAATAAAATATTTTAATTTAAAATTTAGGGATTTATAGATGCCCCCAAGATTTTTAGTTTTAGGATATAATTTTTTTATAAAATCGTTGTTTTTAAGGCAGAAAAAAAGTACTATGTTATTTTATCAATTTTTTAATTTTTATTAAATAAATACATTCATATGTTCTTAATATTAAATATATTATAAGAGTAATACAAAATACCTTTAAGAAATACAGTTTAATTTTGAACAATTGATATAATTTACATTTATCTATATTAGATATCTTCAATATATTTTTTATAAATTAATATTAATTTTTAAATATTTTTTAATTTAATTTATTATTTTTAATAATAAAATGTTTTAATTTAAATTTTAGAGATTTAGTGATGTTCACAATTGTCTTAAGATTTTTAGTTTTCTATTTCAGTATTTTAAATTTAATTTGATAAAATTATTTAGATTGTTTTTTATTATTCGACGTGTTATAATCGCACCCAAATTTTGATCACCCTAGCAGCTTAAATGCTATGTTAAGTTATGTACTAAGTTCATTAATAATCTAAAAAAAAAGGTTATAATCATTTTTGAGATATTTCAGATTTAAATGTTTAAAGAAAATTAAAGTGAATAATGTCCTGGTCCATTCGCCATTTATCAAAAAATAAAATAAAATGAAAAAAAATGTCATTACATTTTTTAAAAATCTGTCAAATTTTCATAGACATTTCAGAAATTATCGAAGATTTAAAAATTCTGTTTGCGTCAATAAACCTTTTAAAAAATGAGCTCCGGACGCATATGACAGTTTTTTCTTACCTGCCTAGAGGTACTGGCAACAACCAAAACTAACCAATCGGGGACACCCTGTATAAAAGGTTTGTTACGTTATTGTAATTCAACTGAGGGGGTACCAAAAACTATACATCTTTGTATACATAATAAAAGTGTGTCCTGTTTAGTTTCGTAAAATATATCAAACATTGGCAGACACGCGTAAACTGAGAAAATACTTTCATCGTCGACTTTTTGTTTGAAAATCCGTTCGTAAATTAACGCCCGACAATTATTACTTAAATTATTTGTGAAAACTGCCTGTTTAATATGAGATCTAAGATGGCTAGATCGTTTATTTAAATTATTTTAATTTACGACATTTTAATTTAAACTAACTTCCTAACGTAATGTTTATTTCTACTCAACATGTAAATAATGAATTTAGCAATTTTTGGGCTTTCATGTATCAAAGAAAAAAGTTTTTACAAAAAAAAACTAAGAAAAATAGGACATTTTAATAAATTCATTGAGTCTAGACGCCCACCACAAAAGTAGATGCATTTATTCATTGAATTAATTCAAATATTCCCCATTTACTAATTTAATAACAGCAACAAAACGAAGGATAAAACATCCATTAAATTGTACAAGATGATGTAAGCTATAAAATGTTATCTATAAAGCATTTTTTGTAAAGCACACCTTTTAAATATATAAGATTAAAAATATAACAAACAACACAATGTACACCGATAAAAACAAAAGTCATTTTTATCATCCGAGTACGTGTAAAAATATTTAATTTCTTATTGTATTCCGCAGTACAAAGTCATGTTTAGCGCTGGTGTTAAATTACTTGTAATAAACGGATTATTTTATTACAAATGGGCACTAAAACTATAATAAACTGCGTTGTAAACACGGTTTTAAATCAGGGGTCACGGAGAACAAGCACATCCTTTGATATATGACCAGATTTCTGCTAATTATTTAGCGAGGAGACAATAAAAATTGTAATAAATTATGATGCCAACAATTCGTTTGAAAATCATAATTAGCGTTTCCTCTTTCTTCTCCAGTACTTATAATTTTTATGGTACTTAATAACTGTATTAGTTCTAAATAATTTCAGTAAATTAATTAATTACATACATGTTATAATAAAAAAATATTATTATTATAAATTTTTTAATTATTTTAAATAAAGTCTATTTAGTTGTAGATTTTATAGGTATTTAATAACTGTATTAGTGTAAATTTTTAAATAACATCAATAAATTAATTAATAACATACATGTTATAATAAAAAAATATTATTATTAACACATATGTTCTAATTTTTTATTCAACAAATATTTTTCTCTGATCTTATTCTGTAATAATCTAAGAAAAATTATTATAATAAAATAATGGTTTACGATATATTTAATAAAAAAATAATTAAAACAGTACTACTTCAATTTACCAAAAATTCAATTTATGAAATGACGATATTGCATTAAAAAAAAGATTAACAACACAAACTTCCTAAATTATTTAAAAAGAAAGTTAAAAATCATCAATTATAAATCTCTAAATTTTAAATTTAAATTAATTTCAAAATTAAAAATTGAAATAATAATTTAAAATTAAACAAACTGTATTTCTTAAATATATTGTGTTATACAACACCTTATAATGATACATTTAATTATCTTTAGTTAATTTCGAGATAATTATTAGTGTTGTCTGTAAAACTTATGGATTTATGTTTTGAAAACAAAATACTTAGTTATAATAATGTAAATTTTGTGATATATTAATAATATATTATAAAAATTCTCACAAATTATGAATTATTTGAATATTTCTGTTTGGCAGAGATTTTTTGAGAAATCATTAAAAATTAAAATTTTATTAGAATATTTTTTAATAATACATAATAATTAGAAAATTTAATTATAAATTTTGTTAAAATATTTATAAAAAAATAAATAATTAATTAAAAAATAAGTTAATAATCAATTATTGATTTTTGAAACTAAAGACAATATTTTTTCTCAAAAAATAATAATAATTAATTGTTAATTAAATAATTAATTATTAAAAATTATTATTAAATTATGTCAAATATATAATTGTAATGTTTATAATAAATGTAAATAATAAAATTAATAAAAAATTTATCAAATATGTATAAATTCTTTGAGTACCCTATATATATTTTTTAAATTTCATTCGTAATTTTATCTAAATCAATTTATAAAATGACGATATTGTATTAAAAAAAGATTAACATTCCAAACTTCCTAAATTATTTAAAAAGAAGGTTAAAAATTATAAATATAAATCTCTAAATTTTAAATTTAAACTAATTTCAAAATTAAACATTGAAATAAATTAATAATTTAAAATTAATTAAACTGTATTTCTTAAAGATATAATTATTATAATATACTTATTTCATAAAAATTATAAATAATATAATAATATATTATATAATCTAAGAAAAATAATGATAAAATATTGATAAAAAATTGAGTGGACTTTTTTTCAAAAAAAAAAAAAAATTAATTTATTATACTACGATTTAGTAAACAAAGAATTACATCCTCAAATGTTCTAAATTATTTAAAAAAGAAAGCTAAAAAATTTAAAGGAATTATGGTTATTTTCAATCCCTTAATTTTAAATTAAAAATATCTCTTATTTGAAATTTAATTTTGAGGCTGTACTTTTTTCAGGAGAAATTTTAAAAATTTACTTAGTTTCGGAACACCTTAGAATGATACATTTAATTATCTTTAGTTAATTTCGTGATAATTATTAATATTGTCTGTAAAACTTATGGATTTATGTTTTGAAAACCAAATACATAGTTATAATAATATAAATTTTGTGATATATTAATAATATATTATAAAAATTTTGAATTATTTGAATATTTCTGTTTGGCAAAGATTTTTAAGAAATCATCAAAAATTAAACTTTTATTAGAATAATTTTTAATAACATATAATAATCAGAAATATTAATTATAAATTTTGTTACAATATTTATAAAAAAAATAAATAATTAATTAAAAAATAAGTTAATAGTCAATTATTGATTTTTGAAACTCAAGACAATATTTTTTCTCAATAAATAATATTAATTTTTTATTAAACAATTATCAGAATAATTTGTCATTATTATATAATTAATTGTTAAAAATTATTATTAAATTATATCAAATATATAATTATAATGTTTATAATAAATGTAAATAATAAAATTAATAAAAAATTTATTAAATATGTATAAATTCTTTGAGTACCATATATATTTTAAAAATTCATTCATAAATTTAGCAGTAAATAATAATTTCTATTTAATTGAAGACTTTATAGGTATTTGATCATTGTTGTTACGTAATTCAATAATTGTTTTAAACTTAAATTTTGAATAAAAATATAATATATACAAATAAAATAATACTAATGTCGATAATATAAGAATAAAAAATTAAAATTAATGAATGAATGAATTAAATTGAATGAAAAATTAATTTAAACTTTAAAACAATATTAAAAATTACAATAAATAACACATTTTGTTTTCCTGTCTTGCTTTGACAAAGATGTAGTTTAATAATTTATTAATTACATCTTCATCAAAACTAGACAACTTATCATTAAAAATTCATGTTGCGATCACTTAATTACTATTCCAAACACCATCTCCTCACTGGAAGAGGAAACACATCATCCTGAATAATCCTGTCCACATCAAACGTCTGTCGTGTAACAGTTCGGACGCCGCGACGGCATTTTTAAAGTGCACTGCAATGTGCCGTCAAATCGTTCCACTTCGGTCCTTATTTCACCGTGATTTCCAGACGAACGACTGTTTGTTCTGCCGGACAATCTACACGAGAGGGAAGTTTTAATAATAAATTGGCTTTATTGTCGCAATTTACATTGCACCCCCGCTTTTAAATTGGCGAACGTTAGTTCTCAAACTTCTAGATATTTTTGTTTGCGTCACACTTTATAGGTATTAATTTAAGATTTATAAAACAATCGAAGAAGAATCTGCCCGGTTATCTTATGGCCGTTAAGCTCGCAGACCCCATTAAATGTGGCCGGATAATTAATTAAGCTTCATTTTATCCCCGGGAATTTATGAGTGCTGGCTGAAACCAAGGAGACACAATTGCAATCGACCCATTTTATGTGACCTCTTAGGCGACGAAACCATCGTAAATATAGCGATCCCCCTCGACAAAACCCAATCTATTAATTTATACGGATTGAATACAAGCAATTTAAAATTACGTCTTGTACGAATGTAAATAAATCAACAGCATATGTTTTATTAAAGTCTTAACTTGGCGAATAAATTTAGAATGGGTGTATTTTTGGTCATACTATTAATAGAAATATTGTGACGACAAGATTTATGGGAATACATTTATTTTTTATTATTTTAATGGTGGATGGTAACTATATTTTCTATATTTTATAGATCACAATAATAATTATTTCAAAATTGTCCAGAAATATTATTATAATAATTAATAATAATAATAATAAATAATAAAAAAAAATAAATAATTTTAAATAATAATATAGATACTAGCAATAATGTTTTTGATTAATTGTACACTTCTATTTTTTTTAATTATTTTATATGTGGCCATTCTATATATATATATATATATTTTGAATTTATGTATATTATACTTGTTATTCTATACTTTCATCATCCTTTTATTATCTAGATTTATTTACATTATACTTATATATTTGAAATTGATTAATAATATTAATAGTAATAATTAATTAATTAATTTTAATTATTATTATTTATATTAATATAATAATAACGATATTTCATTAATTATTAAATTAAAATTATTATTATAATTATTTACCTGGGAAAAATATTTTCTTCTTGGTTATCAAAAACAATAATTATATTATTTATATATATATATATATATATATATATAATATTATTATGACATTATTAAAACAAAAATTAAATTTTAAATTTACATATTAAATAATAAAACAACAACCACCTATTAATAATATTTTTGATTAATTTTACACATCAATTTTTATTTTTTAAGTATTTTATATGTAGAAATTTTATTTTATTTAAACATATATGCATATTATATTCGTTATTATATATATTCTACATTTTATTATTTATATTTATTTTAGTAATAATAATAATAATATATGTATTTAATTAATATTATTTTTATCATTATTTTATGAAAAAATAAAATACAATAAACATAAACTCCTATTTTAATTAAGTTGCACCTTAATTAATTGCTTAATTTTTTATAAATAACTGATTAATATTTGGCCAAAATTTATTACTAAAACTGCAAACTATCAATATTTAATCATTTAAAATTATTATTAATTTCTAATAATTTTATAATATTTTATTTAATTTAATTTATTATATAATAATAAATAATAAATATTAACATTGTAATTAATAATAACGTTTTTCGTTAATTTTATACTTTTTATCTATTTTATTTTATACACTTAAATAAATATTGATATTATATATTATTATTTATTTTATTATTTAAATTTATTTAAATCTTGAACATTATAATTGTATATTTGAAATTTAATAATAATAAAATGTAATAATTATTATTATGTCCTATTTATTATTTAATTTAATTTTTATTTTTATTATTTATATGAAAAAAAATTAAGAAACTTCTATTTCAATTAACTAATATTTTGATTAATTTTTTAAATAATTAATTATTTGTATATAAATGTATAACTGAAATAGGTAATTATTAAATAATGATAATGATATTATTAATATTATTACAAACAATAATAATAATAAATAATAATATAATTTATTACTTATTTAATTAAATTAAATTAAATTAAATTATTATTAAAATTTAAAATATATACATTTAATTGCTTAATTTTTTATAATTAATTGATAAATACTTGGTCAAAACTTATAACTAAAATTGCAAATTATTAATATTTAATTATTATTAATTTATAATAATTTTATAAAATTTTATTTAATTTAATAAATAATTTATTATAAATATCAAATACAATAATATATATTAAGATTGCAACTTGTAATAACTTTTTTCGTTAATCTTATAGTTTAATTTTTTATTTATTTTATAAGTAGAAATTTATTTTATAAATTTAAATATATATGGCTATTGTATTTATTATTATATATTATTATTCATTTTATTATTTACATTTATGTAAATTTTAAACATTATAATTGTATAATTGAAATTTAATAATAATTATTATATCTTATTCATTATTTAATTCAATTAAATTAATTTTTTATTATTTATATGAAAAAATAAAAACAAAAAACTTCTATTTCAATTAACTAATATTTTAATTAACTGTTTAATTTTTTTAAGTAATTAATTATTCTACAACTAAAATTATTAATTATTAAAATTATTATATGGTTCCTACATTTTATTATTTACATTTATTTTAAACATTATAATTATATATTTCAAATTTAAAAATAATAGCATTAATAGTAAGAATAATAAATTCATTAATATAATATATTAATAGTAAGAATAATAAATTCATTAATTATTATTGTTATTATTATTTATATGAAAAAATAAAACACAATAAATATAAGCTCACATTTTAATTAAGTTATACTTTAATTAATTGCTCAATTTTTTATAAATAATTGATCAAAAAATATAACTAAAATTATTAATATTTAAACCAATTAAAATAATTAATTTCTAATAATTTTATAAAATTTTATTTAATTTAATAAATTTATATTTTTAATTTAAAAATAATTAAAGAAGTCAAAATGTATTATTATATAACAATAAATAATAAAGATAATAACCATTTTGGTTAATTTTATACTTAAATATATAATTTTTTATCAATTTTATATGTAGAAATTATATTTTATAAATTTAAATACATATGAATATATTATTGGTTATTATATCTTTATTGTCCCTATCATATAAAATGTCTCTCTTAAAATTCAATGGGATCAAACACTTTAGGTATATTCATTTTATCTAATCTTAAACATTTTAATAGTATATTTGAAATTTAATAATAATAATATAATTTAGTAATAATTATTATGTTTTATACAATATTTAATTTAATTATTATTTTTATTATTTATGAGAACAAAAAAAAAACAAGAAGCTTCTATTTTAAATTACTAATATTTTAATTAATTGTTTAATTTTTTAATAATTAATTATTTGTATAAAAATATATAATATAACTAAAATTGTTAATTATTAAAATTTTATCAATCAAAATTATTATTCATTTCTAATGATTTCGTAATTTTTTATATAATTTAATAAATTTTTTATCATGAAACGAAAATATTTATATTTATTTATTATAAGGTAACTTTTACCAATTATTAATAATTAAACATTTTAGTTGATATGATTTTGTTGATCTATAATGTTGTTTTACTGTTTTTAAAAATGTTTGCTTTTATTTACTTATATTTATACTTAATTTATTATTTATAGTATTGTATATCTTAACATTATCAAATGTATTTTTATGTACAATATTTTTAAATTATAATATTACACTTTTATGCCTTATAAAATGTTCCAAATACATACATAATTATTATTTCTTAATAACTTGTTTATTATGTAGAAAAATTTTCGTGTTACATATATTATCATTGAATAATTTAAATTTTCTAAAATTTAATTGTTCACACTAAGAAATGCAATTCATATTTAAATTAATTTGTTACGGTTCCAAATTAAAAAAAAATATCAATCAATATACTGTTTTAAATTTAAACACTAAGTAAAATTTCATAATTTTCCGTTTTAAGTTGAGAAAAGCGTTTTCCGTCGCTTACTTCTCTCCAACTATATCTATGTCATTGTTCTGTATAAAAAAATCTCATTTTAAATCAAGGAAAACTAACAATAAATCAGCTCTCTTTACGTAAAAATAATTTGAGCACAACAAGCTAATAATTGTCCACATTTTTTTAATTTTTCTCGACCTCTATTGTTGTTTAAAGAGCCAAGAAAAATAAAAATTAAATCATCATTTGCGCAGTATTGTATTATAATTATTAAACCGAACGAATTAATTAGTTTTAATAATTGTTGTATCGAATCCCAGCCATATTCCGGCGGTATGTCTGGGCTGAGTTCACAAAATCACGCCGCCATTATTGTGTCTACGGTGTTGCTGAACTCTGGCGACGTTCGCCGCTCCACCGGCCTTATTTCCTCATCGCATAGGGTCGATTTTGGGGCGGCCGGGGCCGCGGCCGCATGATAAATAGACGGTAATGGACCATCGCGTGACGTCACACCACTTCACTCACGTCTGCCTCTCGAAAATGGATGTCAGTCAGCTATGACATAAATTTCGGAAATTGGCAGTTAGGCAGGCAGGCACGTTGCCCTAGGTCGGCGTTTTTAGGTTTCGCTGCGGCCAATCGATGTGACCGCGACAGAGATTTGAGAGGAGAGACACTTTCTAAAATTTAGTGTGTTTCGTGTTATTGTTAAACGTGGTTAATCTTCATGGCGAAGTTTCAATCCGGTGTTTATTTGTTGAATTTTCTATTTATTTATGTGCTTTTTATTTTTGTTGTTGTTGAAACTGTTATCGACTTACTTTAATTTACTTTATGTAAGTAGTTATTGTTTTAAATAAAACATAAAGTGCCGTTTAAAATTATTACAAATCTGTATCTAATATTTATGACCTGTTTACCTTGTACTCTAATCATTCCATAAACTTTGCAATTGTACTAATGGATTAAATAAGAACGAAACATGCTAACCATAATTCATTTAAGAAAAAAATCTCCCAGTTATGTGCATACCGTCGCTTTACTTACAAATATACCCGTCATCATTATTGAAATGTCTATGTCTCTATTTAAGACTTTAAAAAATGTTTATTTAGTTTATGTACTTAATATTTACTTTAAAATACGTTTCCCAAAACATATAATTGACACACAGTTTTATATTTATAGTCACACTATAAAAAATAATTCCCATGTTCAAAAAATTAAAAAAAAAAAAATACTTAAGATTTTCTTTTCTAATAAATCTAAAAATATATTAATTAAAAATAAATGTCATTTTAATTATAAATAAGCAAGATATTATAAATATTATTATAAATTTCGTAATAAATATTTATTTTTATAAATTTATATATTGTTATTTTATCTTTATAATTTTCTTATTTACCATTAATGTCATTTTTAAGTATATTTCTTTTATACTCACTTTTACGTATATGTAATTAATTTTAAATTTATTTACAAAAATATTTGTTTTTTTTTATTTTTCTGAATATAATTAATTATTAATATTCCTTTTTTCACCTTTTTTTCCAATTATTGTTTTTAATTACGATATTTATTGTTTTTTTTTTTTAATTTATACAATTTTTTTGAAATTTATATAATTTCATTTTATTTTAAAATATTTGAAATAAGATTTTTATCTTTTTTTATTAGAAAAAGTTTTTTCTATTAAATTACATTAAATTATTTATTCTAGTTCTCTGGCTATAATTTTTAATTTAAATAATTTCAATTTCATTTGGGATATTTTCAATTCTTCCCTTCAAATAATATTAATTAATAAATTTTACTTTTTTATTAATTTTGATTAATATAATAATAATAATAATAATAATAATAATAATAATAAATAATTGGAAATTATTTTGTTATTTGTTTAAAATTTTAAAACTATAATAGCTTTAAACAAGAGACTAATTTATATGAAACTCTTTTAATCATAATAAAAAAATATTTTTACGTTTTATGCAATTTTACATAATATGTAAGTAAATGTAGATAAATAAAAATATAAGTTAATAACAAGTTGGACAAATTGAAGTCAGTAATATTCTAATTGGCTGCATAGATTCCAGGTATTTTAAATAAATAATAATTACTAATTTAATCTCAACTTTTATCTAAGCTTATTTAAGTACAAAAATTATTTAAATAAAAAAATTTATATAAAAATTACCTGTTGTCAGATTTACTGAATTACTTTGAATATATTTTTTACTACATATACTAATTTAAAAATCTACTAAAAATGATAACAAATTTAATAATAATATAACTAGTGATAATAATAACGAATCAGACACTAAATAAAAATAATAATAATTTATTCAATTAATAAAAAATAAAACATAATTCAAAAACAACATTGAACCTTTCCGTATTTGTCCATTTAAGTTTTTTTTACAATAAAATATGTAAATTTTATTAAAATCTTATAATATTATTAAAATCTGTTATAATACTAATATTGTTATATTGTGTTCTAATATAATATATAGATACTAAATTAATTAAAATTAGACTAATTAAATAGATTTTTCATACATTTTTATTAGATATTTTTGAAATAAATAATGATTATTATAATTTACTTTTCATATTTTCGATTTCGACATACATTATTTATATTAAAATATTCAAATATGTGAATATAATGTAAATAAAATTAACAAATACAATAATTTAATATGTGTGTGAAATATTATATTATTATTATTAATAATAAAAATTAAAAAAAAATACTAAAATATTATTAACATTAGTATTTTAACATATTATTAAAATTAAAATATTTAAATTTAAACATGTAGACATAAAAAATGATAAAATTAACTAATACCAGCATTAAAACTATTGAAATAATTTAAAATGTTTGGTGTTTACATTATTATTAATAATATTAAAAATAAAAAATTAGACTTAAATATGCATAACTCATAATAATAAGTAACTCATTCATCTGATAATTTAATAAGTTAAATTTGAATTTCAACTTTTATTGTTGTAGTATAAATTTTATATTGTTTATTGTTTCATGAGAACTTTTATTTTATGGATCATTTTAAAAAAATATATTTATTATCTGTAGGAATTGAATAACTTAAATTTCTAATAAGTTTTTTAATAATTTTTAACTTCAATTTTTATTGTTATAGTAAAAATTTTATATTGCTTATTTATATTACTTATTATTTTATGTGAATTTTATTCATTACTATATTTTCTGAACGATTTTAATAATTTATTTTTTAACTACAGGAATTTAAAAACAAAAATTTCTTATAATTTTGAATTTCAACTTTTATTGTTATAGTAGAAATTTTATATTGTGTATTTATATGGCTTATTGTTTCATGAGAATTTTTATTTGTGATAATATGTTCTGGACTATTTAAAAAAATTAGTTGTTATCTGTGGGAGTTGAATAACTTAAATTTCTAATAATTTTTTAATAATTTTGAATTTCAATTTTAATTGTTATAGCAGAAATTTTATATTGTTTATTTACATTGCTTATTATTTTAGGAGAATTTTTATTCATTTCTATATTTTATGAACAACTTTTAATAATTTATGTATTATCTATAGGAATTTAAAAATTAAATTTCTAATAATTTTGAATTTCATTTTTTATTTTTATAGTAGAAATTTCCTAATATATTTTCTGACGAATTTAATAACTTAAATATCTAATAAGTTTTTTAATAATTTTGAATTTCAAGTTTTCAATTTCAAATTCATTCAAGTTTTATATCATTTATTTATATTATTTATTGTTTTATGTGTATTTTTATTATTGTATTTTCTGAACTACTTTAAAAAAATTAATTTATATATTATATGTAGGAATTTAATAAAATAAATTTATTAAGTTTTTTAATAATGTTGAATATCAATTTTTATTGTTATAGTAGATTTATTTTATATTGTTTATTTATTTTGCATATTGTTTTATGATGACGATAATTTTATTCATTGATATATATTTTTAAATTATTTTTAATAATTTATATATTATCTACACGAATTTAAAAACAAAAATTTCTAATAATTTTGAATTTCACCTTATAATAATAATATAATATAATAAAATTTTCGTATTATTTAAAGTTTTTTAATAATTTTGAATTTCAATTTTTATTGTTATAATAAAAATTTTACATTCTTTATTTATATTGCTTATTGTTTTATGAGAATTTTTATTCATTGCTATATTTTTAATAATTTAAACTATGAACTATTTTTAAAAAAATATTTACTATGTGCCAACATGAATTTAAAAACAAAAATTTCTAATAATTTTCAACTTTTAATGATATAGTAGAAATTTTACATTGTTTATGTGCATTTTTATTTGTTATTGTAATTTCAGAACTATTTTTTAATCAGTTTTTTAATAATTTTAAATTTCAACTTTTATTTTTATGGTAGAAATTATATATTGTTCATTTATATATTATTATTTTATGTGAATTTATTGCTATATTTTTTTAATTTTCTGAATTTTTAATTATTTATTTATTATCTACATGAATTTAATAACTAAAATTTCTAATATGATTTTTTATAATTTTGAATTTCAACTTTTATTGTTATTATAAAAATTTTATATCATTTATTTATATTGCTTATTGTATGTACATTTTATATTATATTTGATTGTTTAATTAAGTACATTGAGTGTACATTAATATTAATAATATAAACATTAAAAAATACAAATATTTAAAAACAATTTTAAAAATTTAAACAGAGTGTAATAAAAACATTGTATATTGTAGAATTTTCTGAATAATTTAGTTTTTCAATAAAAATGTAATTTGTGTGTTGGGAATTTATTCATGTATTAATACGCCATATTTGCACTGATTTGTCGCATTTGAAAAAATATTTCAGTTAAAATTCAGTAAATGTATGCGTATTATTATTAATTTTTAAAACCTTGTATGTAATTATTTATTTATATTTATGTTTTAACAACACAATAAGTTATCGATTTTACTTTATTTATTTCAATTCACTAATTGAAAAAGTCATGTTTTTATTTACATTTTTCATTTTAAATATAAAATAAAAAGTTTTGAACAAAACACTAAGAATATTTTTTATCACAAACCCATTTTCAAATAATTTTTCTATTCCTATGCGAGGAGATGACAGTAAATTTAAATAAAACTTTGTTCAGTTCATGTCGCGTCACAGTTTGTTGCCAAAGCCTTGTACAATTTATTGTAGGAAAGATGTAAATTATGATGTCGGCTGCATAATATCGCTTCAGATACAAAACCTGGGGTTTATGTCCTGTGACTTCGCCGTTTTAAAACAAAACGAAAGGACTCTGTCCTTTGCAAAACAATATAATCGGACTCTTTTATGTCATTTTCGTCTGAAAACTGTCTAGAATTAAACAATTATACGCTATTAACGTTAATTTACGTCCGCCATAGAATGAACTTTATGCATGCCACAGAGTTTTTATAATAATTTACTACGAAATTTAAATTACTCTTAATTAATCTTAGGTGGGTGGTTAAATTTACAATATCCTCTTATAGTTTATTCATTTTAAGAGTTAAATAAACGTCATAAAAGACGAAAATGTGCCTTCTAGTTCCTAGATTGTTTATTTGGGCCAAAAGAACAAACAGATCTTAACACTTGCACTTCCGTGAAAGCTCCCAATTCCAATTTAAGGACAAATAGGCATAAAATTTAAATAGAAACGCATCGAGAGCATCACGTCGGATTATCCATTACGGCAAATAGAAAAGCAAAACCGACGCAATTCCCCCGATGGCAGGAAAAACTCATTGTTCTCCTGCTGAACAGCAATTTCCTTCCACCGTTCCACGTTGAGACAACGCCAGATGGTCCGAACGAACCGCATTCGATTATTCCGCACAACTCAATTTGCTTAAGCCCCACGTTCTCCTCCTAATCTTGTTATTAAACTATTTATATTTATTGATCTGGCTACGGATTTCGAAGTGTCCTTCCGGCCATGCCATCTCCCCAATGGTCCGATAGAAATTTACGGTAACCGTGTCCTGCACGAAAGTGACGTAGATGGGATTTGGTGGATGGGATTAATTTTATAATTATATTTATACTTCATAAACATGTAAATAATGTAAATTATTCCAAAGCTGCTGATTCTGAGGTTCAAGTTTTGTTCGTGGAAGCTTCTTAATTATTAAGGCGGTGTTTTACTTACAGGATTATTGTTATAATTTTGCTTTTTCATTCCTGGAAAGCTTTAGTAGGATTATTCTTGAAATGAATTATGGAGGTATCACGATAATTTACAAGAACAATAAAGAAACGTCAATAATAATCTGATTAAACTTGTATTAACGTAGAATTACAGAAGAAAATTGAGGGGTGACAAAAACAGTGTAGTTATTTATAATTAAAATTTTTGAAATAGTCTTTCATTATTTTCAGATGCCTCAGTGACGGACGCCAATGGGCGGCAACGACGGTGTACCACGAAAATTAGAATGAAAGCGACGGGGAGAACAATTGAACATCGGGATTACAGATGGCATTTATCGCCGTGGAGGAAAAGTCTGCCCGGAGCAATTGCAGTTTTGTAAACATTGGCCAATTCCCGCCATTCACCTGTCTCTCCCCAATTTATTTATCTGCCTCCGCAGTTCGCCTCTCTCGTTCAACAACGCCGCTTATTTCGTTTTATTTATCGTCTTATTTCGTGTGCGCCACCCTCCTACGGCCGTTTCACGTGGCGGCCGCCCACGATGGGATCGACCCCCGGGACACGTTGGGACTGAAACGGCGAAAAAGGTCACAGTAAAATAAGTTGATATAGAATAAATAGTTAAACATAATAATTAATTTCAGATAATACACCACTTTAAACAATTTTTAAATACAGATTTTTAAGTATAATCTCTTGGCAACAAAAATTAAAATACACCAATACATAGACAATAGACTTATTTTGTTTTAGAGAAATAATATGAATTTATTCAGTATTTTAATGAAAAAAGATGGATAAAATCATAAGAAAACATATTTCAATTTAAGTAAGTTCTAAAAATTTACGTCCATAAAATTTTAAAACTCTCATTGAAAACAAAATAAAAATATAAAAAAATAATTTCTTAATGTTATTTAATTAAGTGGAAAAAATAAATTAATATATTACACACTGCTTAAACTAAAACAAATCATAAAAACAATAGAAAAAATATTTTTTTAAACAGATTTTTATATAATATTAAAAAAGGAACATAATTTTTACATGTTTGGTTAATTTTTTATTTATAAACTATATTAAAGTAATAATAATAATAAAATAATTATTTTCATCTTTAGAAAAATAATTTTATTTAAAGAATTATTACATTTTTGACCAGTTTTTTATTGTTCTTAAAAATTCAAAATATTATTTTCACACAAATAATTTTGAAATTCAATTAAAAAAAAAACTGAAAAAATGTAAAAAAATAAGGTTAAAATATTTTAAAAAATGAATACATTTTAAATAATTTTTACATTTTTGAGCAAAATTTCCATTTCAGAAAAGTAATTTTGGAATTCACTTAAAAAACCTGGAAATCCTTTAATCAAATTTAAATAATAAAATCATTTAAAAATGAAAATCAAGAAATTTAGAATAATCTTTATACATTTAATAAATATTTTTATCTCCATATTATCTAAAGCTATACTTTTACATAAAAATAATTTTAAAATTAACCTGAAAAATATGAAAACCTTTTAAACCAGTTTATATTAAAAATTTAAAAATCAAGAAATTTGAATTAAATTTTACAGGTTTAAATAGATTTTATTTCTAAACTATATTTAAAGTTAAAATTGAAGAAATACCAAATTAATATTTTTTGAAAAACAATTTCGAAGTTTCATTGAAAAACATCCGAAGATAATTTTGAAATATCAAAAAATAAGACATTTTGAATATTTTTTTATAAATTTTATTAATTCCTAATTATCTAATTAATATTTTTTGTAAATTTGGAATTTCACTGAAAAATATAAAAATTCTTTAAAACACATACTAAAAAAATAAGAAATCAAGAAATTTGGAATAATTTTTTTTCACATAATTAAATTAATTAAATTTAATTATATTAAAAGATAAAATAAAAACATTAAATTAATTATGGATTTCAAATGAAAAATTTGAAAGCAAAAAATTTTAATTAATTCTTAATTATTTAACTAATATTTTCTGAAGCTTAAATTTGGAATTTCGTTGAAAAATTAAAAAATTCTTTAAAAAAGTAATAATAAGGAATCAAGAAATTTGAAATAATTTTTTCACATAATTAAATGTTTATGCCTAAATTTTATTAAAATATAAAAATTAAAGTGGATCTCAAAAAATTTGAAAAAATTTTGGAAACAGAAAATTTTCAAACCTTTTAAGCAGTAAAAGTCATTTGAAGTAGATACGTTTAAAATATTTAAGTAATTTAAAAATAACAAAAAAATCATCTAAATAATAATTTAATTTAAATTTTACTCCTTTAACTATATTTTAATTTTTAAACTATATTTAAAGTTAAAATTAAAAAATTATCTAATTAATATTTTTCGAAGTTTAATTGAAAAACATGAAAAATTTTAAAATATTAAAAAATCAAGAAATTTTATATATTTTTATTAATTTCTAATTATCTAATTAATATTTTCAGAATTATAAATTTGGAATTTAATTAAAATAGACAATTAAAAAAAAATACGAAATCAAGAGATTTAAAATATCTTTTTTCACATAATTAAATATTTATATCTAATTATATTAAAAGAAAAAATTAATAAAATCAAAATAAAAAAATAATAATTTTGCATTTCAATTGGAAAATTTCAAAAAATTTTGAAAACGGAAAATTTTAAAACATGAAAGTTATTAATAATTTTAAAATATTTAAAAAATTAAGAAATTTAAAACAATTTTGATATATTAATTTAAACAATTTTTATATATAGTAATTTTCTAAAACTGTATTTAAAAAAAAATAAAAAAACAAAAAAAAATATCTAAATAATATTTTCCACAAGAGTTTTATTAAACTGAATATTTATTGAAATATTTTTTTTCATTTTATGTGTCATCAATATCAATTATTTATAACGATTCATTTTACACTAAATGTTATATTACAGAAAAACAAAAACTATTTATTTCTCTTCTAGTATCTTTTAATATTGTTTATAGTTTAAAAATGTTAATATCGGTGATAATAAGTTTGAAATTATGAAAATTATTGATTGATAGTGTCAAGTCACATGTAAGGTCATTTTTGAAATGTTATTTTTTAAATAAATGAAATAATTGGTTGTTTTTTAATATTATTATTTATAAAAAATATTATTATACATAATTAAAAATAGAAACAATAAAGGAATTAACAAAGAATATTATATTATAAAGATGGAAAATAAGATAAAAATACTAAACAATTAAAAAAATAAAATTTAATTTTTAGAAAATGAAAGTAAATTAAAATTAAATTTTAAAAATCCCAGAAATAAATGTCTAAATTTGTTAATGTTATTTAAAAAGCAAAATTATATATATTAATTATAGATAAAAGTGTAAGTATCTAAATATTTAACAAAAAAAAATATTTCTGAGGCACAAAAGTATTCGAAAAGTATTTAATAATGAATACTGAAAAAGATACAACAGTCTTACGGTGACTTATTTATCTACATTTGTCCCAAAGTGCGCCCGCATCCCTTACAACTACCGGCCATCGCAAACGGTTGTCTAGATTGATTGCATTTCCCAGATAAATATCGTTCTTTTGTCCGTTTGCGTATGTTCGTACCTACTGCAATTTACCTGAAACGCCCTCCCGGACCAACGATCTATTGCACATTCAATTGAAATGGATTCCGACCATTTCCTTCTTACTGCACACACGACCGATAAAGGTGATTTGCGTGTCTGAGGTTATTTTATCAGGTGACATTACGGGTAATCCCCCAATTTAATTCTATGGTTCCTTGAATGGATGTTGTTGCGTCACCTGGCTGAAGCAAGAAACTTTTGTTAACTAATTTAACATTTTAAAATTAAGATAAACTTGTCAACTTTACTTTAGATGAAAAAATGAATGAATTTGAGATGAAGAATCTCTTATCAAAAAAAAAAAACCTGAAGAGCTATTACTAAACGGAACGAGTCCAGTACAATAAATCCTCCGGATTAATACTGCCCGTAAAGTGTATTTTTTTACGGAAAACCTAGAAATAAAAATTTTTACGACTTCGCTGATCACAATCGCTTCAGATGTACCACACATACAAAAGCGAAGGCATTTCCCATGGGTGAACAGTTATATTTTTATGGCCGTATTAGATTCACACCATTTTCGGATTGTAAATACGTCGGGCGACGAATACGAAATGGAAAATAGCCGGGGCGGAAAGCATTTTAACTATCTCGCGGCACGGTCTGCGTTTTCACTCTTTTGACTCCGAAACCTGAAACCGATTCAGAACAGAAATTATGTTTTGTTCGCAGGGGCATAACGAGAGCTGCATTTAGATAAGACATTCCGTAGATAAGGTTCCACACCACGAAACGTTAGTCTCGTTTAAATTGGGTCTTGAATGTTTCTAATTAAGCTTAATGTAATTTTGAAGATTATTTACGTACATGTTTTAGAGCTTCGTTAATAGATTATTTTTTTAATTTTCGATAACATTGGGTAAGGAATTATGTTCAACTCATTTGGTATTCTGTTTATTAATGAACATGAATAATAAAATTTTGATAACAAGTAAGAGTACATTTTAATATGTTATAAATATAACAGAATAGGATGTTAACTAAGTAATTATAAACTTAGTTCTTTTTATTAGAGACCAGTAAAATATATACAATTCCCATAGATGGAGAAGCAAACTTCATTTTTTTTCTCATAGGATTAAATCTATATAACATAATATATATAATTTTACAAAAATTAAATAATATTCATTAAAAATGATACAATATTTTTACTAATGAAAAAATGATTACTTATCAAAGTATGATGAAAAAACATAGGTAAATATAATTTTCTTAAAAATATACTAAGAATGAAACTGCAACGACCTCTATGTCTTTTTATTAAAAACATAAATAAAACTTTTATCTCTTTCTCCCACCACCAAAACTATAATTAGGTGTATAAGCAGAGAAATAATTAAACTAATAAATAATCTGTAAATCATTAATATATGACTAAAATTCATTACAATTACGTACATAAAAATGATTGTTTATTAAAGTAGAATAAAAAACAAGTTTAAACACTATTTTCTTATAAATATACTAGATATAAAACAACAAAGACCATTTTAACTAGGTAATGTCATACTTTTAGTCAAAATACATAAATTCAACTAATAAAGTTTCGATAAATTTATAAACAGAGAATTAATTAAATATTAAAGTTACAAATATTGATATAATTAAATTTTGTTAAAAAAACATAACACTGTCTATAAAATGTTATAAAATAAACAATATCCATTACAAATGCTTAAAACAATTTTTTTATTGTTAAATTTATCATAATCATTATTAAAGTATGGTAAAAACATAAATAAAAATTATTTTGTTATTTTTTTTTCTCATAGCATTAAAACTAGAATTAAATTTATAAACAGACAATGAATTAAAGTTTGATAAAAAACAACAAAATCTATAAAATATAAAAATGATTCTTTATGAAAGTAGGATAAAAAACAAGTGTAAACATTTTAGACACTGTCTATAAAAGTTTACAAAATAAACAAAATTCATTACAAATGACGATTGGTACAATTTTATTGTTATATTTATCATAAAAACAATATTTATTTAAGTATGGTAAAATCATAGATGAAAATCAATTCTTTAAAAATATGTTAGGAATGAAATTGTAATGATAAATTTAATCAAATAATTATTGATGTATAATTGTCATCATAAAAAATATAAATAAATCTTAACAAAATCAAGAAATTATTAGAAAATAAATGTTCATAACAAATTTGCTATGAACATGATTAATATTATTAAACATAATTACGTTTGGCAAAATTATTATTTTTTTTTTAATTATCATAAAAATGATTATTTATTAAAGTAAGATAAAAAACAAGCATAAAAAATATTTTGTTAAAGAGATAATTATAATATATTCATAAACTTTTGATTAAAAAGCTTAGTTAGAAAACATAACACTCCCTAAAAAACATTTGAAAATAAAGAACATTAATTCCAAATAATGAATTGTACAATTTATCAAAAAAAAAAAAAAGTATTTTTATTTTAATTTAATAATTACAGACATACAATGTATTAAACAGTTATATAAAACATTTAAAAATAAAATTAAATCTATTTTAAAAATGTTACAATTAATATCTCTTGCCTGATTTAATAAAATTTCATAAAAATATAAGAGCAAATTTTATGTGTTTAAAAATATAACGTTGAAAAATTACAGTGGTTACTTTAATAAATACAACATTTATAATTAAGTTAAATCCATTACAAAAAGCTTTAATGTCACCATTTTATTATATACAGAATCAACATAAAAAATTGTATGGTCGTATATTTTGTCATAATTATAGTAAAGAGGAAGATAATTAAATTTTTATAAAATGAAGAGGTGGCTTTGTTTTATTAAACATTTAACAGAATTAAAAATAATAATAAAAATAATATTTCAACCAGAAAATGGGAGATCTTGATTCTAGTTGGTTTCTAATTTTATTTTTGTCATAGAGCAGTAAAAATTAAACAAAACAATTAAATATTAAATAAGCAGTTAAATTAAAAATTAGACCGATTTCTATCTATATTTTACATTGCCTCGTTTGGCATTAAAATAGTTTTATTATTATAAAGTCCATTATTCAAAAAACAAACTAGAAATATATTTTAACCAGGTAATTTTTACAGTCCAATAAAATACGAAAATATTTTGAGTCTGAAACTACTAAACATAGTAATTTATAGAATTCCCATATAAACTGAACAATTTAAAAATCCTTTAAAGTGCATTATTAAAAACAAAAAAATTCTAGCGTTAAAACTAAAAATATTGGTTCAACTAAGTAATTTTTACAGTCCAATAAAATAGAAAAATACTTTGGGGGAAAGTCCAAAACTACCAAACACAATAATTTATAGAAACCCCACATAAATCGAACAATTGAACAACCCTTTAAAAAGCCCTTGATTTCTTTTACATCATATTTTATAGTTTTCTGAATCAGGTAAAGCCTTTTATGTAGAGAAAAAAGGAGGTTGCGTAACTTTTACTTCTTTACAGATTCAGTAATAAACGTCAACCCTTGTTTGCATTAATTCCATTCTTAGAAAACTTTCTCCTCGCCGTATTGCCCAATACTTTTACATTTTATAACCGCCCTAATTCACGTAAACACTGTTCCATCCCCAGTTTCCCTAATAAACACAGATAACTGAAAGGGTTAGAGCACTTTCACATTTTTTTATCTTGCGTTGCTGGTGATCTTACATAATAACTTTCAGATAAAGCATATCTGACAACACAATGAGTGGGCCTCTAACGCGTTTGTATCTGTTCTCTTATGTAACAATTTCTGACATTGAAATATCATTTCTTAGAATTCTTTCTCTCATTTTTTATTAGGAGCCTTGATTTTAAGACTTTTTTATTGCTATTTTATTTTAAAATGACTTATTGGATAAAAAAATGATGCATTTTATAGAGTTAAAATATTTCAACTATTTTTATTTCTATTTTTTTTTAATATTCCAGTTATTAATTAAGTTTAGTTTTATGCACATTTTTAAATGTCAAATAAAAAATTATTCTGTAATATTATTTAAATGTAACAAATAAAACTATAATTAAATTAATTAATATTATAAAAATATAGCAAAAATTATATAAAAACTTAAGAAAAAATATGTTTAAAATATAAAAATTAATACTTAGTAGTCATGACTAAGATTAAGTTAATTAATCTTATTATTTGTTTAGTATTTGATTTTATTTAATTAGAAAAATTTACCGTCGATATTTCATAACAAGAGAAAACTTCCAATAATAGTAAAAAAAGCAACAACATAAATGAAAAACGCAGTCTTATATGAACTAGATAGACTTTTAGTCCGGAGCACGTTTTTACGCTATAAAATTATTTACGACCACTCGTGAGAAATTACTGCAAAATAGGAGAAAAACTGGGAGAATTAGTGCCGTGGAAATTGAAGTCCCGTGGCGGTTTCTATTTTAAAACCGGCGTCAGAAACAGTAAACCATGTTTTGTTGTTTTTAAATACAATTTTTAGTGTTATTTATTGTTTGACAAGGAGTTTTAAAAAATAAATTTTAACTTTAAAGGTGTTTTATTTGATGTTGTCCCACAAACCACATTTCCAAAATACCCAATTGTAATTATCAATAATAAAAAACACTTTGGTTACTTATGTAGGTAGTTAATACCTCTTTTGCAAATGTAATAGGATATTTTGGGTGGATAGCAATCAAAATTCCAAGTTAATTAAATGAAAATTAATACTAATATATAAAAGCTGATGCCAAGGTTATTTTTTATAACTGTTACTTGATACTGATGAATGATTGAATTAATTATAATTTCCGTTTAATATTAAAATTTGAAAATATTTGAAGAATAAAATTTACTATTTTTAAGCTTAAATTAGTAATATCCATTCATTAAGAAGGGAAATAAATTGGTGCCTAGATCACTTTGATTATAATTTCCGTTTATTTTTAAAATATTTAAACATTTAACGCTAAAGTTAAATAATTATAATTTTTGATTAATTTTTAAATGTTTCATCAACTTAATTATTGCACATTTGAACGAGATTTCGAACATTTAAGTTAAAATTAGCAACATCCAATCATGGAAAGATCGAAATAGTTTATGTCAACGTTATATTTTGATACTGATATTGTTCAATTGATTATAATTGTCGTTTAATTTTAAAATTTGCCTTCAGTTTAACCACATTTGAATAATAAAATTTGCTACTTTTAAGCAGAAATTAGTAACATCCATTCATCGAGATGGGAAATAAATTTGTGAGAAGATTATTTTTGGTAACAATTATTTGATTTTCATGAATTGATTATAATTTTTGGTTAATTTTAAGTTATGCCATCAATTCAACCATATTTATACAAAGAAATTTGGTACATTTAACTTTGTAACATCCAATCACTGGAAGGGAATAAATTTGATGCCAAAGTTGAATAATTGTATTTTTGTTTAATTTTAAAAATGTTCCATCAACTTATCTTTGTACATTTGAACAATGAGATTTTGTACATTTAAGTTAAAATTAGTAACATCCAATTATGGAAAGATCGAAATAGTTTATGTCAATATATATTTTGATATTGATATTCTTCAATTGATTATAATTGTCGTTTAATTTTAAAATTTGCCTTCAGTTTAACCACATTTGAATAATAAAATTTGCTACTTTTAAACATAAATTAGTAACATCCATTCATCGAGATGGGAAATACATTTGTGCCAAGGTTATTTTTGGTTATAATTATTTGATATTCATGAATTGATTATGATTTCTAGTTAATTTTAAGATGTGCCATCAATTCAACCATATTTGTAGAAAGAAATTTGGTACCTTTAATTTTAATTAGTAACATACAGTCATTGGAAGGGGGAAAATTTGATGCCAAAGTTGAATAATTGTAATTTTTGTTTAATTTTGAAAATATTCCCTCAATTTAAGTATTCTGCATTTGAACAATGAAATTTGGTACTTTTAAGTTCAAATTAGTAACATCCAATTATTGAAAGATCGAAATAGTTGTTGCCAAAGTTATATTTTGATATTCATATTGTTCAACTGATTATTATTGCCGTTTAATTTTAAAATGTTTCTTCAATTTAACACCATTTGGAGAATTTGCTACTTTTAAGCATAAATTATTAAAATCCATTTATTGAAAGGGGTAACAAGTTTGTGCCAAGGTTATTTTTGGTAAAGATTATTTGGTATTCATAAATTGATTATAATTTCTGTTTAATTTTAAAATGTGCCATCCATTCAACCATATTTGTAGAATGAAATTTGGCACCTTTAAGTCCAACTTAGTAACATCCAATCACTGAAAGGGAAAAAATTTGATGCCAATGTTGAATAATTGTAATTTTTGTTTAATTTTGAAAATGTTCCATCAAGGTAACTATGTTGTACATTTGAACAATCAGGTTTGGTTTTTGAAGTTCAAATTAGTACTATCCAATCATTGAAAAGGGGAACAGTTGATACCAAGGCTACTTTTTTCTAACGGTTATTGATGAATTAATTTCATCACATTTGAATATTAATTGAAATTAATATTATATATTTAAGAACATTGAACATAAGAACAAAAAGGCTTTTGAAAGGCTTTACTTTATCTGAAATTAAATGTAATTTAAGTTATATAAAATGAATTAAAAATTTTACTTTATAAAATATTTATAAATAAATAATATTTATTAAGTAAATGCAAATAACAAGTTGTAGATTGAAGTGGGAAACACCTGACGCCATAACCCAGAAATTTTAACGACAGTAAAAATACGATTGGCATCCAATTAAACGTTTTCATATTTATTCGGGATAAGGTGTATAAAGTCATGTTTACATTCATATTGTGTGCAATTTATGCAGTGTACGTCGTCCAACGCTTAAATATAATATGCATTAATAAATAATTGACAGGCCGTGTAGTGAGCCGAAAAAATGTGTTTATATTTTACAGAAAGTGTACAGTAGCCACAGTATCTCGTGTATTTTATGTGTGGAAGTTGCACCTCGAATGGGGAAATAAGATGGGATCCAAGAGTACGTCCTTGTTTGTCGGTGGTCCCGTCCTCGTTCGACCTGCCTCGCGAGACCGGCCTCACTAACTTATACATAGCCGGTTTGGTTCCCCCAGACAGTATAGATACAAATTTGTGTGCTCTTTGAGTCCTATTTCTTGCTGGTTTATTGAGTGCAGCGGCGGACCTATCAGCCCGTGCTAGTGCCCGCCACACCGCCACACCACCGGATTCAGCCCCGAAGAGAGAACACAACCGTCTAACGGGAAATTCTCGCCCGCACTTAATTTTTCTACCACTATCCTTCCTAATATTTTCTGCTTATTTATTCTATAATCACAGACAAGATATTGAGACATTTTGGACCTTGTTTATAAGTAGTAATTGAATTAATGACAAAAAAAATAGAATATTAATTTCATCTACGTTTTTGTACATCAAAATCAGGTCCGAAAATATCAGACTTTTCTCAACTGTGAAATTATTGTACGTGATGAAAAATGAGATGAGATCATTTAGGAGGATTTTGATGTCTGAAACCAGGCATTGAAGTTGTTCCTTGTTAAAGTATAAGAACTATATGAAATTTTGTTTATATTTGTCAATAAACAAAATATTCATTTTAACAAATAATCTACAAATTAATTTACATATTACACATTACAAATGATATACAGGAAAAATATAATTTATATGAATGTTAGATAATTAATATGAAAAATATAAAGAAAAATAATATAATAATAACACCAATGAATATTCAAAAACTTAATACAACAACCTAATAAATAATCTATATAATTATGTAATTAAATATTACATCATATCATATTGAGAAATGACATAAACACAGGAAAAATATAATGTATTGGAAGGTTAGATCATTCATATGAAAACATAGTAAAACATAAATATTTCAGAAATAAATAATAAAATGTATATTCAAAAACTTAATATAAAAAAGTAACAAACAACGATAATTTTATTTAAATATTAATATTGAGGGTGGCAGAACGTTTTTACTATTATTTTTTTATGAAGAAGTCAGTCAACAATTCTTAATTAATTTGTATTATTATATTTATTTAAATAAAATTAGTGCTGGTAAAAATATATAATTCGACTGTTAATTTTTAAATATTACATTATTATTAAAAACAGGAAAAATATAATGTATTAAAAGGTTAGATAATTCATTTAAAAACTATTAAGTAAAACATGAATATTTCAGAAATAAATAATACAACTAATGTATATTCAAAAACGTAACAAACAACGATGGAAACAATAATTTTATTTAAATATTAATATTGAGGATGGCAGAACGTTTTTACCATTATTAGTTTACGAAGGAGTCAGTCAACAATTAATTTGGATTATATTTATTTAAATAAAATTAATTTCAGTAAAATTATATATTCGACATTGATTTTTAAATATTACATTATTATAACGAAAAATGATATACACACAGGAAAAATATAATGTATATGAATGTTAGATAATTAATTTGAAAACTATAAAGAAAAACATCAATATTTCAGATAAAATACATAATAAAACCAATGAATATTTAAAAACTTAATATAAAAACCTAATAAATAATAATGTAAACAATAATTTTAATTAAATATTACATTATCATATTGAAAAATGATATATACACAGGAAAAATATAATGTATTAGAATGTTAGAAAATTCATATGAAAACTATTAATTAAAAGATAAATATTTCAAAAGTAGATAATACAAATAATGTATATTCAAAAACTTAATATAAAAACATAATAAATAACAATACAGTTAATAGTTTTATTTACATACTAAATTTAAGGGTGGCAGAACGTTTTTACCATTATTATTTTGCGAAGGAGTTAGTCAACAATTCTTAATTAATTTGGACTATTATATTTATATATATTTATTTAAATAAAATTAATGCTATAGTAAAAATGTATAATTTGACTGATGATTTTTAAATATTACATTATTATATTGAAAAATGATATACACACAAGAAAAATATAATGTATATGAATGTTGAATAACAATACATTTAATAGTTTTATTTAAATACTAAATTTAAGGGTGACAGAACGTTTTTAACATTATTATTATTTTACGAAGGAGTCAGTCAACAATTCTTTATTAATTTGGATTATTATATTTATTTAAATAAAATTAATGTCAGTAAAAATATATAATTCAACTGTTGATTTTTAAATATTACATTATCATATTGAAAAATGATATACACACAGGAAAATATAATGTATATGAATTTTAGATAATAAATATGAAAACTATAAAAAACATCAATATTTCAGATAAAATACAAAATAAAACCAACAAATATTTAAAAACTGAATATAAAAACCTATTACATAATAATGCAGATAATAATTTTAATTAAATATTACATTATCATATTGAAAAATGATATATACACAGGAAAAATAAAGTGTATTAGAATGTTAGAAAATTCATATGTAAACTATTAAGTAAAACATAAATATTTCAAAAGTAGATAATACAAATAATGTATATTCAAAAACTTAATATAAAAACATAATAAATAATAATACAGTTAATAGTTTTATTTAAATACTAAATTTAAGGGGACAGAACGTTTTTATCATTATTATTTTACGAAGAAGTCAGTTAACAATTCTTAATTAATATATATATATATATATATATATATATATATATATATATATATATATGTATAATGTAATACTTAATTGAAATTATTATATATATAAATAAATATTATAATCCAAATTAATTAAGAATGGACTGTTTTCCTTAGTACTTTTCATATGAATTATCTAACTTTCTAATAAATTATAGTTTCTCTTGATTATATATCATTTTTCTATGTAATAATGTAATATTTAGTTAAAATTATTGTCTATATTATTGTTTATCACGTTTTTATGTTAAATTTTTGAATATTCATTGGTGTTATTATGTATATGTTCTGAAACATTCTTGTTTTTCTTTATTGTTCTCATATGAGTTATTTAACATTCATATACAATATATTTTTCCTGTGTGTATATCATTTTTCAATATAATAATGTAATATTTAAAAATCAACAGTCGAATTATATATAATAATTATTATATACATATATATATATATATATATATATATATATATATATATATATATATATATATACACATGTAAAAGAGTATGTATTGGGATGCAAACATAATTTTAAAATTATTTTTATTATTGTAATGTAATGTAATATAGTTATAAATATGAATATATATGTATATATTTAGATATTTGATCTATTTCTTAAGGACTATCTTAAAGCCTCCAAATTTGATAATGTCAGAAATGTATTACAAATAGGCTTAATCAATGAACTTTATGGAAAATGACTTATTAAAATATGTTTTTACCATAAAAATATAAAACATTTTTATCTGGAAATTTATTAGAAATATAGTTAAAGATAGTTTTATTCCCAATGTTCTATAAACAAATTCAATTACGATTTAAGTTTATAAATTGCATATATTAGCTTCAAAATTTTAAATAGTTATATTTTAAATATTTTTCTCATCAAGTAAAAAAGAGGGATGGTCTCTATATTTAAATGAATTTAAGTTCATTTTTTAAAAAAATTAACCGTTTTATGTGTTAAAAATATATTATTTACGTGGAATTTAATTTAATTAATAAATTTGAATAACAAAATATAAAAATATATATTTAACTTTTTTATTTAAAAATTGCCTAAGAATTTACGTATAGATATTGAAACCTTTTATTAGAAGCAATAAATTAAATCAAGGAAAAATTATAAAATGATGACTCTCTGTTAAAATCATCATAATAATAAAAATGTTTTGGAAATATTGTTTATTTTAAATAAGTAAATGGAAATAATTCTAATAATTAGTAAAGATATTAAAATTATTTTTTCACTTGCGCATTCGCCATTTTTATAAATAAATAAAAGCATTGCATAATTTTATATGTAGGTATATATTTAATTAATAATATGTAGTGGTACAAATATTTATAATAAAAAATCATAAGGATTCCATTAAGTGAGTGAAAAATATAAAAATAGCCTAATAAAAATTGCCCGGAACGTCAGTGATTCAGCGTACATGAAAGCAAACGTCCTAATGCGGATTGACGTGTTCGGTTTTAGAAAATTACCACTCCAATTTCGCAGCGGGTCGTAGATTTGCGTCCCCGCGGCGTCGCAATATGGAGCCGTTGCCGACACATGTGACAATGTCATTTAAGAAAATGCCATTTTTCCAAATACGCACAATACACCGGGAAAATCTCCAAGGGTTTATAAGCCAGCAACAATCTGCCAACCCCCCCTTCCCCACACACGACTCCCGGTCATGTTTACGAAATGTCGGTACACGTATATTCCCGTGCAGTTATTTCCCAAGAGGAGACCGACACGAAATGGGGAAAACAAATTTTGAAATCCCGTTTTTTTTCTTCTTACACGGCCCATTCTTCACTGTTACTTATAATGCAATTTGCACTGTCAATACGTGCTTTTGCTCTTTTACATGTCTATGCTTCTTATTAGGTGTGAGAGCGAGATAAATGATTCAAATTTAATTTAATTCCAAAAAACGTTTATCTATAAATAATAGAACAAAACATTGATTAAGAAATATTAACTATCTCGAAATTTATCAGAAATATCTCAGCTAAAAATAATTTAATACTTGTTGGATTCATTTCCAACATTTTACAGGTGACCATAAATATTACTTTCATTAGACATAAAAAGCTGCACTTCTTATCTTAAAATTTTAAGGATACTTTTTTTAGGAATCTATCTTATATTATGTAAAAGAACTTTGTAAAAATATATAATTTTGGATGTATTTAATTATCTTCAACTTTATACTTCTAATAAATTTACTGATAATTTATTTTTTATCAATTTTTAGTAACAAAATGATTTCAATTTAATTTAAGTTGTAAATACTTGTGACATGATTACTTATTTGAAAGCAAATTATCAATAGTAATAATACATTAATACTTTCATAAATTATCATATTCGAAGCTTTAACATAGTCATCCGTGAAAAATACGATGTCCTCCATAATTCATAGACAACAATATATTAATTATCTCGAAATTTATCAGAAATATCCCAGCTAAAGATAATTTAATACATACATTTATTTTTTGTAGTATTTCATTATCTTTAATATTATTTCTAATAAATTTCGTAGTTAATTCATATTTTTCCAACATTTTAGAGGTGACTTTAACTATGACTTTCATTTGAAATAAAAGGCAGGACATTATATTACATAAAAGATATTTAATTTTAGTAGTATTTAATTATCTTTAATATTATTTCTAATAAATTTCGAAATTAATTCGTATTTTTTCAACATTTTAAAGGAGACTTTAATTATGACTTTCATTTGAAATAAAAGACAGGACCTTATATTACATAAAGGATATTTAATCTTTGCAGTATTTTTTATCTTTAATATTATTTTTAATAAATTTCGAAGTTAATTGATATTTTTTTCAACATTTTAAAGGTGACTTTAATTATGACGTTCATTTGAAATAAAAGGCAGGACCTTATATTTTATAAAGGATATTTAATACTTGCAGTATTTTATTATCTTTAATATTATTTCTATTAAATTTTGAAGTTAATTCATATTTTTCCAACATTTTAAAGGCGACTTTAATTATGACTTTCATTTGAAATAAAAGGCAGGACCTTATATTTTATAAAGGATATTTAATATTTGCAGTATTTTATTATCTTTAATATTATTTCTACTAAATTTTGAAGTTAATTCATATTTTTCCAACATTTTAAAGGTGACTTTAATTGTGACTTTCATTTGAAATAAAAGGCAGGACCTTATATTACATAAAAGATATTTAATTTTAGTAGTATTTAATTATCTTTAATATTATTTCTAAAAAATTTCGAAATTAATTCGTATTTTTTCAACATTTTAAAGGTGACTTTAATTATGACTTTCATTTGAAATAAAAGGCAGGGCCTTATATTACATAAAGGATATTTAAATTTTGTAGTATTTCATTATCTTTAATATTATTTCTAATAAATTTTGAAGTTAATTCTTATTTTTTCAACATTTTAAAGGTGACTTTAATTATGACTTTCATTTGAAATAAAAGGCAGGACCTTATGTTACTTACATAAAGGAAATTCAATTTTAGTATTATTTAATTATGTTTAATATTATTTCTAATAAACTTCGAAGTTAAGTCATATTATTTCAACATTTTAAAGGAGACTTTAATTATGACTTTCATTTGAAATAAAAGGCAGGACCTTATATTATATAAAAGGTATTTCATTTTTGTAGTATTACATTATCTTTAATATTATTTTTAATAAATTTCGAAGTTAATTAATATTTTTGTCAACATCTTAAAAGTGACTTTCATTTGAAATAAAAGACAGGACCTTATATTAGATAAAAGATATTTATTTTTTGTTATTTCATTTCATTATCTTTAATATTATTCTTAATAAATTTCGAAGTTAATTGATGTTTTTTTCAACATATTAAAGATGACTTTAATTATGACTTTCATTTGAAATAAAAGGCAAAACCTTATATTTTATATGATACGTTAATATTTTTGTCAAATATCATATTTGGCAGCTTAATAAAAGGCAAATTTTAAATTTTCTAGCAAATTGTTAATAGAATACTTATAAAAATATTTCTAATAAATTTGGAAAAGAATATTTTATATTACTTATGCCCCATGTTCCAAAGACAACAATGCTATTAATATTTTAGTTAAAGACAATTTGATATATGACAAATTAAAAGTTAAATTCAGGACATTTAAGGTTTTTCTCTGCCTGGTTTGGAAATAGACAAAATAAACCAATATGGGACACACTACACAATGGCAAATATTAAAAATGATTGATTAGTATTTAATGAGCTTTCCTAATCCAATGAAGGAAATGATACAAAGGCTGGAAATAAATTTAATAGCAAATCTTGGTTTCACATTAAATGCTAAAGATCTGTCTTTTGTTGTGTAGTAGAAAGTTTCAAAGAGACGTATAAAAAAAAACAAACCAAAATAGTAATTAGAATCGTCTTTACAGTCGTCAATACACAATTTAATTAGTTAGATACTGATCTTGATATGCGTGAATAAAATAAAAAAGCATCATCGTAATAACATAACTAATTAACTGTCATTGGCCGTAACATGATAAACTGCATAAAGGCAGACGATGTTCGTTTTAGCTTCGAAAATTACAACATAATGTGTATAATAAATGGCGTAAATAAACCTTTACGCGAAATTGTTATCATCTATATTGTAATTTAAGCGAATTAATGCAATTTATCCAGCTTTTAGGTCCCCCTTAAATGCCCGAGTCCATGCCACATTACATATTCCAATAATTTTTATGTCAGTCATTTAGGCATTAAATACAAGAATTATTGCAATTTATCCAGCATTTTAATTCTACGTATGTGCAGGCGAATTTTGCAATTATTTAGCGTTATCTTTCGGAAGGGGGGAACTCCGCCTCGGCTGCACCATGCACCGGCAATGGTTAAACCAGTTTCTGTTGCGGACCCGTGTAATGGGACCGCTTCGGACGAACGGCTTATTCTGAATGATTTTTCCTCAATTTCGAAACGGCTCTATCACCGACAGTTGTCCGCCTCGGACGCATGTGGATTTGCTCAATTAATTATTTGATTTTATTTACTGTTATTTATAGATAAACGGGCTTAAAAACTGCACTAATTTTTATAGAAAAATGTGTAAGAAATCACAACTTTGTTGTAATCTCTACTTAAACTAGACTTACAATATATTAGTTCAGTTAAGTATAATTAATATCATTTTAAGCACTCTAAAATAATTTTATTATAAAAATTCGAATTTAGAAGTAGATAAAAATGTACATCTCAATATTTAAAATTATAATGAGTTTTTAAATTTTATTAAATATTTTATTATTTTTTTGTGCTATGAAAAATATAAAATATATAAATAGTTTACGTAGAGAAATAGAGGTTACCACAATATTAATAATATACCAAAAGATTGTGATTATCTATATATTTAATTATTTATAAATTAAAAAGCTATCCTGTGTATATACATAATTTGTTTTATTTGTATCACGTTATTCCATATAAATTATGGTATAAAGTTACTACATATCCCATGAAATATTCATTTCATTAAAAATATAACAAAACTACTAAGATTGTTTTAATTTTCACAGCCCTAATGTCATAAATTAGACTTACCACGTCGAAACTTCATTAAACTCCTTATTAAAAGCCGCACTGGCTGATTTAATAAATTTTCAAGATTTAGTGGTTTCATAAATTAGGTAGCACTCTGTAACCACTAATCAATTATCAAACTACAATGTAATCGGTGAATTAAATTGAGAACACGTTGGGGCTAAAAACCCATTATGCACAGTGGTTTCAAAAAGGATTTAAGTGAATTCTATTTTAATTTTGAAACACTCGAGACTATAATTAATTAAAATAAAATTAAAAATATGTTTAATACGTTATTAATATCACAACAGCACTTTATATATTAATCATTTTCTTATTGTTTATTCACCTATATAATCATTATTATCATTATTATAATTATTATCATCATTATCAATCAACATTATCATCATTATCATCAATATCATCATTATCAATCATCATTATCATCATTATCAATCATCATTACCATTATTATCATTATTATAATTATTATCATCATTATCAATCAACATTATCATCATTATCATCATTATCATCATTATCATCATTATCATCATTATCATCATTATCATCAATATCATCATTATCAATCATCATTATCAGTCATCATTATCAATCATCATTATCATCATCAATCATTATCATCATTATCAATCGTAAATCATCAATTATCATTATCATCATCATTTTCATCAATCATTATCATCATTATCATCATCATTATCATTATCATCATTGTCATCATTATCATCATTATCATCATCATTATCATTATCATCATTATCATCATCATTATCATTATCATCATTGTCATCATTACCATCATTATCATCATTATCATCATTATCATCATCATTATCATCATTATCATCATTATCATCATTATCATCATTATCATCATTATCATCATTATCATCATTATCATCATTATCATCATTATCATCATTATCATCATTATCATCATTATCATCATTATCATCATTATCATCATTATCATCATTATCATCATTATCATGATAAAAATAATAATGATGTTGATGATAATGATAATAATGATTATAATCAATAATTATTATCATTATTATTATTATTATCATTATCATCATTATTATCATTATTATCATTATTATCATTATTATCATTATTATCATTATTATCATTATTATCATTATTATCATTATTATCATTATTATCATTATTATAATTATCATAATTATTATCATTATTATCATTATTATCATTATCATTATTATCATTATTATCATTATTATCATTATTATCATTATTATCACTATTATCATTATTATCATTATTATCATTATTATCATTATTATCATTATTATCATTATTATCATTATTATCATTATTATCATTATTATCATTATTATCATTATTATCATTATTATCATTATTATCATTATTATCATTATTATCATTATTATCATTATTATCATTATTATCATTATTATCATTATTATCATTATTATCATTATTATCATTATTATCATTATTATCATTATTATCATTATTATCATTACTATTAATAGTATTAAATTAAAAAATTAATATTTTAATAGCTGTAACTAAAAGGGCAGAACTTTTTTGTGATTTTGGTGGATGCGAAGGGAAACTATTGTTAAAATTTGACTGAACCAAAAATAAATGGACAAGAGCCATTTTCGTTTGAAAATTTTGACTACTGTACCAGGACATTTTAGCCGTGCCGGTGGCACAGTGGAAAGGTGAGCCGATGTGTGCGTATTTATTTATGCCGTCCCCGAGAATGTAGCGCGCCCGGGGATCGTAAACCGTTTATGTTTATTGAATTACTCTGTTACGTCTAGCATTAACGTCGGCCGAATCTTGTTATTGCTCCTGCCTTATATATGAATTGCGCAACGGACCAATATGTAGTGTCCGATGCACGATCGATCAGTGCTGTGTCATTAATCAAGTGTATTAAAAGTCACTGAGAAATTAAATTAAGGACAAATCCATCAGATTAATAACACAGATTACATTATTAAATTTAAATTAATTTAAAAGGATGAAAGAAAAATTTTAGTAATAGTTCACAAGTCATGTTGTGTATTTAAAATAAAGTTGTTGGAGAAGTTAGATTAAGTTAGGTTAAGTTAGATTAACTTAAATTAAGTTATCTTCCATTTTTAGTTTTAGGATTTACCATTCAAATTTTAAATATATCATGTTTCTAATATTCTGCTTGAATTTCTTTTTACATCTTATGTTATAGTGTCAATTTTAAGACAAATAACGTATATTACTTTTATCCATAGCATGGAAAGACACTTTTGGATACTAGTAAGTATTTGTATAGTAAATCAAAACGTATCATCATGTATTTAAAAAAAGTTGTTGAAGAAGTTAGATTAAGTTAGGTTAAGTTAGATTAACTTAAGTTAAGTTATCTTCCATTTTTAGTTTTGGGATTTACAATTCAAATTTTAAATATATCATGTTTCTAATATTCTGTTTGAATTTCTTTTTAAATATTTTACATATTGTATAATAAAAATTTAAATGGTTTTATATATTATTAGGTGAAGCTAAGTAAAACTCTCCAAGATGTCAGTAAATGAAGCTAAATTAATTTATTTTTTAAACAGGTAAGTTAAATTAAACTTTTTTATACTCTATTCTAGTACGTAAAGGGAAATCAAATTATATTATATGTTAATGGATAAATAGAAATTAAATTGATTTATAAGTTTGAACATAAACATAAAAATTGGTTGTACGTTAATTGGTAAATAAAAGACAAACTGTTTTTCATATTAATAAGTAAACCTAAGTCAAGTTATGGACTTTACTGGGTAAAAGTAAGTTAATTGTTTTGTATATCTATTATATATGTTTGATATATAAGTAAATATAAGTCAAACTGTTTTGAAGATTGGAAGTTAAAGGTAAGTGAAATACGTAAGTCAAAGTTCTAAGTCAAATTGAGTTATAAACTAGATAGGAAAGTTAAGTCAAAGTAGTCGTTAAAGGTAAGTCAAAGTGTATTGTATTTTAGTCGTCAAGGGTAAACCCCACTAATTTGTATGAGAGTAAACTTATTCAAAAAGTTTGTATGTTAGTAACTGAAGCTAAGTTTAGTTTTATATTTTTAGGTAAAGAAAGTCAAAACTGTTTTAAGTATTAGTATGTAAAAGTACGTCAAATTGAATTACCTATATACTAAATAGCAAAGTTAAGTCAACGTGTTTAATATATCAATGTTTTATAGCTTATAAGTTAAAGGTAAGTCAAAGTGTATTGTAATTTAGTCGTCAAAGATAAGGTCCACTAATCTGTATGAAAGGTAATTTATTCAAAAAGTTTGTATGTTAGTAAGTGAAGCTAAGTTTAGTTTTATATTTTTAGGTAAAGAAAGTCAAAACTGTTTTAAGTATTAGTGTGTAAAAGTACGTCCAATTGAATTACCTATATACTAAACAGCAAAGTTAAGTTAACGTGTTTTATAGCTTATAAGTTAAAGGTAAGTCAAAGTGTATTGTAATTTAGTCGTTAAAGGTAAGCCCCACTAATCTGTATAAGAGGTAACTTATTCAAAAAGTTTGTATGTTAGTAAGTGAAGCTAAGTTTAGTTTTATATTTTTAGGTAAAGAAAGTCAAAACTGTTTTAAGTATTAGTATGTAAAAAGTAAGTCAAATTGTGTTACCTATATACTAAATAGCAAAGTTAAGTCAACCTGTTTTATATATCAATAAACAGGTAACTGTCAACTGTCTAACTGTTTTAGTTAAAAGTAAGTCAAAATGTATTGTAATTTAGACGTCAAAAGTAAGCCCCACTAATTTGTAGGAGAGTAAACTTATTCACATTGTTTGTATGTTAGTTGATTAAGTTAAGTAAAGGAAACAAACTGCTTTATACATGGGCAAATATAAGTCTGCTTAGTAGTTAAAGGTAAGTTAAAGTGTAATGCAATTTAGTCGTCAAAGGTAAGCCCCACTAATCTGTATGAGAGGTAACTTATTCAAAAAGTTTGTATGTTAGTAAGTAAAGCTAAGTTTAGTTTTATATCAGTATGTAAAGAAAATCAACACTGTTTTAAGTATTAGTAGGTAAAAGTAAGTCAGATTGAGTTATATTTTAGATATCTAAGCAAGTCAACATGTTAAATATATCAATAGGCACATATAACTGTCAACAGTATAACTGTTTTATAACTTAGAAGTTAAAGGTAAGTCAAAATGTATTGTTAAAGGTAAAGCCCACCATTTTGTATGAGAGTAAACTTAAAATGTTTTATGTTAGTAGATAAAGTAATGGTATATTAATATGTAAAAGAAGTCAAAATGTTTTATGTATAACCAGGTAAAAGTAAGTCAAACTATTGTTGGTATGTTTGGTAAAGGTAAGTAAAATAGTACTGTATCTTATTCGGTAAAAATAAGTTAGAAAATAAACATAAGCAAATTGTTTTAGTTATTAATTTATAATTAATTAATTTACTTATATTTAAATAACTCACAGTAAATAGTACCTAAGTGGGTAAAGGTAAGTCAAATTGTTTTGTGAAAGTAGTTTAAGGTAAGCACGCTTTTATGTATATGAGAGATAAAGCTAAATCAAATGTTTAATTACATTAGTAATTAGTGGAAGTTAAATATAAATAAAAATTATTTAATTTTGTCTGAAAATATGTAATACGTTCTGTATTTGCCATCATAAAGGAGAAGTTTGTTTTCAACTGTATATAAATCCGTTCTGCAAATTACCCGTCAATTTTTTATATTCACTTCGGAATGTGACGATATTCTGTTTTAAATTTCCTTACAGTTTAGCCTATCATTACGACGCAGGTAAAATATATAAAACCCGGATTTTATTGTCAATCACTGGAGATCACACAATGGATAATGAGCCGAATTATGGATATATGAAGGCCATCTGGAGTATTTTATTGCGAATCATATGCCATCTAATTATCGGCCATATGCAGTCAGGCCAATTACCTATACTTGCACTATAACTACACTAAATTATACTAACTAATTGGCCACTTGTTTCGACTCATCTGAGTGCGAACTTATTTTTTATACGTTGTAACTTCATGAGGGAACTTTAATTTAATCATTAACTTCACCTTTTAGTTATTAATATAAAAAATGTATTTATACATATTTTTTAATAAAGAAGTAGACAACCAAGAATACAAGTAGCCTTTCTTACCTTTTATTTTTGCTATGAATAAGTAAAAGGTAAGTAAGTTTGAAGTAAATATTTATAATTTGATAAATAAAATAGAATAGTGTCGAGTGTATTGAAAAGAAAAATAAATAAATGCCAAAATTTTGACTTTAACTCTTCTCTGATAAAACAATACATAATAATTAAGTGATGAATATGCAAGCAGTAGTGAAGAATTACATAATTCTGTTTTGCTTGAACATGAATTAATCATGTCACATAAATAACGCATAAAAAACCCTCCTCATTAAAATCAGCAAGCCCGAAGATGACTTAATAAGTTATTTGAACTCTTTGGAGTGATGAAGTTCTTCTAGAAAAAAAAAAACAGAAGTGTGGGCGAGCAAATAGTCGACCAACCGATAGTTTAATAACCAGACCACGATTTATTGATTGAGCTTATTATCAAAAAGTAAAAGTAACTTTTCATTTAAACTTCACACACTCCTCTGTAATTCTTGATACTTGCTTTATGTGTCTAATCAAGTTATTTAAAAGTGGCAAGAAGTTCTATAAATCAACTTATATAATTTTTATGACCCACGTTTTTAATTGGCGTATGTTTTATTGCTTTGCAATTGCTTGATAGTGGCTCCAGATAATATCGATTTTCTGTATCAGACAGTAAACCAGACATCTTATGTGTTTGTAATACGAATGCAGCTCATAAAACTCATAAATAATTCATGTTGTATTTTATTTGAAGTAAATAACGCAATAAATTATGTCAATTGCTCTTTAATACACTTTTTATCGTTGCACGGAAGCAGTAAATTTTGTTTAACACGAAATATTGATGCAAAATTTATATTGTTGAAGTGCTTGGGTATGGCTAACAACAATTTTTATATAAAAATAAACATAAATATACAACTCCCTTTAGGTTTTACCTAATTATTAAAGTGTCACAAATATATTTGATGTATGGAAAATATATCACAGATTAAAATAGATATTCTGAGGGCTGGTCATAAATAATGTTAAAGTATGCTTTTGAAATAAATTTATCCAACTAACCTACTTCTACAGAATAATAAATTGATAAAGTTTCTGAAACCAAGTTGGTGTGGTAAATAAGTATAGAGTGATTTTTAAATTTACTCCAGCGAAGTTGGTTTGGTAAATTATCCAGTAATAATAATGTAATTTTTCAACTGAATACCAAAAACTAGTCCAAATTAAAACCTTAACTTTTCAGACAAATAACCACAAAACTTCAAAGATTCAAATCAAATTGAATTATTTGTACAAAGCTCAAACTAAAATTTTAATGTTAATATTATTTAAGTTAAATTGACTTAATAAATTATATTTGGGTAATTTTTAAGGTGTTATAATAATTTTAACAATAAATTAGTAATGGAGTTCACATTTTCATGTTATTTCCATTTCTGATGAAATAATTGACATATTTTGTTGATCAAAGTAATTGACACTTCACAATTTTTGAAAATTATACTTATTTATTTTTATAAATTCAGATTAAATACTCATTCTCTTAAACTAAAATTTTTAACAAATAATTAGTAATAGAGCTCACATTTTCTTATCTTTGGATTATTGGTGTAGTAATCGAGATATTTTGTTGACTTCAAAATAATTGACTTACTTAAGCTAAGTTGACTTAAATTATAAATGGATAATTTTTAAGCTGTTATAGTAATTTTAAAATAAATTAGTAATGGAGATCACATTTTATTGTTGTTTTTTGGTGAAATAATTGAGAAATTTTGTTGATTTCAAAATAATAGACTCTTAACAATTTTTACAAAATTCATATTAAATACTCCCTCTGTTAAATTAAAATTTTATTGTTAATATTGCTTAAGTTAGGGCTACTTATTATATATATATATATATATATATATATATATATATTAATTATTTTTGAATGATGTTTAAGAAGTTATAATAATTTTAACAAATAATTAGTAACAGAGCTGACATTTTCTTGTTTTTTGAATTTTGGTAAAATAATAAAGATATTATGTTGATTTCAAAATAATTGACATTTAAAATTTCATAAAATTATATTGATTTATTTTTACTAAATTCATATTAAATACTACTTCTCTTAAACTAAAAATTTAATGTTAATATTACTTAAATTAAGTTGATTTAACATATTACAAATGAATAATTTTTAAAATATTATAAAAATTTCAACAATAAATTAGTAATGTAGCTCATATTTTCTTATTATTTTGGTTTTTGCTGATAAATGATGATAAATATTCAGCGAAAATTTTCTATATAAAATAAACTGTTTTATAAATATGACCAAATTTAATTGAAATATCATTATAATAGTATTTTTAATAACATAATTTCATTGAGAAAAGGTTATATTATAATATTATGACAAGTGAAGACTTAATATGGTTTTTATTTAAATAATATAGTACAATTTGGGTTCTCCCAATTTGAAGTGTTTACATGTAAGGTTCTTTACATATATATATGCAGGGTTTTACTTTCTATATATTTTTGACTTGTTTTAAACCTTTTTACAATTTTCTCATGGACATGATTGTAGATCTTAGCTTTTTTGTATTTTTATCCCGCGATTCCATGGCATTATTTGCTTACAACCTTAAGATTCAATACGTATTGAATACTAATTTGGATCCGTTTACATCCGTATGTATTTAACGCCAATTTGAAGAAAAAATTCTCACGACTTTTATTTATATGTTTAATATGAACTTACTGCAAGTATAAAATATATGTCAAAAACTTTTTTCTAAGAGTATAATGTAAATTGAAGTATTCATTAGAAAAAATGTCAGAATGTAAAAATTAGATAATGGTACTTAAAAGCACACAAAATTTAGCTAGAAGTAGTTACCACATTTTTAGAAATCAGTCAAATTTATTTTAATGGTTACAGAGGAAGAGAAGTTTATTGAAATCAATCAAAACCCCTTTTTTAATAAACAATAATAAATAAATTGGGTAATTGACAGTAATACACATTGTAATAGATATTTTTGGTGACATAAGTGATTAAAGCATAAAAGATTCAGAACAAAGTGACTAAATTTGGTTACTGATAAAACTTACCTTTTTAATAGATGTTTTTAACAAATTAAATTCTGAATAATTTGACTAAATTTGGTAACTGACAAAAAACTGTATTTTTAATAGATAATTTTTTATAACAGGGTGTGAAAAAATCAAAATAAACTGTGTAAATTTAGAAACCAACAAAAAACTTTCTTTTTAATAAATAATAGTTTTTAATAGAAATGATTAAATTTTTAAAATTCAGAATAAAATGACTAATTTTGGTAATTGACAGTAATACTCAATGTAATAGATATTTTTTTGGTGACACAAGTGATTAAAGCATACAAGATTCACAATAATGTGGCTAAATTTGGTTACTGATAAAACTTACCTTTTTAATAGATGTTTTTTAACAGATTAAATTCAGAATAATTTGACTAAATTCGGTAACTGACAAAATACTGTATTTTTAATAGATAATTTTTTATAACAGGGTGTAAAAAAGTCAAAGTAAACTGTGTAAATTTAGAAACCAACTAAAAACCTTCTTTTTAATAAATATTAGTTTTTAATAGAAATGATTAAATTCTTAAAATTCAGAATAAAATGACTAAATTTGGCAATTGACAGTAATACTCAATGTAATAGATATTTTTTTGGTGACACAAGTGATTAAAGCATACAAGATTCACAATAAAGTGGTTGACTAAATTTGGTAACTGACAAAAAAGAGTATTTTTAATAGATAATTTTTTATAACAGGTTGTGAAAAAATCAAAATAAATTGAGTAAATTTAGAAACCAACAAAAAACCTTCTATTTATTATATATTATTTTATAACGAAAATGATTAAATTCAAAAAATTCAGGATATAGTGACTAAATTTGGTAATTGACAGTAACACTCATTGTAATAGATATTTTTTGGTGACACAAGTGCTACTGACAAAACTTATCTTTTTAATAAATGTTTTTTAACAGATTAAATTCAGAATAATTTGACTAAATTTGGTATCTGACAAAAAACAGTATTTTTAATAGATAATTTTTTGTAACAGGATGTGAAAAAATCAAAATAAACTGAGTCAATTTAGAAACAAACAAAAAAACCTCTTTTTAATAAATATTGGTTTGTAATAGAAATTATTAAATTAAAAAAAAATTAGAACAAAGTGACTAAATTTGGTAACTGACAGTAATATCTATTACAATGAGTATTAACTCATGTAAAAATTACGTAAAGGTACTTAAAAATGTCCTTTAAAACACTATCTAGAAGTATCTAGAAATAGGTACCACATTTTTAGAAATCTGACAAACTTATTTTAATTGTTAGAGAGGAAGAGAAGTTTATTGAAATCAATCAAGAGCACAAATTAGTAAGAGCCTATTAACAAACACATTAAAAATTAATGAAATAGCTCAACATATCTTATATTACATATACATACAATATAATAATCTTAAGAACAAATTAACCAAATTATGTTTTGTTTATACCCAGCTTGTAACTGATAAAACTCGATTACTGTCCAGTAATAGTAGCAAGTAATTTCATGTCTATTTATCTTATAAAAATTAATTAAACGTCTCCTTTGAACTCGTGACGTGCCCACAAAAATAAATTTCTCAGTCACAATGGCGCACTCTGTCGGCGGCCAGTCGAATTATTTTGAACCCAAAGTACGACTGCAAGCAATCTGTCACGTAAACCACTCCAAATATGCGACCTATTTTTAGACCGTCATATTTCTCCACGCATTGTTTAATTTTAGTACACGCACCAACCACACCTGCCATTCCAAAATTAAAACGGCCAATTTCCAGGTCTGAACGTTACCCGTAAAAACACAGGTAGGTTTCGGTTACAAGGTTCCAATAACAAATTGCACGGATCAAAAATAAACTAAACCGGACGAGTGTTTATTGATTTTAACAAAAAGCGCAGTTTTTGCTTGTTTACCAAGTGAAAATCGCCCAGACAGTTGGCGTTGAGGAAGAAAAACAAATCGGCGCCAAACCGGCTCCGGTGTCGACATCTATCCACGTCATCCCCAAGCAGGGCGCCCCGATCTTGTCAACGGGAGCCATGAAAAGGCTCACGCTATGATTGGTGAAAGTGAGGCGGCCATTCTTCTCGTTTGTCAGCCGAGGTAATATATGGATGGAAAGCTCGTCCCCTTTTCGAGTGGCGCTCCAATAGGGGGTTAGTGGGCCTGGTTACGGAGCGGCCATAGCTTTCTAGGAGGAGCCCCATTTAAGATAAATGACACCAAATGCCGGTCGAGTGGGGGGAACGAAATAGAGTTATCGACGGTGGAAAATGGAGATAACTCAAAGAGTTGGGAGAGTTTTAATTGTGCCCCCAGTAAGTTTAAAAATGCCGAGTCGGTGCACTTTTTTCCAACTCTGATAATCAAAACGGAACGTTATCTCGAACGGGGCGAGTTTAAAGAAAAAAAAATAAAACGGCACGCCACCAGAAAAAGAGCAATAAAACATATTTTACGACGGGTAAAGTGTTAAGGTGCCGTAAAAGCTTAATAAAATAATTGGTTGCTTATAAAGCTGCTCGTCCCCATTCATAGAAAGGTGGATTCGGGATTGATTGTAGTAAGATGTCGATTTGCGAGGGCCATAAAAGGTGGCTTTATGTGTCATAAAGTTTTAACTGGCTCCCACAGACAAGCGGCTTCGACTAGAAGTGCGACTTTTATCTTTGGCACACGTGCCGTACGTTACGGCACACATTTTACAATTCTTTGGTTACCTCGTTAAGGTCTTCCCATCTTGATGTGGACGATAAGTTGTTGAACTGATTTAGGGGCATTAAATTCTACTACTTTTTAATAAAATATGATTTTAACTTAAGATAAAACATATATAAAAGAAGAAACAAATAACATCTGGCCATTTATGATTTCCTAACCGTACATTTTACCAGTCAAGGAATGAAGCATAATTTCTTATTTTTATACTAATATGTAGGAACCAATCTGACCGGTTTTAACCTAGTCCCTCTGGTTTTCTAAAAGAATGAACCGAGGCGTTCTTGAAAAATGGTAGGATTCGATTAACTTGAACAGTTATTACCGAAGAACTTATATTGTTCCTAGCAAATTATTAATAGGAACTGACCGGATAATTCATAAGCATAATTTATTACACGTAAGGCTTTTATGCTAATATTACTTTCTAAATATTGATATTATCTTATTAGCTGACTTATAATTTATTTTAGACAGTTTTATGTTCATTGGTAAACAAGTATAGTTAATTGCTAATTAGTAATGCAGACGATTTTAATTGCATTTGTGCTTATGCGAAGAAATACCACAAGTATGCTTACAAAAAATATGTACAACGTAAAATGACACTACACAATTTTTTTTAATTTTATTATATTGTACAAAGCAGTGAAATACTTCTTGTAAGTATTTATGGAGATTGTAAATTGGTGATTTTTTTAGCCACGAACATGATTTAGTTTTTAAAATGTTTGAAGACTTCTCAATAAAATAAAATAAATGCAAACACAAGTTTACTCTACTCTTTTTTATTAATTCTCTCTTCCTTCCTTCATATCAATGTCAAACCATTATTAAAACTTCTGTTTTCTTTTATAACCTAAGAAATCAAAGCATCTCTACGTCCTATAACTTTTATGAAACACTTTTATTGTATATTTTGTTTAAAATAGAAGAAATTAGACCTTTAAAAGTTCAGAATAAGGTAATTAAATATGGATATTAACAAAAACTGTCTCATAAAGCAAGAAAAAAATGAAACTTAGTAATTGACACAAACTGTCTTTTTATTTTGTAAAATAAGTGGTGAGAACATAAAAAAATTGAAATAAAGTGAGTAAATTTAATAGACATTGCTTTTTAATGGAAAAGATTCTAAAAGAATTCAAAAAAGGTGTCTAATTTGGTAACTGACAGTAATACTCTTTTTAATTGATATATTCAGAACAAAGTGATAATAACAGATATTTTTTGATATAAAGTGAATAAATTTGATTACTGACAAAACTTACTTTTTTAATAAACGTTTTTTTTAACATGTTAAATTCAGAATTATTTGACTAAATTTGGTAACTGACAAAAAACAGTATTTTTAATAGATAATTTTTTGTAACAGGGTGTGAAAAAATCAAAAAAAAAAAAAATGAGTAAATTTAGAAACCAACAAAAAACCCTTTTTTAATATATATTGTTTTGTAATGGAAATGATTAAATTCTTAAAATTCAGAATAAAATGACTAAATTTGGTAATTGACAGTAATACTCAATGTAACAGATATTTATTTGATGACATAAGTGATTAAAGCATTCAAGATTCAGAATAAAGTGACTATATTTGGTTACTGACAAAACTTACCTTTTTAATAGATGCTTTTTAACAGATTAAATTCAGAATAATTTGTCTAAATTTGGTAACTGAAAAAAACAGTACTTTTAATAGATAATTTTTTGTAACAGGGTGTGAAAAAATCAAAATAAACTGAGTAAAATTAGGGACCAACAAAAAACCCTCTTTTTAATATATATTGTTTTGTAATGGAAATTCTTAAAATACAGAATAAAATGACTAAATTTGGTAACTGACTGTCATACTCAATGTAACAGATATTTTTTTAGTGACACAAGTTGTTAAACCATAAAAGATTCAGAATAAAGTGACTAAATTTGGTTACTGGCAAAACTTACCTTTTTAATAGATGTTTTTTAACAGATTATATTCAGAATAATTTGACTAAATTTGGTAACTGACAAAAAACAGTATTTTTAATAGATAATTTTTTGTAACAGGGTGTGAAAAAATGAAAATAAACTGAGTAAATTTAGAAACCAATAAAAAACTCTCTATTTAATAAATATTGGTTTGTAATAAAAATGATTAAATTCTTAAAATTCAGAATAAAATGACTAAATTAGGTAATTGACAGTAATATTCAATGTAATAGATATTTTTTTAGTGACACAAGTTGTTAAACCATAAAAGATTCAGAATAATTCGACTAAATTTGGTAACTGACAAAAAACAGTATTTTTAAAAGATAATTTTTTGTAACAGGGTGTGAAAAAATCAATTTACAAACCAACAAAAAACCTTCTTTTTAATAAATATTGATTTGTAACTGAAATGGTTAAATTCAAAAAATTCAAAATAAATTGACTATATTTGGTAATTGACAGTAATACTCATTGTAATAGATATTTTTTAGTGACATAAGTGATTAAACTATAAAAGATTCAGAATAAAGCGACTAAATTTGGTTACTGACAAAACTTACCTTTTTAATAGATGTTTTTAGATTAAATTCAGAATAATTTAACTAAATTTGATAACTGACAAAAAACTGTATTTTTAATGGATAATTTTTTGTAATAGAGTGTGAAAACAAAAAATAAGAATGAATTGACTAAATTTGACACATGGACAAAGAAAAAAATAGGTCAGAACAAGACACTAGAACGTGGAAAATGATTAGAGGCCATCAAAGTTGGTGTTTTTTGTGCATCCCATGATGAGATATTATAACATTTACATCTTCTCCACATTGCGATGGGTTGATGCCACCATTGTAATAATTCTTCTTGCCCCGACCCCAAATAGAATCTAATTCTTTGTAAGCCTACGCGTAGCACTCACGTCTTGGCTCTGGCAGGTATTTATAATATCCACTCCCCGAACTAAAAATATACGGAGTCAAGAGAAGCCACGTCGTTGGGTTTGGGTCGTTACAAAGGATTTTTATAATGGATATGAGAGGGACCCTCTTCGAGGCAAGGTTTCATTATAAATGAGTGAAGTAAAATCAGTATTTTTTTAATAATAATAATAATAATAATTCAGTGAAAAATAGAGGCTCATGCACAGCATTTCAGACTTACAACAACAGGTTTTAGTTGGCTACTCGATTATGTTGTAAATCAGTGCATTAGCATTCCGGTAAGATGGAATATTTTAATGTGTTATTTTGGGATTTGCTCTTGAACTGTTGACAACATCGCTCCGACAATTAAAACGGCCCCATTTAAAAATGCTGCATTTATTTTTAGAACATCAACGAACGTTGTTATGTGGCTCTCGAGTTACATAAACTACTTGTGACAAATTTAAATGAAAATTCCATTGAGTTTGTTTATTAAACTTAAATGTTAAAGCTTATAAAAATTGATATGTGTGACACATTTATAACAATGGTACGTTTACTCATACACTACTGTGTTCTACATAAGAATACAGATAGACATAAACCCTACATTTTAAAGTATTTTATTAAATAGCAACAAAGTAATGTAAATTGATTTAGACTGTAATCTACATTTAAATAAACATATCGCGTGCAATGTTTATTGTAGGAATAAAATTTGCTGAGTGTGTGAAAAATTTATCGTGGCGTTTGAATGATTTATGGTTGAACAAGAGTGTTTCTAAATGGAAACCTACATACAAATAGATGATCGATATGTTTCATTGAATTGCTGATAAAATTCCAAACAAATTGAAGTATTATATTTGCGTTCATACTTTAAAAGGAATGTAAAAAATTATACTGCATATCAACTGATTTTTATCAACTCTAAAAAATAACTTTTATAAATTTCCATGAAATTTTATATCTATATTTTAAAGTAAATCTTTCGGCTAATGGACTGTGCTTGTTGGATGTTCCGCTGACCTTCTATCTGTGAGATCGATATCTACTTTATGTTATTTGGGACAATATACTTACATTCTTGTATATCTAAAAAGTAATAATAGTACAATTCTTTCAGTGTGAATACATTTAATTCTCAATAGGTCAACTTTAATTAACCTATTAGAAAAAAAACTGTATTTTTAATAACATAAATATTGATTTATAGAACAATCATTAAATCTGAGCTAAAAAGTAATGAAATAATTAAATTTAGAAACTACTTCTAGATAACAAGAAGAAAATTCAATTGAAAATAATTAAATATGAAAGTAATTAATAGATATAAATATATTTGTAATTATAAAAAGGTATAGATAAAATATATTTTTATATTTATTGTATTTATAAAAAAGTAAAATATTCAAATAATTTTCAGTAAATATAGAAGTTGACAAGAAATTGTCTTTTTAATAAATATCTTTTATAGCAGAGTAATTAGGGCGTAAAAAATGCATATAAAATAAATAAATTTTTAAACTGACTAATATATTTAAAATATATATTTTTTATATCTATTATATGTAAGAAAAAAGTAGAAAATTCAAATAAAATTGAACAAATATGGAAATTGACAACAAACTATCTTTTAATTAGACATTTGTCGTACGATAACAGACTGGGTCATAGAAAATTCTAAATAAAATGACTAAATTCTGAAACTAACTATAAAAAATATATTTTTTATATTTATTGTATTCATAAAAAAAGTAAAATACTCGAATAATTTTGACTAAATATGGAAGTTGACAAGAAATTGTCTTTTTATTAAATATCTTTTGTAGCAGAACAATTAGGGCGTAAAAAATCCATATAAAATAAATAAATTTTTAAACTGACTAAGAATATATTTAAAATATATATTTTTTATATCTATTATATGTAAGAAAAAAGCAGAAAATTCAAATAAAATTGACCAAATATGGAAATTGACAACTAACTATCTTTTAATTATACATTTGTCGTACGATAACAGACTGGGTCATAGAAAATTCTAAATAAAATGACTAAATTTTGAAACTGACTAACTGTTTATATAAAATATATTTTTTATATTTATTGTATTCATAAAAAAAGTAAAATATTCGAATAATGTTGACTAAATATGGAGTTGACAAGAATTGTCTTTTGTAGCAGAGCAATTAGAGCGAAGAAAATCCATACAAAATAAATAAATTTTTAAACTGACAAAGAGTATAATTAAAATATACATTTTTTACATCCATTAAATGTAAGAAAAAAGCAGAAAATTCAAATAAAATTGACCAAATATGGAAATTGACAACTAACCATCTTTTAATTAGATATTTGTCGTAGGATAACAGACTGGGTCATAGAAAATTCTAAATAAAATAACTAAATTTTGAAACTAACTACCTGTTTTTTAAAATATATTTTTTATATTAATTGTATTCATGAAAAAAATAAAATATTCGAATAATTTTGACTAAATATGTAAGTTGACAAGGATTGTCTTTTTAATAAATATCTTTTGTAGCAGAGCAATTAAGGGCGAAGAAAATCCATACAAAATAAATAAATTTTTAAACTGACAAAGTGTATATTTAAAATATATATTTTTTACATCATTAAATGTAAGAAAAAAACAGAAAATTCAAATATAATTGAACAAATATGGAAATTGACAACTATCTCTTAATTAAACATTTGTCGTCGGATAACAAAGTGGTTTATAGAAAATTCTAAATAAAATGACTAAATTAACTAACTGTCTATATAAAATATATTTTATATATTCATTGTATTCATAAAAAAAGTTAAATATTCGAATAATTTTCTGTAAATATGAAAGTTGCCAAGAAATTGTCTTTTTAATAAATATCTTTTGTAGCAGAGCAATTAGGGCGAAGAAAATTCATAGAAAATAAATAAATTTTTAAACTGACAAAGAGTATATTTTAAATATATATTTTTTACATTATTAAATGTAAGGAAAAAGCAGAAAATTCAAATAGAATTGAACAAATATGAAAATTGACAACTATCTCTTAATTAAACATTTGTCGTAGGATAACAGAGTGGGTCATAGAAAATTTTAAATAAAATGTCTAAATTAACTAACTATCTATATAAAATATATTTTATATATTTATTGTATTCATAAAAAAAAGTAAAATAGTCGAATAATTTTCAGTAAATATGGAAGTTGACAAGAAATTGTCTTTTTAATAAATATCTTTTGTAGCAGAGCAATTAGGGCGAAGAAAATTCATACAAAATAAATAAATTTTGAAACTGACAAAGAGTATATTTAAAATATATATATTTTACATCATTAAATGTAAGAAAAAATCAGAAAATTCAAATAAAATTGACCAAATATGGAAATTGACAACTATCTTTTAATTATACATTTATCGTACGATAACAGACTGGGTCATAGAAAATTCTAAATAAAATGACTAAATTTTGATACTAACTAACTGTTTTTATAAAATGTATTTTCTATACTTATTGTATTTAAGAAAAAACTAAAATATTCGAATAACGTTGACTAAATATGGAAGTTGACAAGAAATTGTCTTTTTAACAAATATCGTTTGTAGCAGAGTAATTAAGGCGTAAAAATCCATATAAAATAAATAAATTTTTAAGCTGACAAAGAGTATATTTAAAATATATATTTTTTGCATTCATTAGATGTAAAAAAACAGAATATTCAAATAAAATTGAACAAATATGGAAATTGACAACTATCTTTTAATTAGACATTTGAAATTAACAAACTTTTACACATTCTATTTATAGGTAAAAAGGAGAACATAAGAGAAATTGACTAAATAAGGATATTGATAAGAAACAGTCCTTATAATTGATATTTTTTATAGGAAAACATAGTATGACGTAGAAAATTTCAAACATAGTTTTAATTACACAGTTAGTAAAAAGGAGACAATTCATGTAACTTGAGATGTGTTTTATGTGTTAATATAATTCATTATGAAGCAATTAATTTAATAATCAATATGATAAAAATTATATTGTATTCTTCGAGATCGATATAAAAAGTACAAACAGAGTAGTACACATTTATTATCATGTATGTACCAAGGAAGACATCGAAATGAGAACGGCCAAACAAAACGGAGACAACGGATGCAGAGACGGAAGCAGCGCCGACCCGGAAGACGACGTCGACGGAACGGGAGGAAGTGCGTGAAGTATCGAGCCCCCAAGTACGTACTACAATCTACGTCAGCGTTGTGTTTTACGACCGTTTTGTGCCCGCGACCTGCCTCAAGCGTTTTATTCCTCGCGTTTACTGCGTTTTTATGGCCGTTATAGCGTAATTTGTGAATGTGGGACATTCTACTAATTTCGGATGGATTTGATATTGCTTTACAACCTTACAGCTGACTGGAGTGAATGGCTCCCAGTCCGCCGTGTTTCATGAATGAAACCGCCCGCCCGCCCGGCCGCCCGTCGAACGTTTGTGAAACGAATTTTATAGGAAATTCAGCATAGACTCTTGAACGTGCTTAATTTTATTGGTCGTAAACATGGCTTTAAAATTATGTTTACTAGAAATTAATGAGTGTATTACGATGGCATTCGGAAAGGAATATTGTATTTATGTACGTGTTTTGCAAATAGAGGCACGTAATGCTGTGGGATAATATCAAACAATGCATTTATGATAAACGATTTACCTTTTGCATAAATTTTTAATTTTATTGTACACATGGAACATAAAAGATTACAAATAGTGTTGTGTGTACTTTAACTACGCCTCATTTGAATTTATATAAAATAAAGTTTTTAAATTATTGGTTGATTTTACTAGATCTGTTCAAAATTATTCATAATTATTTCAAATAATGCATAATAAAATAAATATACAACACATTTACTATATGGTAAAGCTGTAGTTTATGTCCAGTAGATCCTTTTAAAGCTTCAATTTTTTATTACATTTAAAAAACACAAATTTTAATTTACTTTTGTATACTAATTTAAGATTAACCATGAAACAATTTATACACAATTATAAATTTCATTTAATATATAATATTAATCCAAATTTAAAAAATATAATTTGTAGATATAAAAATATTAATACTTTTAATGGTATATTAAAAAGTTTATAATTAATACAATATAACAAACAAAATAATAAATTTCATTTAATATATAGTACTATTACATAACTAAAAAAAATTAACTTGTAGATACATAAAAATATTAATATTAACATGATGTTAACTTCATTTTATAGCTTCAGTTTTTATTAATAGTGAAAAACTCAAATAAATGTATTTTTAATATTTTTAATTGTATATTATTAAGTTTATAATTCATATAAAATAACAAACAAAATTATAAATTTCATTTAATATATATTTCTGTTACAAAATCAAAAAAAAATTAACTTTTTATAGCTTCAGTTTTTATTACTGATAAAAAAAACTCAAATAAATGTTATTAATACTTTTAATTGTATATTATTAAGTTTATAATTAATATAATATAATAAACAAAATTATAAATTTCATTTAATATATAATATTGTTCCAAATTCAAAAAAAATTAATTTGTAAATATAAAAATATTAATATTAACATGATGTTAACTTCATTTTATAGCTTCAGTTTTTATTACTGATAAAAAACTCAAATAAATGTATTTAATACTTTTAATTGTATATTATTAAGTTTATAATTAATATAAAAAACAAAATTATAAATTTCATTTAATATATAGTTCTGTTACAAAATCAAAATAAAAAAAATAACTTGTAGATATATAAAAATATTAATATTTACATGATGTTAACTTCATTTTATAGCTTCAGTTTTTATTACTGATAAAAAAGTCCAATAAATGTTTTTAATATTTTTTATTGTACTCATAAGTTTATATATTTAATTTTTATTTAAGCATTGATTCTAACTTTGAAAAAAAGAGTATTTAAAATTTATTATTATATATTTGGAAACAAAACTGTGAAGTTGTAGATTTATATATTTAATCCTTTCAGATTTTATTTAAATTAATTAAGATAATTTAACTTCAAAATTTTATTTTTGAGTATTTAATATAAGTTAAAATATGAAATAGTTTATATTTACTTACTATAAAATTTTAACATAAAATATATTAACTGTTAAATAAAATATTTTCTATGTCGAATTACAAAATTATAAATTTCATTTAATAAATATGATATCGTTCCAAATTTGAAACCAAAACTCTAAATTATTAATTATGAAAAATATTTTAACAACAATCTTCCACATAAATATTTATTTGCAATTTTAGCATTTGATTTATGCTTATATACAAAATGTTAACTTCATTGTATAGCTTCAGTTTTTTAATAATTGTAAAAAACCCAAATAAACTTGTTTTTAAGGTTAGGTTAATTTAATTAATTTCATTACATGTTTAAAATACTCAAAATCCAATTAAATATTCTTCATTTAATACTTTTAATTGTATTATAACATTTTATTTATATTCATGTACTAAATTTTAACTTCATTTTAAAGTCCCTGTTTTTTATTACTTATTTTTATAAGTATCCAAATAAATTGTTATGAACATACCTATAATTATAAAATTACAATATATCAAAGATTGGGATTTTAAACGTATTATGTCTTTAATTTATTATTATAAATTTGGAAGTATGTAGTTAATAGAATTAAATTAAAAATTCTTAAAGCTACATTTAATACTTTTAAATTTTTATTTAATAAAAATAATATGTAACATTAATTCAACAATTAAAATTAGCTTCAACATCATCATCACTTTCTCGCTTTCAATTTATTGTTTCAATAAATATTAATTTATAAAATTAAAACATTAACAACTTCCATTTTATAGCTTCGATAATTTCGACCTTCTTTTTATGACTTTTATAACTAAAATGTTAATTTAAATTATGATTAACAGGTTTTATATTCAAATTAGATGGATAAGCAACAGTTTATTATGGTAATTTCGGTTATTAATACGTAATTAGAGCAATGTTAATTATTTGATAAATAACTACAGTGCTTATGTTAATTATACGTACCCATATACATATATATATAGTTTTAAATTAAAATCAAAATTTAAATAATATATGCAAGTGCTTCGGTATAGGTGACCAAATTATAATTTTTTAATATATATTATAAATATTTTATAAAAAAATGATAATTATACGTATTTTATTTTGTTATAGAGTGAATTAAATTAAAAATATATTAAATAATAAAAAATAAAACTTTACAAATAGAATAGCTGTCTTATCCATTTTTTGGGTATTTATATACTTAAATAATATGATATGCAAAGGAATAAGTTAAAGTCATATGCAATAAATAATTTAAAATAAGATATTAGGGACTAAAAATTATGTTTTATTTGAATGAATTAATATAATTTAATTTAAAATTTTTGTATTAACCTTAATATATTATTTGAAAGCTTTAAAGCTTTTTAATTCTTTTTTAATGATAATTAATTTTTCCCAAAAAATTAATATTTAGGTAAATTTTACAAATTTGGAGTGGATAATTAGTTTAAATGTCACAGAAGATGAACAATGTTGCTGTCCTGAAACCTGTCCCAACGAACTAATTAAACAATATCTTGTGCAACATCCTCATACATGTTTGGAAACAGGGCAGACATTAAACTACAATGAATAAACCTTTAGAAAGAGGCTTCATTCATCAAAAGGTTGGAGAAATGGATTCCATATAAATTAAGTGAGACAAACAAATTAGGTGTTTGACAATTACAAATTCTATCTTGCACGCAACCTAAATGAGCCTTTTATTGATCGTGTTGTTACATGCGACTAAAAATGGGTTTATTATGACAAGTTTCAACCGACAGGACAACGGACTGCATCTGGTAAACCTGGTGAAACAATAATTTAAAAAAAGTCTAATCCTCGGAAAGATTTACAGAGAAACTTCTAATGTTAACAGGGGGTTCCACTTTATCCATAAGATAGTACAGAGATTTATCAATGTGACTCTGTTCAATTTTTACATAATAAAATAATAAACCGTTTAATTATGAAGAGGAGGTCAAAACTAAGGTTGATCTTTTCTTCAGTTCCAATAACTAGTTAGTTGTCTTTTTTTTTTGTTGAAGGAATTATTCTAAAGAAAAGTTCCGGTACTTAATAAGTGCCTAAAACTAATTTGTGCCACTTTTTTACAAACAGATTTAGTTAATTTTGGCAATACTTGAATATTTAAAATATTCTTAAATATTTTTAAGAAATAAATAAAATTTAAATAATGGTTTAAGTAATTTAAAAAAACACATTAATTTTGAGGATAATGTTTCACGGTATTACTGTATGCGACTTGTAAGAATATTTAGACTATTAATTTGCGATAAATATGCACATTTAAATGTATTATAATTAAATGTTACTCACTCACCATTCATGATATATTCCCGTCGCACTCCCACACCTCACTTCACACCACACACTGTCCTTTTCTTCCGTTTATCTATCTGGTCTCGAAATCTGAAATTGAACAATAAAAAAGTTTACGATTTATTCTAATTATGTCGTTAGTTTGGCGTAAATGTCCGAGACACGCGTTTAAATTTTAATGTGGGAGCTTCGCTTTTATTGTTCACACTCAATTTTGCTTAATGGTGATAGTAAAACGCGTCGTTAACGGCCGACTTTTTACAAATCCTTACAACAATTAATGTCGTTTCGAATTTAAATAGTGCCTTTACGTATTTATTACTTGCACGAAAAAAAAAAAACAAACGATAATTGATGATAAAGTAGAAAGGAGTGATTGAGGTCCATCGACGAGGAGTGGAATATAGCGGTTTTATTTTATTGCACAGGGACGGGGAGGCTTTACAGCACCGGCCATTCACTATCAAACGTAGTGAAATGAAAAGTGAACTATTTACGACCACATTAAACGACCGTGTCCGAGGTCTGCCATAACCCTTTACAAATTCACTTTTGCTTTCTTAGATTATTTTCCGTCAAGGTCCCATCCTTGACCATTATTTACGACCACAGTATATATTTTTTGTGGTGTTGTGCAATACTGCCTAACAGTAAATTACACAATGAGGTAGTAAATCTGTGATGTGGGAATCTTACTTCCTGGTAATTTTCGGGTGTACATAAAAAGTAAGAGGGTTATATCAGCAAATAAACATGGGCAGGTTTGAGGAAGGAGTGTTTATTTCATTTAAAAATGTTTACTGAATATAAATATTTATTTTAATATCAAACCATCACTATATCAAAAGATATTAGTTGCTCCATTAATAGAAGAACATTCAGATGAATGTTTTACACTTTCCAGATGTGATTTTTTCATGACTTAATGGTGTTCTACAAAAATATCAGTTAGAAAAGATATATTGGTGTAAACTGATTTTTAATTTTTTTTTTTAAATATAATATTGGTCAATTATTTAGATTTGATCTGTGAACTTTTTATAGAATTATGTTTATAATTTACAAATACAGATTTATGTGAAATAAAGTCGAGATTACATAATCAATTATACATACATACAGTTGTAGTATAAACTTTGAGACAGTAAGGTATAAAAAATATATGTTAGTTGTGAAACTTTCATTGTTTTTTGTAATACAAGAAGACAGTATATAATTAAATTAAAATTCTGTATAAATATTGTTGTGAAACATTTAAATAAGTTTTGTATAAAATAAATTTCTAAAATTATACTGCATAAAATTAAGAAAGGTTAAACAATTTGTCTGTATATAATTAAAAAATTTTTGAAAGTATATTATAAAAAAAAATTGGAACTAATTTAAATAATTTAAAAATTCTTGTAGAATTCTGATAAAATTAATATGTATAAAGTCTGTATAAATTTAAAAGATTAAATATTTAAAACATTTTAATCATTTCTGTATAAACAAAAATACAACCGGTACAGATATTTTATTACTTCTTGTTCCATATAAAATTGAAAGCCGCTGAAAAACATCTTAAGATGCATTATAAACAACTGGAAATGTTTAAAACATTGTAAGTTGTTTTTACAATAAATTTAAAATTGTGTAAACAAATCTATCTTGTGAAACAAGTTATGTATAAAATTATAAGAGTTGTCAAACTTCAATAACAAATATGCCAATTTAAATATTTTCGCATCCTAAAATTTTATACAAAACCGGTACAGTCGTAAAGGTAAATTGTATATTATTTTGAAGAATTTAAAGGTTCCTAAACAGTTGTGTATTAATTTAAGATATTTGTGAAACTTAAGCAGATGTGCAATGAACAGAAATATTTTAAGATTTCTTAGAGAGTTATGTATATAAATGAAGTTCTAATTAAATATCTTATACTATTTAAATATTAAAATTTTTTGGAACAGTTGGGTATAAATTTAAGATATTTGTGAAATTTAAGCAGTTCAGTATAAAATTAATGTTCTAATTAATTATCTTATACTATTTAAATATTAAAAATTTTTTGTACAGTTGTGTATAAATTTAAAATATTTGTGAAACTTGAGCAGATGTATAATGAAATGAAATATTTTAAGACTTCTTATAGAGTTCTGTATAACATTAATGTTCTAATTAAATATCTTTTACTATTAAAATATTAAAATTTTTTTGTACAGTTGTGTATAAATTTAAGATATTTGTGAAACTTGAGCAGATGTGTAACGAAATTAAATATTTTAAGACTTCTTCTAGAGTTCTGTATAAAATTAAAGTTCTAATTAAATATCTTATACTATTTAAATATGTGAAATTTAAGCAGATGTGCAATGAACTGAAATATTTTAAGACTTCTTATAGAGTTCTGTATTCTAATTAAATATCTTATACTATTAAAATATTAAAATTTTTTGTACAGTTGTGTATAAATTTAAGATATTTGTGAAATTTAACTTCTTATAGAGTTCTGTATAAAATTAAAGTTCTAATTAAATATCTTATATTATTTAAATATGGTAAAATATATTATTTAAATATGGTATTTGTGAAACTTAAGCAGATGTGTAACGAACTGAAATATTTTAAGACTCCTTATAGAGTTCTGTATAAAATTAAAGTTCTAATTAAATATCTTATACTATTTAAATATTAAAATTTTTTGGAACAGTTGTGTATAAATTTAAGATATTTGTGAAATTTAAGCAGATATGCCACAAACTGAAATATTTTAAGACTTCTTAGAGAGTTCTGTACAAAATTAAAGTTCTAATTAAATATCCTATACTATTTAAATATATTAAAACTTTATGAACAATTATGTATAAATTTAAGACATTTGAGAAACTTAAGCAGATGTGCAATGAACTGAAATATTTTAAGACATCTTATAGAGTTCTGTAAAAAATTGAGAGAATTCTAATTATATGACTTATACTATTTTAAAACAGTTGTGTATCAATTTAAATATATAACGAACTGAAATATTTTTATACTTATTATAGAGTTCTGTATAAAGTTAAGAGAGTTCTAACTATATATATATTATATTAATTAAATATTTTAAAACTTTCTGAAGAGATGTGTATAAATTGAAGAAATTTTGTAAAGGTTAATAAACATATGCAACAAAATGAAATATTAATCCTATAAAAAATGAGAAAGTTAAAAAGATAAAGGTTTTAAAACTTCTTAAACAGTTGTGTATAAATATAAGATACTTGTAAAACTTCATAAGCAAATACGAGACCAATTTAAAAATATTATATATATTTTTGTAAAAATCTGTGTTAAGTTCGGAGTTAAAAGTTTCTAAACAAACTTATGATACAATTTAGATATTTTAAAACTTCCTTGACAATTTTATATTAAATTAAGAAACTTGTGAACTTTCGAAGAGATTTTATCTACAATTTGAAGTAAAATCGAGTACAAGTATAAAAATTTCCCGTTTCAAAACCAAAGCCCCTTCTTGCAGAACACCTTTCCAATATGGCAGACGGGCACTTCAGTAATTGGTGACTCAACAGTAGACGAGACGTAATGGCGTTCTGTCTAACCCACCGCTTGTACTTAAATAATGCCGTTTATAAGTGTCAAAAAGTCTTAATAATAATGCGAATTTATAATCTGCATGCGCCTCTATGTAGGGGGCTTGTCCGCTATGCTTTTGCAGGCGAAACATTAATTTAAAATTTGCATGCCAGTAGAGAGTCGTTAATATGCATGAAGGGCGAACCGCCTCGGAATTTTAAAAAAAGAGAAGTCGTCTTAAATAGGTATAGGCGGTATTGCAGTCACATTTGTTAAGGGGCATACACTTACATTATTATCGGAATAATTTCGTTGCGTAATCTTGAAATTTACTTAATTGTACCAGGCTAATTTCGACTTGTACATAAATTTTGCATTAATTGCGTAAAATTCTCGTTGTAATTGACGCATAACAATAAACACTGGTTCAGGACTGTATGCCGTAATGAGTCCGATAAACGTGTTTTCCAGCATGTACTTATTTCGGGATTGCACCCGATAGGATCAAGTTCAAAAGTATTTCCACAAAAATTACACGTGTTACATGTTAATTATTTCAATAACTGTAAATCAAGAAATGATACCATCTTTGCAATCAATACTGTTCCATTAGTGAGCAAAGGTGATGGCGAGAACGTACGAAGTTAATGGCAATTTTTGCATTTCCATAAAAGCAGAAGCCAATGTCACTATCAAATCTCCTCAGATTTAAATAGAAAACTTGTTTACAGAAGCTAATGTTCCTGGAGAAAAGTATTTAGTCGAAGTGGAGAACTAAATGAACATTTTATTTTTCAATTATTTTTTTTTTCAAACACTTCTTTATACAAGGTGTTTTAACGCTTAGAACCCGTTCAATAATGAAGAAAATCTAAACATATTTTTTCTATAGTTTCTTCTAAAGATTTAAATTTCAAAAATTGTTTTTTTTTTAATTTCCGTAATCTTTCGACCAATTATTTTATATACTTATATATTTATACTTAGAACACCTTCAATAATGAAGAAAATATAAATATTTTTTTTCTATAATTTCTACTGATGAATTTTTAAGATTTAAATTTCAAAAATTGTTTTTTTTTCTCAAATTTCCGTAACATTTCGTCCAATTGTTTGGAAATTTGGTATGAATTGTTCTAAGGTAAATATCTATAATTCAATGTAAGTTTTTCCTCTTTTTCTCCTCCTATTTTCTATGTCACTGAAAAATTTTAAAAACTGTTAAGCTTTTTATATTATTTGCATAATTTAGAAAAAAAAATGATGTTTATTAATTTTGATTTATCCAACCGTTTTTGAGATATACCACTTTTAATGTTTGAAGAAAATTAATATAAATAATAAAACTGAAATATCTCTGTTTACAGAAGCTAATATTCCCGAAGAAAAGTATTTAGTCGAAGTACAGAACTAAATGATCATTTTATTTGTTAATTATTTTTTTTCAAACACTTTTTTATACAAGGTGTTTTAACACTTAGGACACGTTCAATAATGAAGAAAATCTAAATATTTTTTTTCTATAATTTCTACTGAAGAATTTTTCAGATTTAAATTTCAAAAATTGTTTTTTTTTTCTGAAATTTCCGTAACCTTTCCTCCAATTGTTTGGAAATTTGGTATGAATTGTTCTAAGGTAAATATCTATAATTCAATGTAAGTTTTTCCTCTTTTTTTCCTCCTATTTTCTATGTTACTCAATATTTTTAAAAACTGTTAAGCTTTTTATATTATTTGCATAATTTAGAAAAAAAATGATGTTTATTAATTTTGATTTATCCAACCGTTTTTGAGATATACCACTTTTAATGTTTGAAGAAAATTAATATAAATAATAAAACTGAAATATCTTTGTTTACAGAAGCTAATATTCCCGAGGAAAAGTATTTAGTCGAAGTACAGAACTAAATGATCATTTTATTTTTTAATTATTTTTTTTTTTTTCAAACACTTTTTTATACATGGTGTTTTAACACTTAGGACACGTTCAATAATGAACAAAATCTAAATATTTTTTTTCTATAATTTCTACTGAAGAATTTTTCGGATTTAAATTTCAAAAATTGTTTTTTTTTCCTCAAATTTCCGTAACCTTTCGTCCAATTGTTTGGAAATTTGGTATAAATTGTTCTAAGGTAAATTATCTATAATTTTTCCTCTTTTTCTCCTCCTATTTTCTATGTCACTGAATATTTTTAAAAACTGTTAAGCTTTTTATATTATTTGCACAATTTAGAAAAAAAAAATGCTGTTGATTAATTTTGATTTATCCAACCGTTTTTGAGATATTCCAATTTTAATGTTTGAAGAAAATGAATATGAATAATAAAACTGAAATATCTCTGTTTACAGAAGCTAATATTCCCGAAGAAAAGTACTTAGTCGAAGTACAGAACTAAATGATCATTTTATTTTTTAATTATTTTATTAAACACTTCTTTATACTCGGTGTTTTAATACTTAGAATACGTTCAATAATGAAGAAAGTCTAAATATTTTTTTTCTATAGTTTCTTCTAAAGAATATTTCAGATTTAAATTTCAAAAATTGTTTTTTTTACATAAATTTCCGTAACCTTTTGTTCAATTGTTTGGAAATTTGATATGAATTATTCTAAGGTACACATCTACAATTCAATGTAAGTTTTTCCTCTTTTTTCCTCCTATTTTCCATGTCACTGAATATTTTTAAAAACTGTTAAGCTTTTTATATTATTTGCATAATTTAGAAAAAAAATGATGTTTATTAATTTTGATTTATCCAACCGTTTTTGAGATATACCACTTTTAATGTTTGAAGAAAATTAATATAAATAATAAAACTGAAATATCTTTGTTTACAGAAGCTAATATTCCCGAGGAAAAGTATTTAGTCGAAGTACAGAACTAAATGATCATTTTATTTTTTAATTATTTTTTTTTTTTTCAAACACTTTTTTATACAAGGTGCTTTAACACTTAGGACACGTTCAATAATGAACAAAATCTAAATATTTTTTTTCTATAATTTCTACTGAAGAATTTTTCAGATTTAAATTTCAAAAATTGTTTTTTTTTCTCAAATTTCCGTAACTTTTCGTCCAATTGTTTGGAAATTTGGTATGAATTGTTCTAAGGTAAATTATCTATAATTTTTCCTCTTTTTCTCCTCCTATTTTCTATGTCACTGAATATTTTTAAAAACTGTTAAGCTTTTTATATAATATTTGCACAATTTAAAAAAAAAATGCTGTTGATTAATTTTGATTTGTCCAACCGTTTTTGAGATATACCAATTTTAATGTTTGAAGAAAATGAATATAAATAATAAAACTGAAATATCTCAAAAACAGCTACGTGAATCAAAATTAATCAAGGGCAACTTTTATTTTTAAAAATGTAGAGAATATGAAAAGTTTAATAGTTTTAAATAATATTCAGTGGCGTAGAAAATAGAAGAATAGAAAAAGTTTATATTGAATTGTAGGTATGTATTATATTATCCTATATATACTAAATTTAGACATGATAGTGCCAAAGTTTACGCAAATATGAGGAAAAAACAATTTTTGAAATTAAAATTTGAGGGTTTGTATTTTCTTAATGGCAAAAATGTGTCTTCATTACTGGACATCTCCTAATGTTAGAAATATCTTGTATTTAACTTGGTACATTGAAACAAATTAAAAATACCTGTGCCCAAAATAATCCAAGAAAAAAATAAAGTAAATTTAATTTATTAAACGTCTCTGCATCTAATAAGAAAATAATCCACCATCTGGCATCTGCAGCAGATGACGGTCCACGTTTAAAATTATATCGTGCGAAAAATGCAGACGCGATGTTGATGAAAAGAAAATTGCCAGTCCCAATTAACCAAGCATCTGAATATTATTCGCAGGTGGCATATCAAAGGGTGTGAACGTGATCTGTTATTTAATTTTGTCTTAACGGCCGTGGAGGACGGGGGATATTCGATAATTAGGAAAAATATGGACGGAGGAGGAAAACATTCGCAGTGTAAAGGGTTCATTACGCTGATTATGTTTTCTGTTATCGCCGTGTGGTGTGTCTACTTTCTGTGTTTTGGCTAGATTAAATTGGGCACGTTTCTCTCAATATTACAAAGTATATTTGTGAATTTGTGTATGCACAAAACACTTCCGTGATGAAAATATACAAGTACTTTTTTTAGCTGAATTGTTTTTGGGCTTAATTTTTGCAGTTCCCATTCATCATCTTCAGTATCAATGTATCCATTTTTAAGAAATGTCAGACCTTCAACGCTGAGTTCGTTATAACCCCACAGGCAAAAACCGACGTGACTGTATTCCTAGATGTTGTTTCGTGTCAAATCCATTATTTATATAAAGGGGCTGTATCTGGAGGGTGTCGTTTAGGAGTGGGGAAGCTCGAACTCTAACTCAATTGATTAAGAGAAAAGACAGAAATGTTTACTGGCTTTAAATCACGATATTCTTTTAAAAAATGATTCTTTATCATACTTTCAATAGATACGGGGAGCTTATAATTTTAAATGGGGGTGAGACGGTGAACTAATATTATAGAAGGTACAAAATATGAAATACTGATACCAAATTTCTATAAAATCATAATAATAATAAAAAAACATTTTGATCAACATTTTCTATTGACCTTAAACTGTATTTGTTAAGATATTAAAAATGTTAAATTAAAGTATTTTTCAAATTGTTAAATTTTGAAATATTTAAAAAAGTCATGTTTAACTCGATTTGTTCAAAATATTGAATTATGTAATAATTTTGAAAATTTTATATTCGTTTATAAAAAAAATTGTTTGAAAATACTTTTGTCGTTTATAATGATCGAAATATTCATTTATAATATTTTTTAAGCTGTTAAATTTTGAAGTATTAAAAAAAATTGTGGGAGTACTATTTTATTCGAGCTTTTCAAAATATTTAATTATGTAGTACTAAAATTATAAAATTATTTGAAAATATTGTTTTCAAAATTGTTTAAAATATTGAATTATGTAGTATTAAAAAATATTTAAACATTCATTTATGGGGAACAAATTGTTAAATTATAGGAATTTTCTAAATGTTGAAATTTGAGTTATTTAAACAAAACAAGCATCATTTTTGTTTGAGCTGTTCAAAATGTTGAACTATGTAGTATTTGAAAAAAGAATTATTTGTAAATATTCATTTTACTTTAAATGTTCAAAATGTTAAAATATAAAATGTTTTTTTAAATATTAAAAAAAAAAAAAACAAGGAGACGCACTAATTTATTCGATCTGTTCAAAATATTGAATTATATAGCATTGAGTAATAGAATTACTTGAAAATATTATTTTCAAGATGGTTCAAAATGTTGAATTATGTAAAATATATTTGAACATTTTATACTCCTTTATAGTACATATAATATACAATTATAATATTTTTCTAAATATTGAAATTTGAATTATTTAAAGAAAAAAAGTAAAAATATCATTTTTGTTTTAACTGTTCAAAATGTTGAATTATGTAGTACTTGAAAAAAGAATTATTTGAAAATATTAATTTCACTTAAAATGTTCAAAATGTTAAAATACAATATATATTTTTCAAAATGTTTAATTTTGAAATATTAAAAAAAAAAAAACATAGAGAAGGACTATTTTATTCGATCTGTTCAAAATATTTAATTATGTAGCATTGAGTAATAGAATTACTTGAAAATATTATTTTCAAGATGGTTCAAAATGTTGAACTATGTAAAAAATGTTCGAACATTTTATATTCATTTATAGTATATATAATATTAAATTATAATATTTTTCTAAATGTTGAAATGGAATTATTTAAAGAAAAAATGTAAAAACTGTTCAAAATGTTAAATTATGTAGTACTTGAAAAATGAATTATTTGAAAATATTAATTTTACTTAAAATGTTCAAAATATTAAAATACAATATATATTTTTCAAAATATTTAATTTTGAAATATTAAAAAAAAACATAGAGAAGCACTATTTTATCCGATCTGTTCAAAATATTTAATTATAGAGTATTGAATTACATGAAAATATTATTTTCAAGATGGTTCAAAATGTTGAATTATGTAAAAAATGTTTGTACATTTTATATTTATTTTTAATATATACAATATATAATATTAAATTATAATATTTTTCTAAATGTTGAAATTGAATTATTTAAAGAAAAAAAGTAAAAACATCATTTTTGTTTTAACTGTTCAAAATGTTAAAATATAATATGTATATTTCAAACTGTTTATTTTAGAAACAATAAAAAAAAATAAGGAAACGCACTATTTTATTCAAGCTGTTCAAAATATTTAATTATTATTAGTATTTTCAAAATTGTTCAAAATGTTGAATTATATAGTATTAAAAATATTTAAACATTTTACATTCATGTATAATGAACAAAATGTCAAATTATAGTATTTTTCTAAATGTTGAAATTTGAATTATTTAACAAAAGTACAGAACGTTAAATTATTAAAAATTATTTGAAAACATTAGTTTTAAATAAAATGTTGAGAAAAAATAAAGAAGATTATATTTTATTTTGTTTTATTCTAGTTGTTCAAAATATTGAATTATGTAGTCTTTAAATTTAAATAAATAATAAATTCTTTTAGAATTTAAGAAAATATTGTATATTTCAAACTGTTTATTTTAGAAACAATAAAAAAAATGAGGAAAGGTACTATTTTATTCGATCTGTTCAAAATATTTAATTATGTAGTATTAAAATAATAAAATTCTTTGAAAATAGTATTTTCAAAATTGTTCAAAATGTTGAATTATATAGTATTAAAAATATTTAAATATTTTACATTCATGTATAATGAACAGAATGTTAAATTATAGTACTTTTCTAAATGTTGAAATTTGAATTATTTAACAAAAGTACAGAACGTTAATTTATTAAAAATTATTTGATAATATTAGTTTTAAATAAAATGTTCAAAATGTTAAAATATAATATATATTTTTTAAACTGTTTATTTTAGAAACATTAATAAAAATAAGGAAAGGCACTATTTTATTCGATCTGTTCAAAATATTTAATTTGTAGTATTAAAATAATAAAATTATTTGAAAATAATATTTTCAAAATTGTTCAAAATGTTGAATTATATAGTATTAAAAATATTTAAATATTTTACATTCATTTATAATGAACAGAATGTTAAATTATAGTATTTTTCTAAATGTTGAAATTTGAATTATTTAACAAAAGTACAGAACGTTAAAGTTATTTTTTTTTAATGTTGTAGTTTGAATTATTTTAAAAAAAGCAAACATCTGAAAATTTAATTTTTGTTTGAGATGTTCAAAATGTTGAATAATGTAGTTTCTAAGAAAGGAATTATTTTAAAGCATTATTTTCATTTATAATGTTCAATAGATATGGGGAGCTTAAAATGGGGAGGAGACGGTTAACTAATATTATGGAAGGAAAAAAATATGTAAAATTGATACCGAATATCTATATAATCATTTAAATCATTTAAACAAACACTTTTACTAATTTAACATTACTTCTGGGTGAGTTTATTGAATTAATATATATTTTTGTATAATACAAGACCTTAAACTGTAGATATTTTATATCATAATGTTCATAACTAGTTTATTTAGTTATTGTCCAAAAATGGCTTGACCAATAAGCAACAAAGTAGTCATTATTATCCAGTCGTTTTAGTATGAACATAAAATGTCCAGGTAAGTGTATGAAATTTTCCTATTCAACTCAGAAGTCTAATTTGCATTCTCCATATTTTATCTAGTCGGTGAGACAAATATAATCATAGAAAAGTTTGTTTATACAAAGGCTATTACGTCACCCCGAATGGAAATTGCATGTGTTCCCAACGGGTCCTACCCCACTTCGTCTTGCCTTCGGCATCGGAATATGCAAATCCCTCCATCGCAATTCGGCACCGAAACAATATGCCACCGGTAATGTTCGCCAGTCGCTAATACGAAAACTTGCGCGAATTTACGATTTCCTATTTGATTTTCCCGCATTTGCATTCACTTTGACATCAATGGCGAAATGCTTTTACCATTTTTCATCAATGATCCCAGTTTGAAAACTTGCAACGGTTTTTCTATTTTTGCTTCTGGTCTAGCCGCCTTCTTATTCGAAATCGATCGGCGAATATCTAACTTTGTAATACTGCAAAGTGCATGGAATATAAATTGCCTATTTTTATATTATTTTAAAAGAATGATCCTGGAGGAAATGAGACACGATTCCTTAATAAGGGCGAAGCTCTCCGGGCTGCCGCTTAATCAGCTCTTTCGCATTTTATGATAAAAAAAGTTTTCTTTTGAATATTTAATTTACTTAAATACCTTCCAATTTTTTAAGTATTTACAATTTACAAATAAAAACGGAAAGTTTCAGAGGCACCACAAAATCCCCATATAATAAAGGTTTACGATCACATTTCCATCAAGCGCAGCACGAGGAAAATATGAAAACCGCAGACTAAATGACCCAGGTTCTCCTAACATTTGATTCTAGAGCCGGACGCAACAAGAATAGTTTTCCATCAGAGAGAATGCAGCGGGAAAATGTATGAGGTACATAAAGTAAAAGAGCCCGGGAATTCCGATAGATATTTCGCGAGATTGTACAAATACCTGGAAGATTGCATTAGATCGGATGACTTTCGGGCTAGAAATTGTATGTTCTAAGTAAATTCTTATCAAACAAAGTGTGCGAGACCTCCATTTCCGGCACAATGTGAAAAGTAAATTGAGATTGTGTCAACCGAAAAAATTCCACGAATTTATTACATCCCCTTTATGCCAAAATAATATGGGAAACAGAAAATTTAAGTGAAACAACTTTTCTAAATGAGATTATTCTTTGTAAACATTCAATTGTTCAAAAATTGTATTTAAGAACAAAAAAATGTGTTCATAATATAGAATTGAAGACTGTAAAAACTAAAGTGAAAAATTAATATGTTTAAAAAAACATTATAGGCAAACATTACTTTATTTATTTTATTTGAAATATTCAAAATGTTAAATTGTAATAGTTTTGAAAATATTAAATGTTATTATATAAAAAAAAAAAACAAAAAATTCTTTTATTCTAGCTTTATTTTATTCAATCTGTTCAAAATATTGATTTATGTAGTGTTTAAATTAAAATAAATAATTTGTTTTAGAATTTAAGAAAAAAATGTATAATATATTATAATTTGTGAATCTTGAAGTATTTAAAAAAAAAATGAAAGCATTATTTTATTTTGTATGTTCAAATTATTCAATTATGTAGTTCTTATATTAAAGTAAATAATAAATTGATTTAGATGTTAAAAAAATGTATTTTTGTCTTAGACACTGAATTTTGATGTATTAAAAAAATGTTGAAGCATTATGTTATTCTAGTTATTCAAAATTTTGAATTATGTAGCTCATAAATTAAAATAAATAATAAACTGTTTGAGATTTTGTGAAAAAATAAAGAAGATTATGTATTTTGTTTTATTCTAGTTGTTCAAAATATTGAATTATGTAGTCTTTAAATTTAAGAAAATATTTATAAGATTATATTACAATTTGTGAATTTTGAAGTATTTAAATAAAGTGGAAGTATTATTTTAATGTATATGTCCAAATTATTCAATTATGTAGTTCTTATATTAAAATAAATAATTAATTGGTTTAGATGTTAAAAAAATGTATTTTTGTCTTAAATATTGAATTTTGCACCATTAAAAAAACATATATATAATTCAAAATATTGAATTAAATTAAAATAAATAATAAATTATTTTATATTTTGAGAAAAAATTATGCAAATTATATTTTATTTTGTAGTTTTGAAGTATTTAAAGAGAAACATGTTGAAGCATTATTTTATTCTAGCTGTTCAAAATATTGAATTATGTAATCTTTAAATTAAAATAAATAATAATTTGATTTAAATGTTAAAAAAAATGTATTTTTGTCTTAAATATTGAATTTTGAAGTAAAAAAAAAACATGTTGAACATGTTGTTGAAGCATTATTTTATTCTAGTTATTCAAAATATTGAATTATGTAGTCTTTAAATAAAATAAATAATAAAATAATAATGTTTTAGATTTTGATAAAAATAAAAAAGATTATATTTTATTTTGTTTTACGTGTTGACTTTTGAAGTATTTAGAAAGAAACATGTTAAAGCATTATTTTATTCTAGTTGTTCAAAATATACGTAGTCCTTATATTAAAATAAACAATAAATTGATTTTACGTTAAAAAATGTATTTTTGTCTCAGATATTGAAATATGAAGTATTTAAAACATGTTAAAGCATTATTTTATTCTAGTTATTCAAAATATTGAATTATGTAGCCCTTAAATTAAAATAAATAATAAATTATTTTAGATTTTTCGAAAAAATTAAGTAGATTATATTTTATTTTGTTTTACATGTTGACTTTTGAAGTATTTAAAAAGAAACATGTTAAAGCATTATTTTATTCTAACTGTTCAAAATATTGAATTATGTAGTCTTTAAATTAAAATAAATAATAGATTAATTTAAATGTTAAAAAAATGTATTTATGTCTTAGGTATTGAATTTTGTAATAAATGGTTCAGAAGTTAAAAAAATGTACAAGATTATTTTATATTTTGTTTCAGAATGTTAATATTTAAAAGAATTATTTTTCTTATTAATAAAAAAAATTATAATGGTACCAATAAATACTGAACATGAGTGTTCCGTTCCATTATTAGTGATTAAATGTTAAATGAGAGGCCTTTTTAAATTTGGTTAATTGATTCGGCATTGGATTTGCATATCGCATTCATTCCCTGTATCGATTGTAGTCCACAATTTCGTTTATCTGCGTGACGACTTATGAACCAATATTTATAAATTATGGGAATATGTTAAGAGATTTGTTTGTTATGCACTTATTAAAAGGTTAATGCGGTTCATTTCGGTTTGTTATTTTAAAACTTAATCATAATTGTAATAAATCACATTTGATTAACGCTTAAGGTGGTTACAAAGATAAACAAAGTTGTTAATAGTGTAATTTGTTTGTCTTATAAAGTTATTTTATATTGACATGAGAAATGTAAATTCATCTCACGTATCATATTAATTGACTTTAATAATACCAATATTTCAATAAATAATCGTTCATACAATACAATTAATATGTCATGATGCTAGTCAGGTTTTTCTTAATTACAATTTGTAAACATTTCCAAGAAATATGTTGGTGTAAATAAACTAAATTGTTGGAAATAATTATGCAAAAGAATATTTTTTTAATAATAAATAATTTATTTTATTTATTACAATAAAATATGTCGATGTCTTATTTAGAATAACACATGAAATTAAGAAAAATAGTTTCAAAATGCTAAGTTTTAAAAAAGCATTATGTAAATGTATTATTTTTGTATGAGCTGTTCAAAATATTAAATTATACAATATTTAAAAAAATATATATATTTTTGAACACGTTATTCTAATTCATAATGTTCAAAACGTTGTTTATAGTTTTTATTGTTCAAATATTGAATTAAAGTATTTAAAAGAAAGAATCATGTAAATGTATTATTTTTGTATGAGCTGTTCAAAATAATAAATTATACTGTATTTAAAAAAATAATTATGTTTTTGAACACATTATTTTAATTCATAATGTTCAAAATGTTGTTTATAGTTTTTATTGTACAAATATTGAATTGAAGTATTTAAAAAAAGAGCCATGTAAATGAATTATTTTTGTATCAGCTGTTCAAAATATTAAATTATACAATATTTAAAAAAATAATTATATTTTTGAACGCATTATTCTAATTCATAATGTTCAAAATGTTGTTTATAGTTTTTATTGTTCCAATATTGAATTGAAGTATTTAAAAAATGAACCATGTAAATGTATTATTTTTGAATGAGCTGTTCAAAATATTAAATTAAACAGTATTTAAAAAAATAATTATGTTTTTGAACACATTATCTTAATTTATAATGTTCAAAATGTTATGTAAATGTATTATTTTTGTATCAGCTGTTCAAAATATTAAATTAAACAATATTTAAAAAAATAATTATGTTTTTGAACACATTATTCTAATTCATAAAGTTCAAAATGTTGTTTCTAATTTTAATTGTTCAAATATTGAATTGAAGTATTTAAAAAAAGAACCATGTAAATGAATTATTTTTGTATCAGCTGTTCAAAATATTAAATTATACAGTATTTAAAAAAATAATTATGTTTTTGAACACATTATTCTAATTCATAATATTCAAAATGTCGTTTATAATTTTTATTGTTCAAATATTGAATTGAAGTATTTGAAAAGAGAACCATGTAAGTGTATTAGTTATGTATGAGCTGTTCAAAATATTAAATTATACAGTATTTAAAAAAATAATTATGTTTTTGAACACATTATCTTAATTTATAATGTTCAAAATGTCGTTTATAGTTTTTATTGTTCAAATATTGAATTGAAGTATTTGAAAAGAGAACCATGTAAATGTATTATTTTTGAATGAGCTGTTCAAAATATTAAATTATACAATATTTAAAAAAATAATTATGTTTTTGAACACATTATCTTAATTTATAATGTTCAAAATGTTGTTTACAGTTTTTATTGTTCAAATATTGAATTGAAGTGTTTAAAAAAAGAACCATGTAAATGTATTATTTTTGTATCAGCTGTTCAAAATATTAAATTAAACAATATTTAAAAAAATAATTATGTTTTTGAACACATTATTCTAATTCATAAAGTTCAAAATGTTGTTTCTAATTTTACTTGTTCAAATATTGAATTGAAGTATTTAAAAAAAGAACCATGTAAATGAATTATTTTTGTATCAGCTGTTCAAAATATTAAATTAAACGGTATTTAAAAAAATAATTATGTTTTTGAACACATTATTCTAATTCATAATATTCAAAATGTCGTTTATAATTTTTATTGTTCAAATAATGAATTGAAATATTTGAAAAGAGAACCATGTAAGTGTATTAGTTATGTATGAGCTGTTCAAAATATTAAATTATACAGTACTTAAAAAAATAATTATGTTTTTGAACACATTATCTTAATTTATACTGTTCAAAATGTCGTTTATAGTTTTTATTGTTCAAATATTGAATTGAAGTGTTCAAAGAAAGAACCATGTAAATGTATTATTTTTGTATGAGCTGTTCAAAATATTAAATTATACAGTATTTAAAAAAATAATTATGCTTTTGAACACATTATTTTAATTCATAATGTTCAAAATGTTGATTCTAATTTTTATTGTTCAAATATTGAATTGAAGTATTTAAAAAAACAACCATGTAAATGTATTATTTTTGTATGAGCTGTTTATAATATTAAATTATACAGTGTTTAAAAAAATAATTATGTTTTTGAATACATTATTTTAATTCATAATGTTCAAAATGTTGTTTCTCATTTTTATTGTTCAAATATTGAATTGCAATAATTAAAAAAGAAGCATGTAAATGTATTATTTTTGTATGAGCTGTTCAAAATATTAATTATACTGTATTTAAAAAAAATAATTATGTTTTTGAACACATTATTCTAGTTCATAATGTTCAAAATGTTGTTTATAGTTTTTATTGTTCAAATATTGAATTGAAGTGTGTAAAAAAGAACCATGTAAATGTATTATTTTTGTATGAACTGTTCAAAATTTTGAATTATGTAGTATTTAAAAAAATTATAATGTATTTGAACAAATTATTTTAATTCATAGTATTACAAAATGTTGTTTATAGTATTTTTTGGTGTCTAATATTGAATTGAAGTATTTTAAAAAAGATTCATACGAAAGTATTATGATAGTATTCTTTTGTTTAAGCTGTTTAAAATGTTGAATTGTATTATAACCTTTAGACATTTTGCTAAAATACTTATAAAAGGATACAACGATTATAAAACTGTGCCTCAGCAGAGTACGTTGATCTGTAGTACAAATAATTTAAAAAATCGCTTGCTTAATTTTAAATTTGCTTCGGCGTCATCAACGCAAAAATTCCCCATAAAATAATCAGACGTAATTTGAAATAACCAAAGTACACTCTGTAAAAACTCAAATTAAACACGTGCCAATTAAAATAATCGACAACATCTCCGATCAGACGTCATGACCTCAGTTTTAATATAAATGTAAATTTCCCCTTTGCAGACACGTGAATTTAAATTTAAAAAAGCACATCCAGACAAATGGACACGTCCGAAAGCTTAACGTTTAACATTAAAACTTTTCCAATCTGGCGAAAATCTCCGACACGGATTTAGGCAGGCAAGTTTGATGGCGGCATGGACGTGTGTCAACTGTAAAATATCGTGTCCAGCTCCGAATATTTGTCTTCATTAAAAATAATCTGACTAGTTTCTCCAATGGTGCTCTAGAAATTTATACTCTCTCAATCACTCAGCTCATATTTCATTAAATAAAATTCATTTCAGCAGATCCTCCAATTCCATCCAGACTAAAACCCGGACGTGTCCATAATTTAAATCGATCGCCTTCGGAAGTCGTTCATTCAGAAAACTAGTTTAACTTCCACAGTTTCCAACTTCAAAATTAGTTCGGTCCGAATGGATGCCGTCGGTTTTTTTCACCGAAGCGACTGGCACTGTTGTACCGTTGTGGACAACCATTTTCGGGGTGAACAATGCGATCCCCCGTCGTGCGGATCCCTCCGTTTTTGCATCGGTCGTCGCGCTCCACATGAGAATCGTCTGGAGATTGCATTTAGTTGAAGGACGGCCACCCAATGGATGCAATATTGACTGGGTGCGCGCGCCTTCTGAGCAATCCAACTCAATGGCGCTATTCTGGTACCTACTACTACAAGTGTTGTTCCATTTTATCGTTCTAGTGATGTAACACTTTGGAGGGTCCAGTGAACGATTTGTAATTGGTTTCTAGTTGATGGGGTCACTATTATTAGTTAACATTGTCTTTATTTCAATGGGGACTAATGACCAAAACTTCCATCTCTTTGGACCGACAACTTTGGACAAGTTTAGATATTTAATTAATAAAATTTTATTAAACATGGTTAGACATGTTCTTATAAATACATAACATTATAATGAAATATCAAAAATATTATTTTGCTAATAAAAAAATTACAAAAACATTACACTACACTCTAAATTATAAAAATCTCTTTTATTTTAATATTATTTTTGGAGAAAATATAATATTATTTATTATGATAGTTTGTTATTTATTACAATAATGATTAATAAATATCGAAATTTAAAATTCTAATAATATGTTTAAATTATTCCTAATAAATTGTTACAAATTTTCATTAAAAAAAATTAAAATTTTGAAAAATATCCTATTCCAAAATTTGAAATTTTTTTTATCAAATAATTTTTTAATTAATTAAAAATTAAAATTTTGTATTTTACATTTTTTTAAGAAAATCAATTTTGATACAGAGAAACAAATCATATTGAAAATCTCTTTAATTTTTACAAAATAAATTCTAACAAATAAATTAAAAAGATCAGTTGTGTCACAGAATGTTTTTTTTTAATTCACAATTTTTTTAATCAATTTTGATTTAGAAAAATATCCTATATTTAAAAAGTCAATAATTTATTTTTAATTTTAACAAATTAAAAAAATATAAATAAATTCATTTTGATAAAGAATATAGAAAGAAGACGTTACTCAATTTTAATTTTTCATTTAAATATCTTTAAAAAATCTTTAACTAAAAAGAAGAATTTTAATACTGAAAATTATATATTTTAAGAACTAATAGTCAATCTTTATCTGAAATTTTAATGTTTTCTTCTGAAAATATTAAAATATTTTCGTTTTTTTAAGAAATGTTAATATTAATCAATATATTATTTTTTTCTTTTGAATATGGCTAAAAATGGTTGATATTTTAACAAACCTTTAACTAAAAAATTACATTTTTTAAGTAATTACAGTCACACTTATCAGAATATTAAGTTTTCTTTTGAAAATTTTAAAAAAATTATATTTTAAGAAATTTTCATTAATTAAAATTTTATTTTGATATAGTTAATGTACTTTTTTCAATTTACATTTTTAAAAGAAAATATGAATATTTACCAAAATATGAATATTTATTAATATATTAAAATTTCATTTGAATATAATATAAATTTGTTGATATTTTATCAAATCTTTAAATCTTTAAATTAAAAAATCAATTTTAATATAGAAAATTTTAGTTTTTAAGTAATAATAGTCAATCTGTTTAAGAAATTAAAATTTTTGTTCTTTAAATAATAAATAAAATTGAATATTCATCAATTAAAAATTCAATTTGTATATGAGAATATATGAACAGTTTGAAATTTTTAAAGAAAAAAAACTTTAACAATATATCAAAATCTACTATGGAAAGTAACATAATAAAAAATTATTCATATTCTAACAAATGTTCTTTAATTAATAAACTGATAGACAAACGCATTTTTTTAAATAACATTTTAATAAAATAATAATCAAAAATATTAATATTTTCCTTTAATTAATACAAAATTTACATTCTAACAAATTTTCAATAAATTAAAATTTAATTCTGAATCAGAAACATGCTTTTTAATTTACATTATTTTATGAAAAATTTAATATTTTTCAAAATATTATTTTTCCTTTGTATATGGCAAACAAACAGTTTATATTTAAAAAAAAAAACTTTAATTAAAAAATCGATATTAATATAGAAAATTATATTTTTTAAAAAGTTATAGTTAAATTTTATCAGAATTTTAAATCTTCTTAAGTCTTAAATTCTAAAAAATTTACATTTTAAGTATTGTAGTGTTTATTAATTAAAATTTTATTTTAATAGAGTAATGTATTTTTTTCTATTTATATTTTTTAAAGAAAAAATGAATATTTATAAAAATATTTTTTTCTTTTGAATATAATAAAAAAATTGTTGATATTTTAACAAATCTTTAATACAAAGTCAATATGCTAACATTGGTTTTAAAACTATGTTTTTTAAGAAACAATGGTCAATCTTTATCAGAATCTTAAATTCTTCTTTTGAAAATACTTAAAATTTATATTTATTTAAAAGAGAAAATGAATATTTATTAAAATATTAATTTTTCCTTTGAATATAAAAAAATTGTTGATTTTTTATCATTAAAATTTATATTTAAAAAATCAATTTTAATATACAAAATTTTAGTTTTTAATAAATAATAGTCAATCTGTTTAAGAATTTAAATTTTTTTTGAAAATAATAAATAAAATTAAATTTTGATCAATTAAAAATTCAATTTATATATGAATTTGAAATTTTTAAATAAAAAAACTCTTCTTTAATAATTATTATTTAACATCATATTAAAATTTTTTATTGAAAATAACATAATAAAAAATTATTTATATTCTAACAAATGTTCTTTAATTAAAAACCGAATCGACATTTTTTAAATTAACATTTTTAATAAAATAATGAAATATATCAATTTAATCAATATGAAATTTATTAACATTCTTATAAATTTTCAATAAATTAAATATTCAATTTTGATACAGAAATATACATTATAAAAATTTACTTTTTTAAGAAATAACAATCAATATTTACCAAAAAATAAATTGGAAGTAATTTAAAAAATATATTTTAACAAATTTCTATTAAAAAATCAATTTTATTATGAAAAATTTTTAAGAAATTTACTTAAGTATTAAATTTTCAGTAAAAAATAATTATATTGATTTTTTTATAAATTTTTATTATGAAAATAGTTTTATATAATAATATATATTTCAACAAAGTTTCAGTAATTAAAAAACAAATTGTAATATACAAATTACTTCAGAAATTCATATTGGTAGTTAAGTTATAACAAATTTAAAATTAGTTTTTGCATGAAAATATAGTTTATGTATTTTACATGGCTTTTTATCATACAATTGTTTTTATTTCTTTTATTAATATTATAAAATTTGGAATAAATTATTATATCTTTTTAATAGATATTTATATTTAATTTTTTACCTGGTTTGCAACAGTATTATATTTAATAATATAACTAATTTAAGTATGTAATTTAAAGTTGATAACCGTAGAAATAAAATATATTTTACAAAATTTTTTGTAACTAGAACAACACTCGATGCGGGTTCAGACATTTCTTATAGATTTGACGCCCTAAAATAGGGGTTATCAGCTGCACTATGCATTTTTGATCCCGTATATTTGTATCGGACACCAGACATATGTGCAGATCTGAGGGGACGGCGTCGATGCCGTCTCGCGAGAGCTTTTCCCTGAATTTGTGGCGATATCGGCAAATAAGTTTCCGTTGTCGCTATAAATAAATAAAAATCTCCCGAAATTGACAGAGGGACCGCTTGTAGATTTCTAAGCACCAACTTTATAAAATCATGAAGAAGTAGTCAACTATATATGTTTCAGTTCCAATAATCAAACTATAAAGCATTAATTGTCATTAACAGAGATATTAAAAATGTATATTATTTTTATAAAGACCACTTTAAACGTATTTAATTTTATTTCTTTATTGTACATTTCATTTATTATGATTTAAAAGAAGTTATACATTAAAATATTTATATGTTCTTTTATACCTAAATTTGAGATATAGATTAGATAATATTATTCAATAATTATGAAGGCATTAATTGTTAAGATATAATTATAGGTAAAATATAGTTAAATAAAAAAGTGGCAGAATGCCCATTTGGTACATGTAGCGGTCGTGTGGCCGTTTTAAAAAAATGCGTGCATAAAAAGATAATGTCATTTTTACGATGTTGCAGGAATCGGCGGACGTCGAACGGCGTAACGTGGGGGTCATACATGTGTGAAAAGTGGGTCACGACGGTGTCGGGTGGCGGATCAACACAAAACATGACATAACATTCCGTCCATAAACCATGATTTTATGACGAGGCAACGACACGACCGCGTTAACTGCCGCCGTTCCGAGGCGGCCGCCACGAAGGTCGTTCGTTGACAGTGAAAATGATGCTTAATGTCCAATAAAATATTTATATCGGCATCCGTTGTTTATAGTTTTACTTTGGTTTTACGATTACACAACAAACTTACGCCACTAACCAGCCGGAGGTTTATTGGGGAAGGTCGGACGTTAACATCCGTTTTTATGGCCGTTTACATAAAATCAGGATTCGTCATCGTTTTAAAACCCGGAATTATCTCGTTTATTTCGTTTATAAGGGTCATTAAACTTTTTTTTTAATGTACAAACGTCCGAATTAAAAACATTAATACGTACAACTTAATATTGCAATAAACAAATTTGTACTAAAATATCTTCAAAATATATCGTTGAAAACATTTCTTCACAAAAAATTAGCCCCTTTAAGTTATCTAACATTTATTCTTAATCATTAGTAATTAAAATTTTTATATAAAAATATTGTTTAATAAAGAAATAATTTAAACTTTGTATATTAAAAATTAAGCAGACAAAATAGCTTTGTAACAAACTTCTTATTTGTATCTATACACAAAATAAAATAATACGATGATTTTGAATACCAAATTCAAGACGATCTATGAACGACTTAAATCACCATTTTAAATAAAAAACATTAACAAATAATTAAATATAGCACAAGATTTTAGTAAAAAATGTATTTTCTTGTTTCTGACAAAAATGAAAATGCTTCTTTAAATAAAAAAAAAATTAAACATGAAACATTTTTAATTGTAGGATTGTAATTTGCAATAATTAAATTGGTAATGTTTCAAAAAGTTATATTAAAAATTTAGGAACGTGATTCAAATTCGAATAAAAATAATTAATATAATACAAAGTTAATTCAAGTTGGTAGAATATAAAAATTAAATAATATTATAAAAATATCAATTTTTTTTCACAAATTTAAAACTGAATAATTTGTGAAGAATTTTCAAATGAATAAAAAAATCTTAAATAATATTGAATAAACAATTAATGTAAAGATTAAGATATTAAGACAATATTTAAAAAATTAATATTAATAAAAATAATATTTTATAAAAATTTTAAAAATTATGCAAAAATATTTTTAATTTTAAGACACATAATATAAATAAATTTGTAATATCCCAAAAATAATTATTAAATTATAAAATTAGAATATTATAGATTACAGATTTCATAAAAATTAAATCGTGATATTAAAAAAATCATTTTTTTACCACAAATTTAAAATTGAATAATTTGTGAAGAAAATTCAAATGAAAAAAAAATCTTAAATAATGTTATTAAATATTAAATAAACAATTAGTACTAATATTAAGTGTTATTTATTAAAATGTCAAATTGTTGTTAAGTTACAAAATAATATTATTTAAACTAAAACTATATAATGTTATATCAAATAATTTAAAAAAATAAATGTAAAATTAAAAAAAAAAAGAAAAATAAATATCAGTATAAATATAATAAAAATAATAATTTTAATATAATAAAAAAAAAGATTTAAAAAATGAATTCTAAGAAAAGATTAAGACATTAAAACTAAATTTAAAATACTATAAAAAATTAATAATAATATTAAAATTGAATAAAATTATGCAAGAAACATTTATAATTTTAAGATTGTAATTTGCAATAAATAAATTTATAATATCCCATAAGGTTATATTAAAAATCTAAGAATATGATTTAAAATCGAAGAAGTACTAATAAAATAATTAATATATTATAAAATTAGAAAATTACAGATTACAGATTTAATAAAAATTAAATCATAAATAAAAAAATCAGTTTTTTTACCACAAAATTTATGATTGAAAAAGTAATTTGTTAAGAATATTTTCAAATGTATAAATAAAAATCTTAAATAATTTAATATATCACGGGTATTAATAAGTAAAAAGAATAATAATTATAATTATTATTAATTAAAATAGTGTAGTTAATTAATTTAATTAAAACATCCAATAAAATTTACAATAATTAAAAATATTTTATTCACTTTATTCTTGTTATTTGTATCAATCAATATAATTTAATTATGATATATAATAATCATAAAATAGAGGTGAACAGTTTTCTTAAAATTATTATTATAACAAATAAACTATTAAAATTGATCAAACATTTTAAAAATTGTGGAACTTATAACAATAAATATGAGAACTTTTGTAAATAAAAAACATAATTTATTATAAAATTATTTTAAATTCAATTAAATTTAATTATTATAATTACAATTTATACAAACGATTAACGAATAATTTAATTCACAATACTAAAAACTAAAAATATCTTCTATTAAAAAAATAATCTAAACTTATAAATAATAATAACCAGACAAAAACATTGCTATAAATGAATGATAATAAACACAAATAAAAAATATAGTAAAGTTAATATTATATTAATATTATTTAAAGTTTTAAAGCAAATAATTCACAAAATTATTGTGAGAATTTAAGTATTGCGTGTTTAAGTCAATTTTATATAAAGAAATTAACTAAAATCCTACTTATAATTTATTAAAAATGTTAAGAAGGTTATCGCACAAATTATACAATGTAATTATAAAAAATAACTAAAAATAGTGATTAGTAAAGAACTTCAAATGAATCATTAATAAAAGAATTTTAAAATGGCAATTACAAAAAATTAGGAAAGTAATATTAATTTAAATGGTAAATAAATTAAAAAAAAGCTAAACATGGAATTTATTATTTAATATTTATTTATATATTTTAGGTTTTATCAGAATAATTTCTAATTTAGAAAATTATTTTTATAAGAATTTTAAAATACATCAAATATAATTTTAATTTTAAGTCATTAAAAATTAGAAATAATGGTTTGTAGTAGATCATATACAACAATTAATCGTAAAATTAAATAATGTAAATTGAAGGTAATTAAAGATGAATATTAAATATAGGAATTAAAAATAAAAAATTAAATACAAAATGGAAGATTTTTAAATAACCAAATAACTTAATTAATATATGTGATTTTAATAATTAGAATTAGAAAATGATTAACAAAAATCAATAGCAACTAGAATAAATGTTTAATTGGGAAATAGTCTAAATAACCCTTTATTTCTTGTTATAAATGCGTATCGTTAACGATATTTTTTCTCATATCCGTTACTTAACCTTTATCCAATGTCGATAAGTCGAGATAAGTTATCGTTTTAACGAGAAAATGAATGAAACATTACACTATATAATGTCCAATAAATGACCATATTTTATATACTTGAGTGTCAATATCCACTAATAAATAATAATAACTTACGTTAAACTGCACTTGTAAGTTCATCTAAAATGAAGCCATTTTGAATGATAACGATTAGATGAACATATTGTTAAACAAATTGAAAATTATCAATCAAATTTATCGATTAAAATCACGTCACCAATAAACCAAACTAATCACAAAAAACCACAAAGAACTAAAATAACACCGCACAAACGTATCATACTTCCTTAAAAAAATAATAAACTAACGAGACCGTAAAACGTCTGCAACCCTTACCCTCAAAATGTTGTGGTCATTACACCTAAAAAAATCCCAAAACCAAAACGCAATAAAATCCATCCATAAAAAAGGGTTGAGCATAATAAAAAATAGAATAGTTTCCGAGGCAATTACGTAATTTTTAGAAAGTGAAACTCAAAGGTGCAATTGCATAACAGGTACTGTCGGAAGGGGTTTTTATTACGAAATCTTTTTTTGAAAACGAAAGCGAAAAACCACTAACCAGGGTCGGGACATTTTCAGTCGACATCAAGGTTGTGTGCAGGTGATTTACGCTGTGATTTAAGTGTACTTTTTTGCTGTGAACGATTTCGACGCAGCTTTATCTCAAGGTAAACGTGCACTTTTGTTCATTGTTAATGGTATTAATCATTTAGGTTTTGTTTGGGTCTTAAAGGTAAACGGTTTCTGCGAATTTTCAGGGGGTAATTTGATTTGTAGATTCCTAAAAGTTCTTCCTACGCTTAATTTCAGTATGGAACAATCAGTCAAGTTGTTCAAATATTTACAAGAAAAAAATAATAATAATGATTTTATCATATTTTAAATCGAAAATGTTTTTAAATGTAAACAACCTGCCTACTAATGTTAATGTTAATGTCAAGGATAATTGTTTTCTACAGACTGGAAGTAGACTCGGCCATTCTGAGTAACTCATTTTTTGTGTTTATATTCCTTATAAGCTCTTTTGACATCAGTGAAACTGTGCATAAAAATAAAGTTTTTTAATTGTTGCTACTTATGCTTATACTTATTGGAGTAAACAAAGATGTAATCTAGATTTGAAAAATCTAGTAATAGAGACATAATTTGTTGTAAAATAAAATAACCTAGTTATATTTGTTAATATCTAAAAGATACTATTAAAAAAGTAATTATTTAGATTATTATTAAAATAAATTTTAAACGTTAAAGATGCTTAAAAAATTAACAAATAATAATCAAAATAATTAAAAATATATGTAGTAAAACTAGTTCAATAAAGATAAAGAAAGATTATTTTATTTTACTTTAAATTTCTTTATGTTTAATTATTTGTTTAAATTAATTAATGTAAATTTTAAATAATTTTCTAATACAGTGTGTCCCAGAATAAATGAATAGATGATTTTTAGGGATAAGCCGGTCCTACTGAAAAACTAACGTATATCAAAAATTATCTGATGGTCGAAAACACTCCATTTTAAAAACAAAAACACTAAATTATCACTAATAAAACTATTTTATTATCCAAGGTATTTTTTGATACCTTAAATTTATATTAATTTAAAATAAAATTTAACTTAAAATAAAAATAAAAAACAATGAAATATTGAACTGAAAGTTTAGATTAAAAAAATCTATATATTTGATTAAAAATTAAAAAAAAAAACAAAAAATAAATAAATATTTAATTTAAATGTTAAATTTAAAATGAAAGAAAAAACAATAAAATATTTATTTTAAAATAAATAAATTAATATTTAATATTAAAAATGGAAAACAATAGTTTAATAATTAAATTATTAAAATAAAAATTTTATTTCAGAAATTTGATACCAAAATAAAAAATTTTATGTTAAAGAAGTAAAATATGAATAAGTAAAAAATAAGAAAACATTTTATAAACAAAAACATATAATATTCACTAATAAAATTCATTTATTAGCCAAGATATTTTTTCATATAAAATTTAAATTAAAATCTTTAGTTTAAAACAAAGATATTTAATTTAAATTGAATTAAATTAAACAAAAATTAAGATATTTCGTTTAAAATTAAATAAAAAATAAAAATAAAATATTCAATTAAAATAAAAAAATAATATATTTAATTTAAATGAAAAATTTTATTTGAATTTGAATGAAAAAAAATATATTTAATTTAAATTTAAATTAAAAAAAATATATATGTTAAATTTAAAAATAAAAAAAAATAATATTTAATTTAGAAATGGAAAACAATAGTTTATTAATTAAATTATTAAAATAAAAATTTTATTTCTGAAATTTGGCACGAAAATATGAAATTTTATTATACAGAAGTAAAATATGAATAAGTAAAAAATAAGTAAACAGTTTATAAATAAAAACATAAAATTATCACTAATTAATTAAATTAAATATATGTTAAATTTAAAATTAAAAAAAAAACGATAAAATATTTATTTTAAATTAAAAAAAATATATTTAATTTAAAATAAAAAGTCATAGTTTAATAATCAAATTATTAAAATAAAAATTATATTTCTGAAATCTGAAAATTTTATTATAAAAAAGTAAAATATAAGTAAGTAAAATATATGAAAACATTTTTTTCATATCAAATTTAAATTAAAATCTTTAAATTTAATTAGAAAAAAATGTATATTTAATTTAAATTGAATTAAATTAAACAATATTTATTGTTTTTTTTTAATAAAATATTTAATAATATTAAATAATATTAAATAAATAAATAGAAAACAATAGTTTAATAATTAAATTATATTTATATTTATTTGGTACCAAAATACAAATATTCTTTATAAAGAAGTAAAAAAATAAGAAATTCTTTCTTATATTAACTAATAATTTTTATATTTTAGTTTTTTATCATAGTAATTCTAATAATTATTGTCCTTGTTACATCTATCCTGTGAAATTTTATACATATTTTAAATATTTTTATAATAAATAATTTGTAATTTAGAAATATATTATTATAAAAAATTAAAAAAATCTACCAAACAAATCAATAAAATTTTTATCACATAACCTAATTAATTATTTAGATTATTTTAAAAACCGACTAAAAGGTTATGTATTAGTGTAGTAATCCAATAATTATTATTATATATTATAAAACTCTCCAAAGTATAAAATATTCAAGATTTTCAGCAACAAAAAACAGAAAAAAACATGTAAAACAAAGATGTGAAAAATCAGCAATTTCCTCCGGAAAGTTTAAACTGCATTCCCACCTTGATTTCCCGTGTAAATCCATATAATCCGGCACGGGGCTTGTTTTTCCGGGTGTGAAAATATAATCAAGCCAAGCGACTAGAGATATGATATTTTCGGACGGGATGGGGGCGGATTTTTTCACCAGATTATCGTTCCGGCATCTCCATTGTATGCGGCTCGTGGAAAATTGACTTTTGTCACGTTGGCGAGCCCGTCTGTGTCTGTGTGTGTGTGTAATGGAACGTGTTTGCAGACGGAATGGAAACGTGTTCAAATATTTTGCGTTTTGATTAAACACGACCGTGGAGAACGGCACAAGGGGATCTCTCTCTTAATTCAAACACCGAACTCGCACTCTGGAAATCACCGGGCGTCACAATGTATGAAGAACACGTTATTTGTTTTTGGGGGTGGATCTTAAAACAATTTTACAGGTTTTTTACTTAATATGGTACATATATTTTTCGTCAGAGAAGACACTATTACATTTATTTTCTTGACAAGCTAATGAAGTTTTGTTTTAAACATTTTAAACATTCAATTTTAAATAGACAATGATATAAAAATTTTTTAAAAATATCTATAGAATGATCAAAAATCGACAGTAAAAACTACTTTCTGAACTTGAGAATACACATTATACTTCATTTTTTGTCAAGACCAGTGATGGGTATATAAATAAATTCACAGTCATTAAGGTTAATTCTGATGTTTATCACAATTTTATATAGTTTTGAAAATATAGATTATAAATTTGTTAAAATGTTATGTGTTTGCAATAGTACTATGTTGATGAGAAAAGGCTCGTAAGTACCACATACTGAAATTTATGCGGATAAATGAAGATAAAACTAAACTAAAACTAAAAGAATATGATATTGCACATCTATTTTGGGAAGAACTTATTCCCAGCTAATCATTTTTGAACATTCTGTATGTTCATATAATGGAAAGCTTTGGAAACTTTCAATCAGCATTGTTTTATTTTTAGTAAGTCTATTAAATTCACTTTGATCCAATTTACATAAATGCACAATTCTTAATTATCTAATTGATGATATTGTTTCCTTTGGTGGATTAACAGAAGCAGATGCTCCAGGTCCGCCAATGGAGGCTCAGCAATTCGGCATAATGAAATAAGCATTGCATTTCCTTAATGTCCACTGGGATTATAAAGTTATCAGTATATGCCTACACATAAGAAAATGGACGTCTAATATGCACAATTTTCGCATTAACGTAATCCGGTCGTAATCGAATAACAGTGACGATATCATTTAGACACTTTATGTTCTACTCTGTATGAAGGCTACATGCCGCAGTGCAATTTGCATGTTGTTTTAAAAATGGCCTTGTTTTTAATTGCAGTTTAAAACGTATCCTTTTTTCTTTCGTTTAAATACCAACAATGTACGCTTAATAATTTTATAAAACAAGACATTCGGGGAATCACTCATAAATTCCATCTTAACAGCCCATGAATAATGTCGCAGGACCGTGCAATATTTCCATTTTACATGGGCCGAGCCATAAAAAATGCAAGCCCGGACCGGAAACTCTCCACGACTTTTTTTTTGCCTTGGATGGAAGTCGGTGCCCGCCACTTTTTGTCTCAGATGTAATTTAAAAGTGAGTCCGTGCTTGTGGGCCATAACTTAACAAAAGTCGGACTTTGTACCGATATTTCGAGTCCCCCGGTGACAGTTGCGTGTTCCCGGCCGCAACTTCTTGTCATCATAACTCGCCGTCCCACTTCGGAGCGGACTTTGAAAATTGCCCTTAATTTATGGGGGATGGGGTTGCCTTTAAGTTGTGTCGATGTGAAATTTATTGGGCTTCCTGATAACCACGTATTTATCTATCAGATTCCCGACCAATTTTTCAGCAGATAACCTTGTTTACAAAGCATCTAAAAATAGAATGTATGTATAGTCTATTGCTCCAAGTGGGAGCATAATTAAAATAAACAAATGAGTAAATTGAGTAAAAGCCATCGTGAGAATTCGCCGCACTGGCAGCCACTTCCATTTTAATTACCAGTGCATTTCTCGACGCACTGACAGCAGCGATAACCGGTTGACATCTCGGGACCCCCGGGTTTCTTATCGGCGTCCGGTGGGGCGAAGGGGGCCCACGTGACCGGCTCCGTCCTTTCGAAATGCGTCTCTCCACCTCGCCGACCATTTTTCCCGAACGGTCGTTGAACGGGACGAAGGCTTCAAATTTTAATAACATCATCGTCGGTACGCGCCAGACGAACCGTCTGTTTTTCGTGCCCGCGTCTCGTTAATAAATCCTACCCGTTATGTCGATTCGATTCTTCCACGAAACGTCAACGCATTATGCCGAAAACGTTCCGTTTTTATTGTATTGTTTTCTGTCTGATGGAAACGTGCACTTCCTCACAACGAGACTAAGCATTAAAGTCAATACGAATAACCTTCATAATCGGTACTTATTGTAGAAGTTATTGTTGACTAGCAACTTGTTGGTCAAAAATGCTTCGCCTTCATTCCGTTTTAATTACTTTCCTTCAAACGCAGTACCAGCATTAGCTCAAAAATACGGCCCCATATTGTCATAAGAAAAGTTAAAATACAGGTGAGCCGTGCAAAGCTCATCTTTACTGCCCATATCGCTTGTGCGGGCCCGATTAATTCGCATCTGTCCGACATCGGACGTTGCATAATATGCAATAAATTAAATTCGGCTGCATCATCGCCAATCTCCCATAAACACATCCACGTTACCGTCGAACGCCTCCGGCAAAATGTTAATAATTCCCCGCTTTATATGCCACCTAAACTGGCACGTCCCGCTTGTATGGCCGCTCCGGGATGCAACCGCTCCCTATCAGCGGCTGCAAGCGTCAAATTACACCTATATCTGAGCACGGCGGTGGCATTGTGTCCATGTTGTTTTGCCATAATCGTTTAGATGTCTTGGTGCATCACTTGCAATATTCTAATGTGTGGATGTATCTGTCCATTAACTTGCTCTTCATCATTGTTTACAGGATAACAACTTCCTTCCTTGATTGTACACGTCCATACGGCGTTAGTGGCAACCTTTACTGTTTCCAAACTGTTTCAATCTTTCAATGTTTGAAGAAGATGTAAGCATATAAGATATATTGAGTTATTCTTATTCCTTTAGTAATTCTGTACTTCCATATAATAGCTTTAATATTATGACGTAGTGGCTAGATTTGCTTTTTCAATATTATCGTATCTAGTTTTTTCGTCAAAATTTTCATGTATCACAAAGGAAAAGGAAATGTGAAAATAAGAAGGATAATATAGGATATCTCTTCCTTCTCTTAATTATATAAGTCTATTCGAGCTTATGATATTAGGTATTTCCTGGATATATTCTCCCTTCTTTCATAATTATGTAATACTTACAAGCTTAGTGCAAGCTTTACTATTTTTGATACCAATGTGTCTTGTTTAAAATGTTCAAAGTTCCAAGAAAGACAAGGTAATGTACATAAAAGTTGGTTGATTGGTATATTCTTTGACCATATTCTCTTTCTTCTCTTAATTATACACCTCCATACGAGCTTCGAGGCAAGCTTTACTTTTTTCATTCCATTACATCTTGCTTCAAATTTTTAATGTGTCTAGAGGGGCAAGATCAATTGCCAATAAGATGTATGATATTGGATATTTCCTGGATATATTCTCCTTTCTTTCATAATTATGTAATACTTACAAGTTTAGTGCAAGCTTTACTATTTTTGATACCAATATGTCTTGTTTAAAATGTTCAAAGTTCCCAGAAAGACAAGGTAATGTACATAAAAGATGGTTGATTAGTATATTCTTTGACCACATTCTCTTTCTTCTCTTAATTATACACCTCCATACGAGCTTCGAGGCAAGCTTTACTTTTTTCATTCCATTACATCTTGCTTCAAATTTTTACAGTGTCTAGAGGGACAAATCAATTGCATATAAGATGAATGATATTGAGTATTTCCTGGATATATTCAAATTTCTTTCTTAATTATGTAATACTTACAAGCTTAGTGCAAGCTTTACTATTTTTGATATCACTGTGTCTTGTTTAAAATTTTCAAAGTTCCAAAAAAGACAACGTCATGTGCATAAAAGATGGTTGATTAGGATACTCTTTGACCACATTCTCTTTCTTCTCTTAATTATACACCTCCATACGAGCTTCGAGGCAAGCTTTACTTTTTTCATTCCATTACATCTTGCTTCAAATTTTCACAATGTCTAGAGGGACAAGATCAATTGCATATAAAATTTGTGATATTGGATATTTTCTGAATATATTCTCCTTTCTTTCTTAATAATGTAGTACTTACAAGCTTAGTGTAAGCTTTACTACATTTTATACCACAGTGCCTTGTTTAAAATTTTCAAAGTACCAAGAAGGACAAGGAAATGTGCATAAAAGATAATTGATTAGGATATTCTTTGACTACATTCTCTTTCTCCTCTTAATTACATACCTCCATACGAGCTTAGAGGCAAGCTTTACTCTTTTCATTCCATTACACCTTGCATTAAATGTTCAATGTGTCTAGAGGGACAAGATCAATTGCATATAAGATATTGGGTATTTCCTGGATATATTCCCCTACTTACAAACTTAGTGCAAGCTTTGCTACTTCTTATGAGTCTTGCTTAAACTTTTCAAAGTATTGAGAAGGACAAGGTAATTATGTATCTCTATACGAGCATCGAGACAAGGTTTACTCTTTTCGTTCCATTACATCTTGTTCCAAATTCTCAATGTGTCTATACTAGCTTAGTGGAGGCTTTACTACTTTTTATACCATTGTTTCTTATTTAAAGTATTTCATGTATCAAGAGATACAAAGTAAAGTTAATAAGTACGGTATTGGAAATTTCTTTCTCCTAATTATGTACTTTCATACAAGCTTCGTGTAAAGCTTTACTCTGCCACGATTGGATCTCACATAAAATTTACAATTTTTCAAAAGAAGGATATAATGTAGATATAAGTATAAATTTCCTTTTCTTAACAGGATATTTCCTGATGATAGTCTACTTCTTTTTTAATAATATACGTACGTATGAACTTGGTGGTAAACATTACTCTTTTAAAACGATTGGATTTTATTTAAAATTTTCAATATTTCAAGATGAAGAAAGTAATGTACATATAAGATGTATGATATTGGATATTTCCTGGCGACATTTTATTCCCGGTGAAGAGCTGCATTTACCGTGAACGATGGCCGCCAGCAAAACCCCTATACAAAGTAATAACTTGCATCCAAAAGCCGAGCAACGAGCACATTTTTGTATCAGCATGTGAGCAGCTTGTCGAGGCGGAAAGCGGCAGCTATCGCCGTAGAGATCTATCGTTTGGCGCGGCCGTTCCCTTAACAAGTTCCGCCAAACTTATAATTAACCTCCGCGCCAGTAAATTCACACAGAAAGTGTAACATCAAAGGTAACTTCCATGCCGTTCACGAAATATTATTAAACTCGGTTGTGTCAGACTGGCAGTAATATTTCCCGTCTGATGGTCTCGAATCCTGGCGAAATGCAATATCTCCCCGCGCCACTTTTATATTTTTCAGCTGAACGACGACCGCCGCGAATTTCCGCCAGATGGAGCGAACGTTTTCTGCGCCACGGCGAATTTTATTTCGCCTCGTTGTTTTTTCTGGTGGCCCGGACGTGCATCTGGAATGTTGCACCGTCACTTGTCAAACTTCAAACATGTTGCCATAAAATTATTTCGAGACGGATTTATATGACGTGCGATCTCGTTGATTCCTGCAGCTTTTTACTTCTCTCAGGGAAATTATAGAGCTTGTTTTTATTTCTTTTTGCTCTTATAGAAAACGCTTCCGAAGCAACATTGATGGATATGAACTTCCCCCTCATTTACCCCGCAGTTATTTGAGAGAATTGAATGTTGTTGCCTTATAATAAAGAGTTGAAGAAACTACAAAGTAGTTTCGTCATATTTTATGCAACTAACTAGAAGTTTTACTCTTTTTATTCCATTACATCTTGCTTCAAATTTTCAATGTGTCTAGAGGGACAAGATCAATTGCATATAACATGTATGATATTGGGTATTTCCTGGATATATTCACCTTTCTTTCATAATTATGTAATACTTACAAGCTTAGTGCAAGCTTTACTATTTTTGATACCACTGTGTCTTGTTTAAAATTTTCAAAGTTCCAAGAAAGACAAAGTAATGTGAATATAAGATGGTTGATCAGGATATTCTTTGACTACGTTCTCTTTCTTCTCTTAATTATGTAGCTGCATAAGAGCTTCGAGGCATGCTTTACTCTTTTCATTCCATTACATTTTGCTTCAATTTTTAAATATGTCTAGAGGGGCTAGATCAGTTGCATATAAGATGTATGATATTGGGTATTTCCTGGATATATTCACCTGTCTTTCTTAATTATGTAATACTTACAAGTTTTACTATTTTTGATGCCACTGTGTCTTGTTTAAAATTTTCAAAGTTTCAAGAAAGACAAGGTAATGTGCATAAGAGATGCTTGATTAGGATATTCTTTGACTACGTTCTCTTTCTTCTCTTAATTATATACCTGCATATGAACTTCGAGGCAAGCTTTACTCTTTTCATTCCATTACATCTTGCTTCAAATTTTCAATGTGTCTAGAGGGACAAGATCAATTGCATATAAGATGTATGATATTGGGTATTTCCAGGACATATTCACCTTTCTTTCTTAATTATGTAATACGTACAAGCTTAGTGCAAGCTTTACTATTTTTGATACCACTGTGTCTTGTTTAAAATTTTCAAAGTTCCAAGAAAGACAAGGTAATGTGCATAAGAGATGGTTGATTAGGATATTTTTTGACTACATTCTCTTCTTCTCTTAATTATATACCTGTATATGAGCTTCGAGGCAAGCTTTACTCTTTTCATTCCATTACATCTTGCTTCAAATTTTCAATGTGTCTAGAGGGGCAAGATCAATTGCATATAAGATGTATGATATTGGGTATTTCCAGGACATATTCACCTTTCTTTCTTAATTATGTAATACGTACAAGCTTAGTGCAAGCTTTACTATTTTTGATACCACTGTGTCTTGTTTAAAATTTTCAAAGTTCCAAGAAAGACAAGGTAATCTGCATAAGAGACGGTTGATTAGGATATTCTTTGACTACGTCTCTTTCTTCTCTTAATTATATACCTGCATATGAGTTTCGATGCAAGCTTTACTCTTTTCATTCCACTACGTCTTGCTTCAAATTTGCAATGTGTCTAGAGGGGCAAGATCAATTGCATATAAGATTAATGATATTGAGTATTTTCTGGATATATTCACCTTTCTTTCTTAATTATGTAATACGTACAAGCTTAGTGCAAGCTTTACTATTTGTGATACTACTGTGTCTGGTTTAAAATTTTCAAAATTCCAATAAAGACAAGGAATGTGCATAAGAGATGGTTGATTAGGATATTTTTTGACTACATTCTCTTTCTTCTCTTAATTATATACCTCCATCTGAGCTTCGAGGCAAGCTTTACTCTTTTCATTCCAATACATCTTGCTTCAAGTTTTCAATTTGTCTAGAGGGACAAGATCAATTGCATATAAGATATATTATATTGGGTATTTCCTGGATATATTCACATTTCTTTTTTAATTATGTAGTACTTACAAGCTTAGTGCAAGCTTTACTATTTTTGATACCACTGTGTCTTGTTTAAAATTTTCAAAGTTCCAATAAAGACAAGGTAATGTGCATATAAGATGTTTGATTAGGATATTCTTTGACTACGTTCTCTTTCTTCTCTTAATTATATACCTCCACATGAGCTTCGAGGCAAGCTTTACTCTTTTTATTCCTTTACATCTTGCTTCAAATTTTCGATGTGTCTAGAGGGACATGATCAATTACATATAAGATGTATGATATTGGGTATTTCCTGGATATATTCACCTTTCTTTCTTAATTATGTAATACTTACAAGCTTAGTGCAAGCTTTACTATTTTTGATACCACTGTGTCTTGTTTAAAATTTTCAAAGTTCCAAGAAAGACAAGGTTAATGTGCATAAAATATGATTGATTAGGATATTCTTTGACTACGTTCTCTTTCTACTCTTAATTATATACCTGCATATGAGCTTCGAGGCAAGCTTTACTCTTTTCATTCCATTACATCTTGCTTCAAATTTCCAATGTGTCTAGAAGGGCAAGATCAATTGCATATAAGATATATGATATTGGGTATTCCTGAATACATTCTCTTTCATTGTTTTTATTTCCTTTTGCTCCTATAGAAAATGTTTCCGAAGCAACATTGATGGATATGAGCTTCCCCCTCGTTTACCCCGCAGTTATTTAAGAGAATTGTCTTATAATAAAGAGTTGAAGAAACTACAAAGTAGTTTCGCCATATTTTATGGCGAGGAAAAAACCCTGTAACTAACTAGAAGTTAGTTGGAGCTTATTAAAACTAATTGCTTTAGTGTCAAAAGTTCATCCACGTGCACTGCAGATGCGACATTCCTTTTAAAATTAAACGTGCAATTTCCCCACAGCAATTTTTCACTGATCCGCTAATTTGATAGTTGGGGTCTAGTCGCAGCGATGTTTTTCTTGGTCTCCCGGGACGCGAGCGAAAAAATAAAATACCTTCAGGCATAATTTCATGGCGGTGTTGGTGACAGGACGTATGCAAATTAATGGGCACTGTTAGTTAAGTTATGGCATCAATGGACTGCATGCACGGCACTTCAAGTGTAATTTGGACCAACTACGTTTCGTACAAACACAACGGCGCTGCATACGAATTGTGGCATCTTGGAGGTTTGCTTCTGGATAGAGGCCCACAAAGTGAAGGCGTAACATGCAAAACTTAACCTTTGTCCGGGTTATTAATGAAAAACTAATGTCATTACTGTAAACTCATTAATTGGGTAACATTTGGTGGTGCACCTGACAAAAAAAATGGAATATGTGAAGAGTTGTTACAGAAATTAACTTTTACAATAGACCGGCGCATTCGCCATATTTAAGATATTTGCGAATTATATTGGCACATTTTATAAATTAAATATTAACCACTAACTAGTGTTATACAAAAAACGAAGGGAGGTTGTCTTGGCTGGGGCCCTTGGGCCTTATCGTTTACCTACTGCATCGCAGTGTCTGGCTGGTTTATTTTGTATGTAAACCCCCTTGTAAGTCATACGAATCTACAACTTCGTGGCTGCAATGTTTCATTTTTATTTAAATTACTTCCGAGATAACTTTTCATACTTCGTTCTGGTTTTAGTACGTTCAGATGAATGCTACATGAACCGCACAATTCTCATGTTTTAATTTAACTGTGCTCCACTCCATTCGTTAGTCTGCCATGCAGCGAAACTCAAGATTAATCGAGCTTTATTCAAATTTCTATTCAGGGTGCATTGTTGCTTAAAGAATTGTTCTTGTGGAGTTGGGTAGTTTTGTGGTTTTAGCTCCGGAATAATTTCATTAATATTATTAGTTTATGGAGACCGATGAACTTTGTCTTTACTCTTGAATTGATTGATGAAAAACAGCAATTTATTAATGATTTTTACGACGACCAAATTAAAATTCAATCACCACAAAACCACGAAACGATTCTTCAACCGAATTACACCACGAACAAGCCAAACCGTCCAATATGCATACACACACGCCGATTTCCATTTCGATTAAATGCACCCAATCCCCCCAACGTCATACCATCAAGTACAACGACGGAGCAGCCTTCACCTGGTCGATAGTGACGCGTGAGGTTGCGAGTGCAATCCGTGTAATTAAAATACAAATCATGCATGTAGGGAGCACATATTCGGAATTTTTCCATCCCCGGACCGTCGATTATACGTCGTCCAACTAGGAATGTGCAGATTAAATGTGGATCGGCACCGCATACAAATCGCCTCGTAACTTCTGATTCGCGACTAATAATCGCCCGAGTGCGGAACGTCGGGCGGCGGTAGAAAAATCACGCACGCCGCTTTCGGTTATGACCGGTGCTCGGTACGAGGGTAATTTCGCGAGATTAAGGCGATTGCATCTGGGGAACTTATTTGCTGAAACTCCGTAATGATGGCGTAAGTCATGTATGTTATCTGCACCGCAGGAAGTTGGCTCTTAGTTATGTTACTCATCGTTTTCTATGAGTATTTAATAAACTATACTTTTCATTCCACTACAAATAATATATGTTCCAAAACTACCCATAAAATGGGAAAATTGTTGTTCTATGAGCTTTAATGATAATATAGTATAATATATATATAAACTATATATCAATTTCAGTGTAACAACATTCAATTTCAAAGAAACTTTTCATGTCACAGATGTAGAAACAAAAACTAAACAATTAATCCTGAAGTATTTAATTGTTCCATTCCTAAAATTTAGTCAATATTATTATATATTAATTATTGTATAATTAATATTAAATCAAGAAATAAAAAAATATAAATGAGATGATACCACAGATAGATAATTGTTTACTTCTAAAATAAGTCAAAAGAGCAAAGCAAAGTAAATAAGTCATCATACAATTTAAATATGTATAATCCTTATTTATAAACCATATATGTAAAAAATCAAGGACAAATATCTAGAAGCAGAAATGGGACAATTAATCCTGAAGTATTTAATTGTTCTATTCCTAAACTTCAGTCAATATGTATTATATGAATTAAATATAATTTTAGAAATATAATAATTAATCCATAGTGTTAATAATTAATATTAAGTCAAGAAATAAAAATATAAAAAGATGGTACCAAACAATACAAATATAATTTTTATGGAGAGAACAATTAAAAACTGCATTATATATAATTGTTCTACTTTTAAAATAAGTCAAACAAGCAAAGCAAATTAAATAAGTCATCATACAATATAAATATGTATAATCCTTATTTATAAACCATATACGTATAAAATCAAGGACAAATATCTAGAAGCAGAAATGGACCAATTAATCTGAAGTATTTAATTGTTATACTCCTAAAATTCAGTCAATATTTATTATATAAATTAAATATAATTTTAGAGATAAAACAATCAAACCACAGTGTTAATAATTAATATTAAGTCAAGAAATAAAAAAATGTAAAAAGATGATACCACACAATACAAATATAATTCATATAGAGAGAACAATTAAAAAATACAATATATAATTGTTCTACTTCTAAAATAAGTCAAACAAGCAAAGCAAATTAAATAAGACATCACACAATTTAAATATGTATAATCCTTATTTATAAACCATATATGTAAAAAATCAAAGACAAATATCTAGAAGCAGAAATGGAACAATTATTCCTGAAGTATTTCTATTTCCGAAATTCAGTCAATATATATTAAATGAATTAAATATAATTTTAGAAATAAAACAATTAAACCACAGTGTTAATAATAAATATTAAGTGAAGAAATAAAAAATATAAAAGGTGCCACATAATACAAATATAATTTATATGGAGAGAACAATTAAAAACTGCATAATTTTTCTACTTTTAAAATAAGTCAAATAAGCAAAGCAAATTAAATAAGTCATTGTACAATATAAACGTGTATAATCCTTATTTATAAACCATTTATGTAAAATCAAGGACAGATGTCTAGAAGCAGGAATGGAATAATTAATCCTGAAATATTTATTTGTTCTATTCCTAAGATTCAATCAATATGTATTATATGAATTAAATATAATTTTAGAAATAAAACAATTAAACCACAGTGGTAATAATTAATATTAAGTCAAGAAATATAAAATATAGGAAAGATGATACCACACAATATAAATGTAATTTATATAGAGAGAACAATTAAAAACTGCAATATATAATTGTTTTACTTCTAAAATAAGTCAAAAAAGTAAAGCAAATTAAATAAGTCATCATACAGTATAAATATGTATAATCGTTATTTATAAATCATATATGTAAAACCAAGGACAAATATCTAGAAGCAGAATTGGAACAATTAATCCTGATGTATTTAATTGTTATCTTCCTAAATTTCAGTCAATTTATAATAATGGAATTAAATATAATTTTAGAAATAAAACAATTAAGCCACAGTGTTTTGTAATCAATAATAAGTCGTACAAAATAAATATTTTAAGTTTTATTAATAATTAATTTGTAACTGTAAATTCTATCTCTAATATGTATCGAAAAATTAAAGTACATAAAAAAAGAACAATTTATATAATTGCTGTAATTCCTAAGTCATAATATGCTTATAATAAAATTTTAAAAATAGAACATTAAATAGAAAAATGAAAAAAGTAATTTATAAAAGTCATCAAACTGTATAAATAATTAATTTTGTGGTAACAATAGGTCAGAACAAAACAACAAAAGTCGTACATGCCAACAATGTTTTGTTCAATCAGTTTATATGTATAAAAGAACACCCATGAGAATATGTTTCAATGGCACTTGTGTATTAAATACTAATTGTTTCTAATAAATAATAAAGGATATCCCGGATGTGCGTTTATAATATCTGAGTCACAAATACACTTGAGTCATGTAGTCTTTAGTTTCTTGCATCCTGCTGAAATTGGTATGTATATTATATCTTTATTTTTACTTTCGAAAACAAACAAATACCAGTCTAGACTTAATTATTGCACAAAGTGTAATTGGGTGTATTTTATCCACGGTTGAGTGACGTTGTCTATCAACTTTCTTTGAAATTGTTTTCAACTAATTTTTAAAATAGAAACTTCTCAATTCATATCCATTAGCATGTTCTCCTCTGCCACAACTAACTAGCTTATATGAGTAAGCAAAAAACAAGTTCCCAACGAACGAAAACATTTTTCCCACAACCCCCAAACGTCATATTTTCCTCGACGAAAACACGACCAATTCGCTCAAACTTTGCCAATACCTCATCCCCCCAAAAGAAGACGTGTTCACCGTCTGATGTACGAACGAAGGGGTTGCGGTGCAGTGCCACAGCTGTGCCGAGATTTGAAACTTACAGGGGGGGGCTGATGTTTAAAACGCGGACAAGAAAACCGGGTGTAATCTTTCTCTACATCGGCGGAGCGAGTTGCACCATACCGTTGTTTTTGATTAAACGGCCCGTGCCTGAGGCGTATGTTGATTGAAGTGTTTTTGCTGGAAATCGAACGGTTGTTATTTATGTTCTTGGTCGGATTCTTAACATGCAACGAAGGGTTTTTGTTCTGTTAAATATATAACTGCATAAATCTTGAATGAATGAATTTGTAATCAACAATGGGGATTTGCATTTACATGTAGACACAATAAAATAAATTACTAGTACTTGATTTATTAATGAATTGAATATAAGTGACAACTTATAGTTAATTTATTATAATTACATTTCATAACTGAGTTATTCCCATCGAAAGAATCAGTCATAAATATTAAAACATTAATATTTCCTCGACCAGAAGACGCTACATCAAAAACACATGTTGCTTCGTCTAAATAACATATTCTCGCTGGTTTGTCTGATTTTTATTTTGATGGTACAGGTTTGTGTTAACATGTTTTGTACAACCTGCTGCGAGAAGGGAACTGGTCGATCGGCGGTCAGCTGATTTGTGATGCAGATGTTGGTGCTTTGCAGTCGAAATTGCGTTTGCTAGATAAAGACATAAATTGTGTGGTTTTTTCAACTCATTTAATATTTAGTATACATTATTCATTATTTTGAATTACTCACGCATTGTTGAGCAGTTTGGACTTTTCCAATTTTAGCATTTTAATTTGTTAGGAACAGTAAATGTTTACATTGATGGTGGCCTTGTGTTTAACATTGATTCATCTTCCATATGATCTTCCGAAAGAAACGAAGTCTACTGTCAGAAATATTATCCGTTTCGTTTATCAACAAGTTTATCTTTTCCCAAAATACTTGACACCTATCAACTTCAAATGAAGAAGAGTTACCTTCAATAAATTTGATGGAACACCAAAGGCATCACTGTTAATTGAAAGAGTTTCAGTTAATGTAAAAGTTTTAAGAATCATTTAAAACTAAATTAGTAAATTTTGTTTAATCTGGAAGAATTAACCACATTATCTACCAACCTCCTCTTAGACAGTATGGTAGCTTCCACTCATCAAGGGTTTGGTGATATACTGAAGGCATCAATATTGAAAAATTAAATTGTAATACTTTTGTACAACCTATTCCAAGAAGGAAATTGGTCTATTGGCGGACAGCTGATTTGTTATGGTGATGTTGGGCTTTGCTGTCGAAATTACGTTTGATAGATAAAGACATAAATCGTGGGGTTTTGTCAATTCATTTAATATTTAGTAAACATTATTCATTATTTTGAATTACTGACGCATTGTTGAGCTGTTTGGACTTTTCCAATTTTAGCATTTTAATTTGTTAGAAACAGTAAATGTTTACATTGATGGTGGCCTTGTGTTTAACATTGCTTCATCTTCCACATGGTCTTCGGAAAGAAACGAAGTCTACTGTCAGAAATATTATCTGTTTCGTTTATCAACAAGTTTATCTTTTCCCAAAGTACTTGACACCTATCAACTTCAGATGCAGAAGAGTTACCTTCAATAAATTTGATGGAACAGCAAAGGCATCACTGTTAATTGAAAGAGTTTCAGTTAATGTAAAAGTTTTAAGAATCATTTAAAACTAAATTAGTAAATTTTGTTTAATCTGGAAGAATTAACCACATTATCTTCCAATCTCCTCTTAGATAGTAAGGTAGCTTCTATTCATCAAGGGTATGGTGATATACTGAAGGTATCAATATTGAAAAATTAAATTGTAATACTTTTGTACAACCTACTCCAAGAAGGAAATTGGTCTATTGGCGGCCAGCTGATTTGTTATGGTGATGTTGGGCTTTGCTGTCGAAATTACGTTTGATAGATAAAGACATAAATCTCCGGGTTTTGTCAACTCATTTAATATTTAGTATACATTATTCATTATTTTGAAATACTGACGCATTGTTGGGCAGTTTGGACTTTTCCAATTTTAGCATTTTAATTTATTGGGAACAGTAAATGTTTACATTGATGATGGCCTTGTGTTTAATATTGCTTCATCTTCCACATGGTCTTCCGAAAGAAACGAAGTCTACTGTCAGAAATATTATCCGTTTCGTTTATCAACAAGTTTATCTTTCCCAAAGTACTTGACATTTACCAACTTTAGATGCAGAAGAGTTTTACCTTCAATAAATTTGATGGAACAGCCTAAGCATTACTGTTAAATGAAAGAGTTTTAGCTGATGTAAAAGTCTTAAGAATCATTTAAATCTTAATTAGTAAATTTTGTTTAATATGAAAGAATTAACCACAATATATTCAAACCCCATCTTCGATACTAAGGTAGTTTCTACTCATCAAAGGTTTGGCGATACACTGAAGACATCAACATTGAAAAATTATTTTGTAATAGTACATACAACCTTCTGCGAAAAAGGAACAAACTGATCGATAGGCGGTCAGCTGATTTGTGGTGCCGACCTTGGTGCTTTGCAGTTGAAATTGCGTTTTAACAATAAACAAGTTTAGTTTTGTCAAAGTACTTGAAATCTACAAATTTTAGATGCAGAACGGTTTTACCTTCAATAAAAAAATAAGATCCATTTAAATCTCAATTATTAAGTTAAGATTATTTAATCTGCCACGTTATCTTCCAACTTCACCTTAGATAGTGTGGTAGCTTCTTTTCATCAAGGGTCTGATGACATACTAAAGACATCAATATTGAAAAACTAAATTGTAATAGTTTAGTACGTTTGATGTAAATAATACTCAGCACTTTGACAAGTAGATACGATGCACACAATCTTTAGAGCTTCCAGTTCCAAGTAAAGAAGATTGAACTGAACTAAGTAATGAGAAACTAAATGGTAATTAATTTATATGTTGTCATCACAGATCAACAACCCAAAGTTTATCACTTGAATGTTTCATCAACAAACTGAACACTTTCCGTCGGCAAACGACACCATCTCCATTATCGTTTCCTGTTTAACAAACAATTAAAAAACTTGAACCGCCAATAGTCATACCTTGCTGGCCCAATAAATCTAATCAGGTGCCCCGGTCGCATCTAATTTCCCTAATTAATTAGACGGTGGTTAATTTATTTAAGGATCGGTAACCATAACGCCACCAATGGACAAAGCCTCGAACTAATGCGTGCCATTTCGGTTTACCTGTTGCACGAAAACTACTAACGGACCGAAAAACATCCCAGTCGTCAGCCAGACAGTGCTCCCCTCAATAAACACCACCCGCCCCTTCCGAGACCCATTAACGTTGGTGGAGGCCGTGTTCCAACAACGTACGTTTATCCATGCTCATTTTTTTTTTTGTTTCCATCAAGATTATTTGCATGCGGAGGCCGGAATTATGTTAATCGAATCGTGGATTGATTCTGTTACTTTGTTGCGACGATTTGGCTCGTATCGATGGTGATAAAATTGGATTTTTATACGCTGATTAAGATAAGCAGAAACGTGCACGACACCGAGACTTATGATTAAGATTTTTGACTTGCAACAACTTTTTCTCAACTACTCATAAAGTCGCCAAAAAAATTGACGCAGCTGAGATGTTATCGTAGACGACTTTTTAGGCGGGCAAACTCAAAATCCGGCAACGAGGCGCGAGATAAAAAATTGGTGCGTCCGCACCGGTCCGCATCTGTCGGACGGCGGCAACAGATGTCGCCGCGTGTACGACCGGTCTCGGTCCGCCCGGATCAATAACCCGGACTGCATGAGAGATGCATCTCACGCGGTCCGCTCGGATGCTGCACGTAGCACACGATTCGCGCGGAGGCTGAGCCGACGGAGCGGATTGTCTCGCCCTCTCCGTCGCGCTGCGCTTGTTTCATTTTGTACGCGAAATTTTCGTTGCCGTCGATAGATGGATAATTAATGAGGATGGTATGGAAATTAGGTACATTTTTAATGAGAATTATTTCGGCGTTCGATCGGAATTTGATGTTATGGTAATTTAATTATTGTCCGTTAATTAAAAATATTTTAAGCTGTTAAGGAATAACATATTATTATATAATACATGTGGAGAACTAAATATTAACTAATACTTCAAACTAAATGTCATAATTTGTTTAATGTCGTGTTATTTTAAAAATATATAAAATTAATCAATAAGTATTAATAATAATATAAGATTAATCTTATAATTTATATATTATTTTCATACAATAATTAAGATGTCATCAATATAATAAATTATTTAATTAACCAACATATTTTAAAAAATCGACAATAAGTACGTTACTTTTTAATATTAAGATAATAAAATATAGAAAATTAAATATTTTATAATTTATATACATAATTAACAAAGTACATTTTTTAATTTTATGGAATATTTTACACCACATAATAAATATTGAAATATACAAATAGAAATTAAGTTAAAAATATTTGTATTATTAATTTAATGAGTTATTTAACTCAAAATATTAAAAAATATGACAAAAATGTATAAATAATTATTTATATTAATATTTTGCACTAAAATCATAAAATATACAAAAGTGAATATATTAAAATAAATATGTGTAAGTACATTTTTTTAACTAGATTCTTCTCTTCTAAATATTGCATTAAAATATAAATAATAAATAAATAATATAAATTTAGATTTTAAGTATATTAATGAATTAATTGATTAATCTGATATATAAATAATTTATCATATAAGTTTAAAATAATGTCTTTAAAATATTATTAATTTAATAATAATAAATTAATTATTAATTTAATAATCGGAAATATTTTGAAAAATTGGTTAAAAGAAATTGTTAATATTTAGATAATTAAAAATAAAAATTTTATTAGAATATAAATAATTAATAAATTAGAAATAAAAAATTGAAACATACATATTTAAAATACAAATTAATTTTCACATAAGTTTAAAAAATACTTAAACTATTATTAATTTAATATGTTATTATTAATAACACAAATCATTGTAAAAAATTATAACAAAAAATTACAAATAAATTATTATTAGTTAGGTTAATTAATTTTAACCATAACCTAAAGAAATATATAGGCTTTAAAATAAGAGCAGATGAAAATATTTGTTAATTTTATAGTCTCCTCTTCTCATTATTTAATTTAATTATGAATGTTTAGATTATAAATTAATTGATTAATCTAATATATAGTTTTTAATATAAGTTTAAAATAATTTATTTAAAATCTTATTAATTTAATTAATTATTAATAGCCCGAACTATTTTTAAAAATTATATTAAGAAATTACAGAGACATTTTTAACAATTAGATATATTAATTTTTATTTTTTTAAAATTATAAAATAATTAAATACAAATATTTTATTAGAATATAAATAAATAATTAGTTAAAAATAAAGAATTTAAAAATACAATTTATACAAAAAATACAAATACAAATTAATCTCATATAAGTTAAAAAACTTAAAATATTAATTTAATATGTTATTATTAATAATACAAACCATTGCAAAAAAATTATAATAAAAAATTACAAATAAATTATTATTAGTTAGGTTAATTAATTTTAACCATAACATAAAAAATGTATAGGTCTTAAAATAAAAGCAGATGAGAATATTTCTTAATTTTGTAGTCTCCTTTCTAAATATTTAATTAAATTATGAATGTTTAATAAATAAAATAAATATAGAATTTAAGACTATTAATTAATTGAATAATCTAATATATGGTATAAATCAGTTTTCATATAAATTTAAATATTTTATTAGAATATAAATAAATAATAAATTAAAAATTTATTTGAAATACAAATTATTTTTGAAGTTAAAAATATTTAAAATATTATTAGTTTAATATGTTACAATAATATGTTATGTTATATAATACAAATAACAGTAAAAAAAATAATAAAAAATTACAAATAAAATATTATTAATTGCATTTATTAATTTTAACCATAAAATAAAAAAATATATATATTGGTTTTAAAATAAAAGTAGATGAGAATATTTTTTAATTTTCTAAGATTTCTCTTTAAATACTTAATTAAATTATGAATGTTTAAACAGTAATATAAATAAATCACTTTTCATATAAATAATTTGAAAAAGTACATTAAGAAACACAAAGAAATTACATAATGTTAAATATAAATATTTTATTAGAATATAAGTAAATAATAAATGATAAATTATAAATAAAGTATTGAAAAATATGATTTACCTAAAATACAAATTATTTCTCATAAAAGTTAAAAAGTACTTCAAATATTATTAATATATTACTATTAATAAATCAAAACATTAAAAAAATATAAGTAAAATATTATTAGTTAGGTTTATTAATTTCAATAATTAAATATAAATAAGAACATTTTTTAATCATAGATGTTTAAAAAATAACTGATTAATTGATTCATTTAATATATAAATTATTTTTCATACAAGATTAAAATATTGCTTCCAAAAGGATATTTTGGAAACATATGTGAAGAAAATACAGAAAAATTGTTAATAATGAAGTATATAAAATAATGTATCTAAAATAATTTTATTTTATAAATAAATAAAATATTAAATAATATATTACTATTGTAAAAAAGTATAATAAAAATTATGAATAAAATGTTATTAGTTAAGTTTATTAATTATAATAATTTTTTAATTTTCTAGACTTTTCTTCTAAATATTTCATTAAAATATAAACAAATAAAAAAATACAAATTTAAAATTTAAGTCTAAAATTAAGATGAGTTGGGTATATCAATATTCTTCATTAATTTAAAATTATCATAAAATATCTATCAAAAATGTATATAGAAAATGTTTTTGGAAATATTGTTTTTAATTTTTAAATTTAGCTAAACAATAAATTAATTTTGATTGAAAATTAAATCAAAGCTGATTTAGTAGGTGATAATTTAAGACAGATTTGTCAAACTCACATAATAAAGCATTGTATTGCAAAATAAATTAATACATGATTTTTATTCCTTTTTATTTTTATTTTATATCACTTACAGAGAATTTTTATAATTTAAAACTAAAACTTACGAAGCATATGTTAATAGTTTTATACAGGTATGATATTGATATTTACGTCAAATTGTTGTTTGTTGTTTATTAAATTATTATATTTTCATGGCTCATTTTCAATGTTGTGTCAAGTCTTTAATTTATTTTGTTTCTCTATTATATTCTTATGTAAATTAGAAATAAAAATCTCAAAATCCATTAGTTATGTTATAAATCACAATTTTATAATATTTAATAGTTTTATACAGGTATGTTCAACATAATTTGGTACATTTGTTTTAAGTAATTTATTCATACAACAATCGAAAAAAAAAAAATATTTTATATTACCATTCCATGATTGATTCCATATTGAAGACATAATAATAAAATTCCATTCCCATTTAACCCTTTCATCCTCGAGTGATTTTATACTTTGTTTCCTTATTCGCATTAATAAATAAATTCAACTAGACATAAAGGGATATCGATTCCTACTCATATACCGATTAAATTTTCATACAAACGATCCCGTCGTGCGTTAGCAATTCCTCTTTCGGCGTTCCTCCACCGAAAAGAAATCCACCCTTTAGGCAAATCGTTCAAAAGCGAACGGGCCACGTATACGTGAAATAGATTCTCAGAACGTTTCTGTGCTTGCCTCCTTTTTTTTTGGCAATCATCATTCACGATATTTTTCGTAACGCCTCCTTTATCATGGCTGACTGGCTGCACAATGGGTCCCGGGCGATCGGACTTTAAAACCACAATAAGCCCCATTGTCCGGCTACAATGGGACTGGAAAGTCGGGGTGCTGGCTTGAAGGGTGCCATTGGTTGCACGGCAAAAAAAAAATAGAAAGTTGAGACTGTGATTTATTGGGGGGCTAATGGTTGCACTCTCTCTCCATGAGATAAACGGTGAACTGACAACAAGACTCGAGATTAAATACCTATAAAAGGCTTTAAAACATTCGTTTTAACCCACATAAATATTTATTTTAATTATATAGTTTAACAACACTTTTATGTGCCTTTGACTGTTATTACAATACTAATTAAAGTCCTCGGAAATTATATAACACATGATGTATAATTAATGATTAAATGCTATATTTTTAAAGGTGATGTTATAGTTATGGTTCATGCATTTTTAATTAACTCATTAATGTGGAGTATAATTAGTAGGATGATCAACTTATTTAGCTCTCCTTGAGTATTATTCTTCATCCTGATACACGTTGCCTACTCACTAATTCATCAGACAAAAAAATTAATTATTGATTAGTTTCCTGTGAGCTCTTCCAAGAATTTTAAATCTCGTCGAAAATCGACGTAAATAGGCTGATTTATTTTCGGAAAATAATTACTGTAACTGGATTGGAAAGAGCCCCAAAAAAAATTAACAGTTACCGCCGCTCTGTCGAAGTGATTTATGTTGAAAGGTTGTAAATTTATGTCGGTGGGTCGTTTATATTCTAAAACGGATTGATACAAAAAAAAAAATTACGTCAAGAGTTTCAAGTTTGGGTTTGTAATGAGCAAAACAGGAAATATGCTTGAAATGCTTTTAAGCAGTTGATAAAAGGTACGCTAAGCTTGCATATCTAATTATGTAAACCACGGGTATCAGGAGTTATGCTTGCGAATTTCTAGTTAGTGTTATGGGGCTTTTAAGGATAACAAACTGTTGAGAAAAAAAATGCTCATTTTCATTATTGGATAGATTTAAAATCTAACTTTACCTATATACATAACTATGCTTATTTTAAAACATAATATAAACATGTTTATTTACTAATCAAAAGTAATTTTGATATTTACGTCAAATTGTTGTTTGTTGTTTATTAAATTATTATATTTTCATGGCTAATTTTCAATGTTCTGTCAAGTCTTTAATTTATTTTGTTTCTCTATTATATTATTATATATTTATTTATAAATACACTGTGTTTGATTACATAATTGAAGTGGTCCACTGAAATGTGTTGTGGTTATAAAAATAAATAATGAATCAGACATATTTAAATAAATTTAAATTAGAAATAAGTCTCAAAATTCATTAGTTATGTTATAAATCACAATTTTATAATATTAAATATAAAATTAATAAAATACCTATGAAATATATTCTTTTTTAAAATAAAAATTTTGATTCAATATCACTAATATATTAAAAGTAAATTTTGTTTATTCCTTTATTTTTTCTTGAAATTTCCTTTCAAAATATTTGATTAACAATAATTAACCAATTTTTTAACTAAGTTTTTAAATTAATTAATTCACAAAAAATTATATAAAAATATATTTTTTTAGATTTTATTATTTTTTTTTCAATATTTTGGATTTTAGAAAATAATTTTACATCAATAGAATTGTTTCGACATATTTTTTGTTATTTTTTTATTTGTCTATTGTTTTCTTTAAGAATATATTGCTTTTTTCAATATTTTTGATTTAGAAGGTGTTTTAAAGTAAAGTAACCTTTTTTAACTATTTTAACAATAATATTCTTTAAGAAAATATTTTCTTTAGATTTTGAAATAATTAATTATGCTTTTATTAGCATTTTTAATATCAATAGAAAGAAATTTTTAAACATGTATTTAAAACAAAATAAAATATACATTTTTTAATTATTTTGTCAATAATATTCTTTAAGAACATATTTGTTTTTAAACTTTGAACATTATTTTTCTCAGTATTTTTGATTTTAGTTTTACTTTTTTAATATTAACATAACTTTTTTAACATCTTTTTAGGCAAAATAAAATTTAGAATTTTTAATTGTAACAATAATATTTTTTACACACCTTTTTTTTGAAAATTTTTGATTTTAGAAGATAATTTTACTTTTTTTAAAATCAATGTAATTTTTTCAAGATGTTTTTAGAGTAGAATAATATAAGGTACATATTATCTGTTTTGGCAATAATATTCTTTAATTTTTTTTTTAGATTTAAAATAATTAATTATGCTTTTTTCAGCATTTTTAATATCCGTAGAAACAATTTTTTGAACATGTTTCTTAGAACAAAATAAAATAAACAATTTTTAATTAGTTTGTCAATAATATTTTTAAGAACAAACATATTTGTTTTTAGAATATGAAAAATTTAATTTCATTTTTTTGAGCATTTTTTATTTTAGTTAGTTTTACTTTTTTTAATATCAATTGTTTCAACATATTTTTTTTTTTATTTCTCTATTGTTTTTGCCAATAAAACTTTTTCAGAATTTAAATAATTTAATTTTGCTTTTTTCAATATTTCTGATTTTTGAATATAGTTTTATTTTTTTTTTTTTAAATATTATTGGAATTTTTTCAAGATGTTTTTAGAGTAAAATATTATTTACCTTCTTTAACTGTTTTTGACAATAAATTTCTTTAAGAAAATATTTTCTTTACATTTTTAAATAATTAATAATGCTTTCTTCAGCATTTTTAATATCAATAGAAAGACTGTTTTGAACATGTTTGTTTCAACAGAATAAAATATACATTTTTTAATTGTTTTGTCAATAATATTCTTTAAGAAAGTATTTGTTATCAAATTTTGAAAATTACAAACAAAATTTGGAATTTTTAACTGTAATTTACAATATTTTTTTAGATTTAAAAAAAAATAATTTTACTTTTTTCAATATAATTTTTTCAATACGTTTTTTTAGACAATAAAAAAAATCCATTTAGATTTAGATTAGAAATTGTCTTTTTTAATTTTCTTTAGAATTTGTTATAATTAATTATGCTTTTTTCAACATTTTTAATATTAATAGAAAGAATTTTTTGAACATGTTTATTAGAACAAAATAAAATATACATTTTTTAATTGATTTGTGAATAATATTCTTTAAGAAAATATTTGTTTTTAAATTCTGAAAAATTTAATTTTAGTTTTCTCAGCATTTTTGATTTTAAAAGACGGTTTTACTTTTTTTAATATCAACAGAATTTTTTTAACATCCTTTTAGAGAAAATTAAATTTAGAATTTTTAATTGTAATTGACAATATTTTTTTTCAGATTTTAAAAAATTTAATTTTGCTTTTTTCAATATTTTTGATTTTAGAACAAAAGAAAATTTACTTTTTTTTTAATTTTTTTTAATAAATAATAGTTTTTAAGTACTTTTTTTAGATTCAGGTTAGAAATTGCCTTTTTCAATATTTTTGATTTTAGTTTAAATATTTTAAAACTTTTAATTTTGCTTTTTTTACTTCTTTCTTTAATATTTTAGACATAATTTTTAATTTTATAAATGATATATTTTAATTTGTAAGTAATTTTTTAAATAGTAAATTTTAATAATAATATTAAAATAGAAAAATGAGAAAATAATTTATTTGAATTTTAATTTTTAGATCTCTTCCACATTTTATATTTATTAGTTTTTTTTATTATGTCTTACATAATATTAACAAATAATTAATAACAATTTTTTAATTTTTGAAAAAAAAAAATAATTTATTGTTTGGTTTATAATAATATTCTTATTTTGGATTTAGAAAGTTCTATTTTCCTTTTTTCAATATTTTTACTTTCTGCAAACTTGAAGAATTCATTGAAGTTTATCTTTAATAGTATTAAAAATATTTATTAAGTTAATAATTTGTGATTATTTAACTTATTAAAACAAAAGAAACAAATTTTAATTTTTTAAATATTTTAAAACATTTGAAAATATTAGAATAACAAAAATTGTACATAACACTATAATTATTGTTTGAAAAAAATTAAACATTAACTGAAATAGACTGAAAATAAACAACTCGCAGGAATAACGTTAATATAGAGAGCACTGAAATATTAACCGGAAAGGCCCACGTGTGCAAAGGGAACGAAAATATCAATGTCGTCCTCATAAATAATTAATAAAATTTTAGACATGCATGCCAAAGGAACATAAAGCCGAGTTCAGTCGACACAATATTTTTATTATGAACCGAATGGGGGGAACGTGGAGGCTGAGCGGAGGAAAGGAACGAACCGGGTGGACGGGAGCGAGAGGACCGAGTCCAAAAAACAAGTACATATAAATTTTAGGTTGCACACATCGGGGGCTCACGTCACATAGATATGTCTTGGCCGCCAATTCGTTGCCTCTACGTGATCCGCCGAAAACGTTCCCCGGTCCGGCTAAAAGACTTTTGGACGTTTACGTTGTATACGGCCGGCCCGCCGACTGCATTACGTATATATTACATTACGTTTCCGGCTTGTTCTCTATATTAGATCTTCCAACGTCGATGGTACAATATAGAACCCCGTATTAGGGGGGTTTGTTGGCCTATATAAATAAGGCGAGGTGTCTCAAAATATATGAGCCACCTTTTGGCGTGTGTATTTTTACGAACTCACTAATAATCTTATATTTTGAACTCTATGTACTCGGTTATAGTGAGATACCTAAAATAATTGTGCAACTTTCTTGAAACATGTTAATTGGAAATGTATGTTTCCTGGTTATACCACCCCTATTTATGAGACTTTCAGTCTTCTGGCCTTGATAGGGAGAATATAAAATTTTAAAAAATCAAAACTTGAACAAAATAATACGTATAATTTATTTATAGTCACATATATTCTATAAAAACTATAAACGAATATATAAAATATATATTACCAAATATAAACCACAAAATAATTACTTTAAAAACATTATTTAATATTTAAAAAAAATAGATCTTTAACAAATATATTAAGTTAGGACTAAACAATTTTCAAAATTTCAATATTTATACCGTAATCAAAAGAATATTAATTAATATTAATAAATATTTATAATGTTAATGGTGATTTTAAGTTTGACAATGAATTTTTTAATATGTTTTTTTTAAATCTTACTTTTTTATAATTTCAAAGATTTTTAAAATGTTTCAGCATTCGTACCGTTTTTTACATTCTAAACCCAAAATAATCTAAATAGTGTACTAAAGTTTTGGAATAAGTTTGTCAATGAATCTTTTAAGATGTTTCTTTTAAATCTTACTTTTTTATAATTTCAAAGATTTTTAAAATGTTTCAGCATTCGTACCGTTTTTTACATTCTAAACCCAAAATAATCTAAACAGTCTACTAAAGTTTTGGAATAACTTTACGATTATTTATATTCCCTGTAAAAAAATTTAAAAAATTATTTTAAATGTTAGTTGGTGTCATTTTTAAATATTTTATCGTTTTTTTACTTTAAAATTATTTCTTAATTAACTTTTTAAACATTTAAGTTGAAAAAAAATTCATATTAGTTATATTATACTTTTTATATTCATATTAACAATTAATAAAAATATTTCCTTGCTTTTTTATTTCGTCACCTTTTTGATATTAATGATTCCTGTTATTTTTCAGTTTTTTTCAGTTTTAAGCAAGAAAGAACTGAAAATTAAATTAGAAAAGAAATTAATAAAAGATGAATTTTTATTTACAAAATTAGATATAAAATTTTATTATTATATTCTTGTTTTTTAGTTTTTATTACTCTTCAATAACACTATGATATCAATAGTAAATCTTTAATTTGATTAACAACAAATTTTACAATTTTTAAATTTTAGATTTCAAGTTTTTTAAATAAAACTAAAATTCACATTTTTTAATTGTTTTTGACATTCTTTAAGTGCATTTTTTTATTTTGCTTTTTTAGTTTTTTTTTTATAACAGAATTTTTTGTAATATAAAATTTTCATATCTTAATTATTTTTGGTAGATTTTAAGAAATTTAATTTTGACTTTTTTCATTATTTTGAATTTTTCAAGTTTTTTACATTTACATTTATTTTTTATTTTAGAAGATAGTTTTACTTTTTTTCATATCAACAGAATTTTTTCTACATATTTTTTATAATAAAATAATAAAATTTATATTTTTTGACAATAATATATTTAATTAAACAATTAAATGTAATATGTTGAAAAACCGTAAGAAAAAAACAACTGGAAGTTAAAACTTAAAAAAATATAATCAGTAAATTTAAAATTATTATTAAAATTATGAATTGGAATAAAAAAAAATAATTTAATAACTTATTCAGATACAATTTTAAAACGTAAATAAATAATTAATATTTTTTTCATTTTTTAAATTTTGAATTTCTAATTTAATATTTTTTTATTTTCAACAATTTTTATCAAAATATTTAAAATGTTTTTTTTTTTATATTTACAGTATATAATATCAATAAATTTTACTTCTAACTTTTTAAATTTAGTAATTGTTTCTAAATTTTTTATAGTGCGATATTAAAAAAAATATTTAGTTTTGTTTAAAACTTATAAAATTATTTTTTAAATAAGACTTAATATTATTTGTACTTAGATATTTTTTGTTTAATTTATTTTCCAATTATTCAACTAATAATTTTCATTTTTCATTGATTTTTTATACATTTGAAACTTTACATACTTTTATAATATTGAATAATATATATCAATACACATATTTTTTAACATTTCATCAAATCAACAAATTTCTAAAACTTCCTTATTAGTGTATTAAAATTATTATCATTATCAGACATTATTATTAAAGAATTGTTAATAAAAAATAAATATAACTTTTATATGTGTGATAACTTTTGACAAAACTGTATTTGTTTAATTTTTATTATTATTATACATATACAAATATGTATATCTGGAGTACTGGGTTTCTTCATGATTATGCGGAAAACAATAGAATGAAAGAAAAAACTTAATCAATACCTAACATTGTTAAATTTAATTCAGTCTCTTTTTTGTCGTCGTGTGGATTTTCTTCTCAGTCAAGGCGCACCGGTTTGCATAAACGAAAACTATTGTTCGCGTCTAATTAAACTAGTTCGCTGCACGAACGGCCTTAATTTCCTCACCAAAAACTGAAACACGGCCCTGCAGGAGTCGCATAACGCGGAGGGTGGCGTGTGGGGCGGTTTCATCTCACTCGTGTCCCCCCACCTCCCCGTCGAGCGGGAAGAGGTGGAACGTTATCTCGTTTCTACCTGCCCGAGAGATCATATCGATGAGATCGGGGGTCGCGGCCAAAGTAATTGGGGAGATTGCACGGGCGACAGCAGCCGACAGACAATGCCTTCATTTCCTAGATTGGATCAGGGCACAAACTTCAATCAATGGTGGCACCGAGTTTGTAGTGTTCGTGTTTTTAAATTATCGGCCGTTCGGAGACTCGATGCATTCCGTAAAGAAATATTGAAATTTTATTGACATCAAAATATTTTAGAACGGGGTGACTGAGTCTTTTGAACTTTCTATAAAAAACTGTGATTGAAATTTATTTATAAATTTATATTATTTATTTACTATAATCCTTCTATGAGATATGTATCCATTAATCATTTAAAAAATGACACCCCATTTCTTGTAGTATTTTTATTTTCAATGTTTAAAGTATAATTAACAAAAAAGAAAAAACAAAATCAATTCAATAAGTTTCAAAAAAATATATATTTTTTGGCTATTAAAGAGAAAATAAGTAAAAATTATTATATATTGATTTATTATTATTAGAATGAGAAATTAATAAATGTTTTATATAACTCCGTAACTAAAGAAACAAAAAACTAAAAATATAATCCAGTCAAAAGAAAAATTAATTTAAAAACTGAATTACTAGGTATAATTTAATATTGTTATATCTCAACAGTAATAATAATTTACATCGTTTTTGTACAGAAATAAAAAGTTTCTTTTACATAATAGTGTCGAAAATAAAAAAATATAACGTCCCCTTTTAAAATCAATTTATTTTGGCTCAATGAAAAATGAAAATTTTTAAATGAGTAATTGGACAAAAAATATCGAAATACAAATAATATATTAATTCTTATTTGTAATGTTAACTGAAAGATATTAAGAAAATAATAATAAATATTCTATATCTAAAATTACTAATTATTATTTTAAAAATTATAAAAATAAAAATTAGTTTTATTAGTTCTAAAAAAACTAAATATTTTTTAACTATATAAATAATATGAATGATGATTAATGAAATTTATAAATTTATATAACAAATTACAAAAATTAGAAAGTTAGAAGTTATTTAAAAAAGTATTTAAAGTAAAATTTATTGATATTATTACTGTAAATAAAAAAGTATTAAGTTGGAAATACAAAAAATTAAAAAATTAAAGAAATATTTTTAATTAATTAAATTAAATTTTATTTAATTAATTCATAATTTTAATAATAATTTTAAATTTATATACATATACATATTCTTATAACATTCTTATAAGATTTTACATCCAATTGTTTCATTAAGTATATTATTGTCAAAAACAATTAAAAAATATATAATTGTATTTTTTTGTTAAAAAAATACGTAGAAAAAATTCTGTTGACATTAAAAGAAGTAAAACTATGTTCTAAAATAAAAGACATTGAAGAAAAGAAAATATACACTTAGAGAATATGATTAAAAAAACAAAAATATCTCGAAGAAGAAAAATTAAATATTTCTAAATAAAAAATGCAGTATACCTGTCAAAAACAATTAAAAAAAGTAAATTTTAATTTGATCTAAAAATTGAAAAATGAATAAAAAAATAACTTTCTAATTTTAGTAATTTGTTACACAAATTTATAAATTTCATTAAACATCACATCGTTTATATTAGTGAACAAAATTACTTTTAACAATATTTTACATTTTTTATAGTACCAGATTAAAAAATATTTAGTTAATTAACTAATTAATAAATAATTAATTAATTTTGTAAAAAGAAAAGTTAAAAATACAAAAAATTAAAAAATCAAAAAATATTGATTATTTATTTACGTTTTAAAATTGTACTTGAATGTTAATTTAATGTTATTAAAATTATTCCAATTCATAATTTTAATTTTACTTTCAGTTGTTGCATTCTCACAGTTTTAAACATATTACATTTAGTTGTTTAATTAAATATATAAATTTTATTATTTGTGTTGTTTTTGTTTTTAATTTCGGAACTACAGAAACAGAAAAATGAAAATATAATATGATCTAACCAAAAAGAAAATATAATTTTTAAACTGTAATATATTTAATATTGTTATATTGAAATATTTCAGCAGTAACAACAATTTACATAGCTTTTGTAACAAAAAAATTTTTTTTTTCTCTATAATTATGTGTCCAAAATAAAAAACTAATTTTTTGGGTATAATTTAATATTGTTATATTTCTTCAGTAACAATAATTTACATCGACTTTTCCCATGATTATGGGTTGCAAATTAGGGAAAAAAATTGAAGTCTCGTTTAAAGAATTATTTATTCTTTTCTATTAACAGAAAATTAAGTAAAAAATACTCTTTTTTATTTATTTATTTATTTATTCATTACGAAAAGTAAAAAAGTTTTTTTTTTAATAAAGTAAGTAATCTCGAGAAGCAAACAGAAATAATCTTAAAAAATGACAATAAATTTATATATTAAAAAAATGGTCAAAAATCATAAAAAACTGAGTATTACAAAATGGTTATCAAATATATTTGATGTTTGATAATTTTATATAGACAAAAAAGTGTAAATTGAATCGATAACTAGGTGTGAATATTTGGGGGTGAGTTTACCGCACATTCCTGACCCCAGAGTCCATTGAAAAGGTTCAACGTTCCGTCAGTCCGACCGTTCTTACATCGCAAAAAGGCATTCCGTTCCCACTCCCAAATCGTCCCGAATAATACGGTGAAACACATCTATTTATTAACCCGGGGTCCGGCCAGTGCCGCGTCGTAATGGCGGTCTTTTTGACTTCAATTTCAAAATGCACTTTCGCAAATTGTGCGGCTCCGCTCCGTGTACCAGGCAAAAACGAACACGACCATCGGGTGCTGGCCATGTCGGCGACATTGTTTTGTTGTTTTCGCTACGTACGGGATCTGTGGAAATTACTTTTCAGCGTCGTAACCATTTTATAATTTATTTAGACAAAAAATATATGCACTTGTACCAAATTGGTTCGTTGTGGACATTTTTCAATGCTTATTAATTATTTCAGACCGTTTCTTAAATGCATACTGAAACTGCTGAAAAGTAAATGATTATTAAATTTGTAAATTGGAGCACATTAAATTATCTTTAGCTAAAATATAACAATATTTATAACAATTTTCGAAATATTTAATACTAACTTCTATGAAAGTATAGAATATAGTATTATTGACTCCTTAAGATTTCGAGATAATCTGTACATTTTTTATTTCAAATAGAAATAATAATTGAATTTATTGGAAACAAATCAAGTTTTCTAAAAATGTTGTATTCTGATATATTAAAGTCTTTAGGTAAGATATAACAATATTTCTGGAAAATTTCGAGATATTTAATACTGATTTCTATAAAAGTATAGAATTTAGTATTATTCACACCTATGAACCTGACTACTTTTAAAGATACCAAGCATAATATTTGACAAAAGTATAAAAAAATAAATCTCCTTAAGATTTCGAGATAATATATACATTTATTTATTTCAAATAGAAACAATAACTGAATTTGAATTTAAGATGTTGGAAACAAATCAAGCTTTCTAAAAATGTGTATATTGTATATATTAATTTGTCTCTAGGTAAGATACAACAATATTTCTGGTAAATTTCGAGATATTTAATACTGAACTTTACAAAAATATAGAATCTAGTACTATTCATAGGTGACTATTTTAAAGCTACCAAACAATATTTGACAAAAGTATTATTAAGATGTTTATCTGAAAAAATATATCTCCTTAAGATTTCGAGATAATATGTACAATTTATTAATTTCAAATCGAAATAATAATTGAATTTGCTTTTAAAATCTTGGAAACAAATCAAGCTTTCTAAAAATATGTATATTGTGATATATTAATTTGTCTCTAAGTAAGATATAACAATATTTCTGGTAAATTTCGAGATATTTGATACTGACTTCTATAAAAATATAGAATATAGTATTATTCATAGGTGACTATTTAAAGCTACCAAACATAATATTTGACAAAAGTATTATTAAGATATTTGTCTCAAAAAATATATCTCCTTAAGATTTCGAGATAATATGTACATTTTTTTTATTTCAAATAGAAACAATAATTGAATTTGTATTTAAAATGTTGGAAACAAATCAAGCTTTATAAAAATATGTATATTGTGATATATTAATTTGTCTTTAGGTAAGATATAACAATATTTCTGGTACATTTCGAGATATTTAATACTGACTTCTATAAAAATATAGAATATAGTATTATTCATAGGTGACTATTTAAAGCTACCAAACATAATATTTGAAAAAAGTATTATTAAGATGTTTGCCTAAAAAAAAATATGTCCTTAAGATTTCGAGATAATATGTACATTTTTTATTTCAAATAGAAACAATAATTGAATTTGTATTTAAAATGTTGGAAACAAATCAAGCTTTCTAAAAATATGTATATTGTGATATATTAATTTGTCTCTAGGTAAGATATAACAATATTTCTGGTAAATTTCGAGATATTTGATACTGACTTCTATAAAAATATAGAATATAGTATTATTCATAGGTGACCATTTTAAAGCTACCAAACATAATATTTGACAAAAGGATTATTAAAATATTTGTCTCAAAAAAAAAATCTCCTTAAGATTTCGAGATAATATATATATTTTTTTATTTCAAATAGAAATAATAATTGAATTTGTATTTAAAATGTTGAAAACAAATCAAGCTTTCTAAAGATATGTATATTGTGATATATTAATTTGTCTCTAGGTAAGATATAACAATATTTCTGGTAAATTTCGAGATCTTAACACTGACTTCTATAAAAATATAAAATATAGTATTCTCCATAGGTGACTATTTTAAAGCAACTAACATAATATTTGACAAAAGTATTATTAAGATATTTGTCTTAAAAAATATATCTCCTTAAGATTTCGAGATAATATGTACATTTTTTTATTTCAAATAGAAACAAGGATTAAATTTGTATTTAATATGTTGGAAACAAATCAAGCTTTCTAAAAATATGTATATTGTGATATTTTAATTTGTCTCTAGGTAAGATTTAACAATATTTCTGGTAAATTTCGAGATATTTAATACCGAATTCTATAAAAATATAGATTATAGTATTACTCTTAGGTGACTATTTTAAAGCTACCAAACATAATATTTGACAAAAGTATTATTAAGAAGTTTGTCTCAAAAAATCTCCTTAAGATTTCGAGATAATATATACATTTTTTTATTTCAAATAGAAACAATAATTGAATTTGTATTTAAAATGTTGGAAACAAATCAGGCTTTCTAAAAATATGTACATTGTGATACATTAATTTGTCTCTAGGCAAAATATAACAATATTTCTGGTAAATTTCGAGATATTTAATACTGACTTCTATAAAAATATAGAAAATACTATTATTTATAGGACTATATTAAAGCTACAAAATCGATCAATTTGGAACCTACATTATATAAAATTTTCAAAAAGAAAGCAGATATAGCCTAAAACATCTATCAAAATTTTTAATTGATTTGTGTCTTAGTTTTCACATAAATGGGAGTTTTCGAAATAGCAAATATAAACTCAATTAAAGTAAAAGTTTCTTAAAGGAAACGGTTGGACGTACGCCGCTGGCGTAATACAAAAGAGGACAAAGAATTGCACTTTGCAAACTCAGACACACGCTCACGTTCTCAAGAAAAACAAGATTGAATCGGACGTGCTCAAAATACAGGCGATTTTATTACGAAAATCGTTCGGAATATCGATTATAAAATGGATTAAGCTCTTATACACCCCGACCTGATAGACTCACTAATTTAATGCGAACTATAATAAATAAAATGCTCGAAGAGTGTATTGGAACAATCTGAGAGAAGACGTGAGAACTGTGACTCCGCCTCGCCAGCTGATTAGGACTTTCTTAAGAACGTATATGAGGCAGGTAAAATGTGTTTGAGAAAATCCTGTTTACTGACAAGCTTACTCGTTGGTTTAATAAGGTGGAAACCTGTTTTTTATACATGCTAGACATTGACTTCCATTTTTTTAATCAATTCTTGAGATTTCTTCGCATGACCTCAGCAAGTTTTATACTAAAAGTTATATAGAATTGATTATGTTCATTAGAAGAACTCTTTTAATTAATTTAACTTTTTCATTACAATCTTATTTGTTACAATCTGAATACAAATATGACTTTTTTATGACATAAGAAATGATTACTTCAACATTAATCCCCTCATACATAAATCAGTTTCAATACACCTAAATGTAAGGCGTACAAGAAGGAAAATGTTATAAATCGAGTGGAAAGGATGGAATTCATCTATAGATATACGCCGGTAGGTATGGCGCATCCACGTATGGACGGATGGATGGATGGATGACATTGTGCACTGTTGCGACGAGGACTCGTATAAAATCCGACCAAACTAAATAGAAAATAAAACAAAACCATGCCAGCACGATGGGTCCCTCGAGATGCACGGGCACACACGGAGACTTTGGCCAGGTCCGTAATCGGGAATATCAGCAGTGATGAACGTGGGTCTTATCTTTATGGAGTGCTTTTCTAAAATGAAATTGGGGTTTTGGTTCTAAGACTGTGATGAGGGTTTTTTTAAGTCGAACTTAATTGGCACGTTTGTCTTTCTTAAATACAAAAATATTTAAAATTATAATTCATATTCGTATATTATTTATTATTATAACAACACAAATTTAATAATATATAAATAAAATATATATGTAAAAAATTAATAATAAAGTAAAAAAATTAAATTATAATAAAATGGAATTTAAAATAATTGTTAATTAATATTTTTATTAATTGATTAATGATTTAAATTAACCAAATATATATTAAAATTTATTAAAAAATTAAAAATAAATAAATGTTAATTAATTTTTTATTAATAAATGACTTTATTTGAATTTATTTATTTAATTAAATTAAATATTTTAAATTTAAATTTTATATTTATTTAAAAACTAAATAATTTGTTAGAAAATATTTATACTAATTATCAAAAATGATTAAATTTAGATTAAATAAAATTAAATAATATATTAAAAACGTTTATTTACTATATAGTTAAGAATTTAAAAATAATTACGAAATTTATTAAATTAAATAATAATAAACTGAAAATTAATATAATAATAATAATAAAAATATTAATAAATTGATTATTATAAAAATAAATTTAGTTTAAAATTTAATAAAGAATTAAAAATAAATGAATAATTATTTAATATTTCATTAATAATTGACATTTCATAATTATATTAAATATTTTAAATATAAATATATGTTAACTTTTGATAAAAATTAAGTTATGAAAAGTTTTTTTACTTATTTATGAAAATATAATAATTGATTATTTGGTAATTTGTTATAAATAATAAAAATGTTTACATTAATTAATTATCAAAATTAATTAAATTTATTTTAAAATTAAATAATTTAAGTTAATTTATAATAAATTTCGTAATAAAAAAAGAATAATTATAATCAATTGAAAATTATAAAAAATAATAGTAAAAATATTATTAAATTATTTCATAATTAAATTAATATTTTAAATTTAAAAATTAAGTTATGAAAAGTTTTAAAATAACAAAGAAAAATATTCATATTATTTATCAAAATTAATTAAATTTAGTTTAAAATTAAATAACATAATAAAAAATGAATACACAAATTTACTATAGTTTAGAATACAAAAAAAAAATAAAATTGTTAATTATGGAATTCATTATATTAAATTATAATAAACTGAAATTTAAAGAAAAAAATTATTTAAGTTTATTAAATTTATTTGAAAATTTAAGAAAAAATTAAAAATAAATAAATAATTAAAAAAATAAATTTAATTTAAAATTTAATAGAGAATTAAAAATGATTATTTAAAATATAATTAATAATTGACATTATTTCATAATTAAATTAATATTTTATATTTATAAATTATCTTTTGAAAAGTTTTTTTAACTTATATATTAAAATATAATAATTGATAATTAAATAATTTTTATAAATAATAAAAATATTCATATTATTTAATTACCAAAATTAATTAAAATTAGATACCATAATAAAAAATTAATATTCAAATTTACAATAGTTTACAATACAAAAAAAAAATATTTCAAAATTTAAGAGAAATTTAAAAATAAATAATTATTTAAAATTATTTAAAATTTAAATTAAATATTTTAAATTTAAATTTTATGTTTATTTTGTGTAAAAAAAGAAAAAATGTTTAACTTATTTATTAAAATACAATAACTGAAAAATAAATTATTTAATAAATATATTAATACTAATTAATTATCAAAATTAATTGAAAGTACTTTTAAATTAATATAATAAAAAAATAATACACAAATTAATTCCCTCTCTAGTTAAGAATAAAAAAATAATTAAGAAATTTATTAAATTAAATTGTAAAAAATAATTTAAGTAATTTAAAGTATATATAATATTAATTAAAAATACTATTTTTTTTTAATTGTACACATTTCAACAGTTAATGAAAAAAATATTAATTAAATTAAAATGTTAAATTAAAAAAAAAGTTAATATTAATAAATTAATAGTAACAAATTTATTTCCAGTTCAATTAAGAGTGTAAAAAATATTGTTAATTAAAAAATTATAAAAAAATTAAAATAAATTTTAATTAATTCATATTTAACATTTTAAATGAATATCAAAATATTTAAGTTTTTTATTGGAAAATGTTCTTTCTCTTCATTATGAAATAAAAATATACAATAGAAATTTGTTTTAGAATTTAAATTTTATGTAATAGTAATAAAATATAATATAACATCAAAAAGTTGATAAAAATCATTAATTTAATAAAATATAACAAATTTAGTTTAATATTAAATAATTAAAAACAAAAAAAAAATAATAAAAAACTATATATAGTTCAACTTATATATAGTTCAACTAATAGATTAAAAATTGATGAGTGATATAAGATTATAAAAAAATAAAAAGAAAAATTATTTAATGAATTTTTAATTAATAATAATATTAAATGATTGTTTAATTATTAAATCAATTTAAATTAATTAATTTAATTGTTAATTTCCTCTTTTATAATTAAATAAATAGAATTATTCACCAGTTAAAAATGCTTAACAATAAATTATTATTAATTATTACAAATATAAGTAATTAGTAATTTATTATAAAATTCATCACGGCCATAATTAAAGTTAATATGTTTTTAAAATGGAAATTTATAAACTTAACTATTTAAAAATTGGGAAAGAAGCTGATTATAAAATGCAATAAACAATACAATTTTAAACATCAAATAATTCGTAATAATTTTTCCTTACTTTTCGTTTGCAACTGAGTTGGCAAAATTATTAATTTAATTATTAATAATATTTTTTATATATGAAATTTAGCTTAATCAGTTTGAGTAAATGGTCTTGGTTAACTATACTTGCACAAGTTTCCTTTATGCGAGTTGACACAAATGCAGCGGAGAGCTTGTGCTGCAAAAGCGGCGGAAGAAGAACGGCAGTTTGTTGTAAGATTAATAAAAACTTTCTTTTATTTGTCTTTAGTTCCATCGCGCCCAAGTTAATGCATGAAGTTGACTTTATGACGGACAAGTAGTTGCATTTCTGTTTATATAAGTTTCCGCATGGACACAGAAGATTCGCCATTTTATAGTAAATTTTTTGTTTGTCTCCATGCATTAATGCGAAGTTGGGACAATTTTTAGGCACCCATAACATTAAACAAAAGAAATCCCGACTGAATAAACTGGAGACTAGTGTTGAATTTAAAACAGCTCTATAGATTAACTATTTTATATGTTATCAACGTGCTTTGGTGTCTTTTTTTAAATTACCACAGATCGCAACCTGCATGTTGACAATTAAGCGTTAGAGCTGATGGTATCTTTTTTCATAACAGCTCCTTAAGACTTAATCAAAGCATATGTTGGCAGTCAAAGTCTCCACCACATATTATCGGGAATGCCGAAAGTAACTTCGTTATTTCCATTAGCATACAATTACTAACTTTTTCAACTAGCTTACGGCACAGTGGATATAGCTAGTTAACTGCTAGTACGAGGTACACATGTGGGTATGTACAAAGAACCATTATGGATGGCCATTTCAAATAGACGTGAGCTTATAGAATATACCTGGACCATTTACAATGCGTACCAATAAAGATCAGTATCGTGATCAGGGCATATGGCTGACTCCATTGGCAAGATTATATTAATTTAGTTGTCTTTTTGTTGCAATCAGCACCATTAATTACGGACTTCTTGTCTGGTTATGCTAATTTATAGATTTTATAATAAATTGGTTACAACTAGAAGAAAATAATTAGAGAAAATATCACTTTTTACAAACGTTACAACAAATTACGTCTTTCATTTCCTATTGTTTCTACCCCAATCCAGCAGTATCATAAAGAAGGTAATTGACATGTATTACCTTCCATTTGCCCCAACTTTGGGATTAAGCAAATAATTGATTTGGAACATGGAAGGGTGATTGGCACTCAGTACTGATTTCATCCAAAATGTCAAATAAAAGCTGCTTTTATTAGAACTCCTAATTTAGAAGATAGTTTAGACACAGCAGTGGAAATAGGGTGCCCAAATTGGTTGATTTTGGTCAAGACAAAAACCATCTGACGTGTCGTGACCTCACTTCTCCGTTAAAACATTTATTAATACATCTTAACCAATGGTAATTTGGCAGGTTAACTAATTTGAGACACCCCGTAAAGTAAAGTTTAAAGCTTTTTTAAATAGACTAAGTAATTAATCATATTTAAAATATACGAAAATTTAAATTATTTAAATTATTGCAAAAATAAAACAATTTTATGCCGCATGATAAGTTAAGTTAATTCAGACATTACATATTAAAAAAGGCCTCATGAATTATTATAACATGAAAGTGGTGACATAATGTCTTTATACATATATGGGTTTAATGTATTTATCACATATTTTATTCGAATTTAAAAGACGTAATTATTCGCCGTTCCACACGGGAAGCCATCGGACCGAATGTCGGGGTTCAGTCTTTTTTTTTATGCATGCAGCCAGCATGCGACTCCGTAAAATAAACTCTAAAATTTAGTGATTCCGTTTTGCATACGCTTCGAATGAATTGCATAAAATATTCATGTATGCCTTTCAAATTCTGCCTTCGTCGTATACCGATGGTGCATTTAATACAGTAACTTATTGGAGATATGCTATTTTAATGGAAAAATGCCTGCAACGTAATTGGTTAATTGGACTTCAGTTGCTACGTTGGTGGCATATGACACGAATACGGTCGCAAATGTTGCTTGGAGGCTCGGCCTAAATTGATACTTATAACTGCAAAACGTTTTAAATGACAATGAACTTGTTTAAAAATTGATTTTTATCAAAAATTACTGACGCAGAATAATAGCTTCATGATCAAATTTCCAAATAACTTTTATAAAACTGAAATAACATAAAAACTCACCATTATAATAGATATTTCCGTAATCTGAAAATAAAAAACAAAATTATTTATTTTTCATAAAACACGATTTAAAATTAAAAAAGTAATAATAATAATAAATATGTAAAAAAAATTAAAATATTATATATTTAAATAGAAAGAAATTTAATTTTTATGTAAACAAATTTATAACTATTTAAAATAAAATTGTGGTTTAATTGTTATATAATTATATATATTTTTAGTACTTTTTTACAAATTTTCCTTTATTAATTAAAATAAATAAGCTCTTTTATGTTAATAAAATTTAAAATAAAATAATTTATATTTTATTTTATTTTTCATAAAAAATCAATTAACATTTAAAGAAAAGAATAATAAATATGTAAATATGGGTTTAAAACATTTTTATTTAGTATTTATTTAGAATAAAATTGTGATTTAATTGTTATAAAATAAGACCATAGCAATTTTAATTGAAATAATACTTAAACAGTATTTTTAGCAAATTTTTACAAATTCACTTTATTTATTAAAATAAATAGGCTTATTTATTTTATTTTCTCATATAAAAATCATTTGAGATTTAAAAGCTATTTGAAATATTTAATAACCCATTAATTTACAGAAATAATTTAATATAATGTTAATTAGAAAGAAGAAAGAAATTTAATTTTCATATAAACAAATTTATAACTATTTTATTTGAAATAGTTAACAGTATTTTTAGTAAATTTTTACAAATTTCCTTTTATTTCATTTCACAAATTTATTTGATTTAAATTAAAATTAAAATAAAATAATTTAATTTTATTTTTGATAAAAAAACAATTAACATTAAAAAAATTTAAATATTTTTATTAGGTAACTTATTAACTAAACAAAAAAAATATTATTATATATATTATTTATATACACAAATTTATGCCATTTTAATTAAAATTTTACTTAAAGAATATTTTTAGTGAATTATTACAAATTTCCTTTTATTTAACAAAATAATTTGACTCAAATTAAAAACAAATGAAAATAAAATAATAATAAAATAATTTATATTTTATTTTCATTTGTTTTATTTTATTTATTTTTATTTCGTAAATTTATTTGACTTAAATTAAAATTAAAATAAAATAATTTATATTCCATTTTATTTTTGATTAAATAAAAACAATTAACATTAAAAAAATGTAAAATATTTTTATTAAGTAACTTATTAACTAAACAAAAAAATTATTATTATATGTATAATTTATTCGTTAATTTAGACAAATAATTTGACACAAATAGGAAGAAAAAAGAAATTCAATTATTATATATACAAATTTATGCCATTTTAGTTAAAATTTTACTTAAAGAATATTTTTAGTGAATTATTACAAATTTCCTTTTATTTAACAAAATAATTTGACTCAAATTAAAAACAAATGAAAATAAAATAATTTATATTTATTTCATAAAAAATCGTAACATTAAAAAATGAAGGATAATAAATATGTAAAAAAGGGGTTAAAATAACTCATTAATAAAACAAATAAATAGAAAGAAATTTAATTCATATGTAAACAACATATTAAAATCATTAAAACGTTAACGTTAAAAAAATCAATTAGTAATAAATATGTAACAAAGAATTTAAAATATCTTTATTTACTCGTTAATTTAGATAAATAATTTGATAGAAATAGAGAGAAAAAAGAAATTTAATTGTTATATAAACAAATTTATACCTATTTTAATTGAAATTCTACTTAAAGAGTTTATTTAGTGAATTTTTACAAATTTCCTTTTCTTTGGTAAAATAAATTGGATCTTTTAAATTAATAAATTTAAAAAATATATATTTATTTTATTTTTCATGTGAAAGTAATTTAAATATTAAAAATAAAAACAATAAATATATAATAATGGATTTAAAATATAATAAATGATATAATAAATAGTATGTTTAGTGAATTTTTACAGAATTCTCTGTATTTACTAAAATAAATTGACTCCTTTAAATTAATAAATAAAAATAAAAAATATATATACTATTTTGTTTCATATTTTCCTTATAAAAACCGTTTGACATTAAGAAAATGAAGAATAATAAATATTTAACGAAGTATTTAAAATACTTTTACTAAACAAGTAATTTTATATAAATAGAAATAAGAAAGAAATTCAATTTTTGTATAAATAAATTTAAAACTGTTTTGTTGGAAATAATACTTAAAAAGTATTTTTAGTATTTTCAAACAATTAGTTTATTTCATTCAATTTTAAATATGATAATTGAAATTTTAAAATTTATATAGTATTAATTTTATTGTATTCCCAAATTGGTTGATTTTGATGGTTGATTACTGCAAACTCTATTTCGATTTTTCTGGCCAATATGGAAATTTCTAATATTATTATTTTTTATTTTCTAAGAAAATATAATAATACTAATTATTATTAAAATTATGTATATAATCAGAATTTGTCAGCCCCCCTTTTGTTTAAGAAAAAATCCTTTGAATGAATAGTTTTTATGCTGTCAAAATTAACTGAAAAAAAAAAATAAAAAAAAAGTTTTTTAGAGATTTTTATTTTATGAGAAAATATATAAAATATATTTAATATATAATTAAGTTAAAATTAATAGTAATAATCATATCTTATATAAAATTTTACTTTTGTTATCTGATAATTAATTTTACTTCAATACGTGTTTTTTGTAAACATAATTCTATGTGAATGTACATTGTACAGAGTAAAATAACAGATCAAAGCTGTTTTATTTTATTAAATTCTCGACGAAGAAAAAACAAAATATAAAATTTTGTTCAGATACAACAAACATCGAGTCTCTCGTCTAGCACAGACTATTACTTATCAAACCTTTGCGACGAATTTCCGCTCGATCTACGAACAAGACAAAAGCAGACTAACAAACTCCGGAACAAATTGCCCTTTAAAATGGCTCGCTCTCGAATACAAATCCCGCCGTTCCCGCTCATTCCTCCTGATTAAAATCATTTCGAGTAAAATGAGTCGCCCGTCCTTTAATGCCGTCCTACTGCATGCACACATTCTCATTAATAATGTATGGCGCATTTGTGGGTTACGTCGCGGGTTTTCTTCAAACTGACCTATCCCAACCAAAATGATATTTTATTGCCGGCTGACGTCACCGTCGTAAAACTTCAATTTGTGCCTGAAGATCAGATGAAACTGTCGACGTTTACTGTTTTGATGCATGCATGCAAAAACTTTTATCTAAATCTATTTCCAATCTGGGGTACCTTTAAGAGTTGAAAGTTATTTATAACAGTTGAATGCAGACTTAAATGTGTCCTAGGTAATGGAAAGGACGCTTTCTAAAGTTCCGTTATGAAATAAATTTTGGTGATGAGTGAGATACACGTATTATGCAACTGCCTGTCACAGAAAAGTGAAAGTAACACTGACCACAAAAAGGTAGTTCTGAAGTGAAGAATTTTTAAATAAAGCACAAAATTTGAAAACTGATTGAGCTTAAACTTCTAACTAACTAAAACTATAAACTTTTTGAAGTATTAAAAAATCAAATCAAAATGATAAAAAGTATGTTCAATCGATTTTTTAAATTGTACCTACATGGCGAAGTCACTACTGATTAAATTGGTTATTACAAAATATTTTATAATGTGATCCAAGGTGTGTCACACAGTTTAAAGTTGTAAATCTTGTACCACCATATTAAATTTAAATTGTTTGTTATTTTTACGAATTAAAAATATATCTTTATCTATTTTTTTTCTTTATATTGTAACTGAATAATATGTAAATTAGTTGTTTTTAATATTTATATATAACGTTTATAATGGATTATAAATTATAATATATTTTTGATTTTTATTTATGATTTTATAATATAATATTTATTTTTTAGGATATTAATAATGAATTATATAAATAGATTTGTTTCATTTTAATTTACCTTTAATATATAATGATATTAATTTTCAATTTTGAAATAATTAATATTGGTGAGTACGAAACTTAAAGGGTGTAACTGATTTAAATTTATGTTTTCAAAAACTATTATTTTCAAAGCCCTTAAAGCACATAATTCTTTAGTATTTTGATGGGTTAGTTAGTAAAATATTATTAGCCTATGTAAATATTATAAACTTATATATTTTATATATTTTGTATATTTTGTATATTTTATATATTTCATATATTTTATAAATTTTATATAATACAATATATATATTTTATATATTTTATATATTTTATATATTTTATATATTTTATATATTTTATATATTTTATATATTTTATATATTTTATATATTTTATATATTTTATATATTTTATATATTTTATATATTTTATATATTTTGCATATTTTGTATACTTTATGTATTTTATATATTTTGTGTATTTTATGTATTTTATAAATTTTGTATATTTTACATATTTTATTTGTTACAATTATTGTTTATTCAATTAAAAACTTTTTCCTTTTATTAAACAAACTTTTTAATAAAAGGAAAAAGGTGATTTGTAATTTTTAGGTCTAAAATATAAAATATTAAAAATATTTCATATTTTATCACATTTTTTAAAAACAAATATTCAAAAAAAATAATAAATAATATTATTAATACATAAATATTAATATAATAAAATATAACATAATATATTTTTATTCATTGTGTTTAAAAATAAATATTATTTTTTCTAAAATATAAGTCATAATAAAATATTGATTCCATACTATTAAAAATTTATAAATTCAATTAATTTAGTATAAATATGTTATATATATTTAATCCAAAAAATATGTTTAGTTTAAAAATATATTTCAATATTATTAGTTTAAAATATGAATAAAATAAATTTTATAATTGTTTAAATTAAAAATAAATATTTTAAAATAAATATATAAATAAAAAAAATATTAAATAAATTTATAGTGCAAATTAAGCAAAAATGTTAAAATACAAGATAAAAGTAAACTAAATTAAAAAAATAAATAAATATTAATTGAATTTAATACAAATATTCAATTTTATTTATTATTTTTTCCGAAAAAATATGGATATATTTTTAAATTATATTTTACAAACATTTGAAACAATTAAAAAATGTCTTACAAAAAATTATATTACTCAGTATAATACATTTTTTTCATCATATTTAAAAAAAAAATTAATGTTTTTTAAAAATTAGGGGGAGCAAAATATTGATTCCAAAACTTATAAATTAAATTAATTTTTAAATCGATGTTTTAAAAAATAAACTTGAATATTGTAGCTTAAAAATATGTCTAAATATATAATATACAATTATTTTAGATAATAAAATAATAGAAAAAAAAAAACAAAAAAATTCTCTGATTAATTGATTAATTTAAAATATTTGAATTAATTTTTGTAATATTTTACAGAAAGTTAATAGATATTTTAGCTGAAATTAAACACCTAGAAAATAAAAATTTTTCATTAAATCAATTTAAAAATGATAATTTTTATAAAAATTAACAAAAATATATTTTATTTATTATTTTTTTAAATAAATTATGTATACTTTTAGAAATAAAAATTTAATTATAATTTAATTAATTTGCTTTCTTTAAATTTTAAATAAATTATTTTATAACATATTACCAAAGTTCATTCATACTAAATTATTTTAATAATAATAATTTTGTCTCTCTATATTTTAATTTTATCATTTACATGATAGTGCAGCAAATTTTATTAATTTTTAAACATTTTAGCTAAACTGAATCATTTTAAATTTTGAAAATTAAATTAATATAGCAGAATATTAAAAAGTATAAAAATACTTTTTAATTAACAAGTAAGATTTGAGTATATTTCAACTTTTTTGGTGCAAAAATATGCAGTCAACTCGAGTGCGAAGAACTTTCTCGGCATTCGGCATATTTTCACACATTTCCGAAAAAAGCTGCTCTGTGAGAATCAGCGACCAAAATCTAAACGGCAGTTAAAAAAAATTAAGCCACATTCGGCGGACATGTCCCGTGTGCAGATTGTGCGTCCGATTACCTCGAACGAATAAAACACCGTTCATTAAAAGTTAGTTATCTTGCACCGCCGAAACGAATAAAAAGGAGAAAACTAAAACGTCATTCAATTTCAGGGAAGAGGAACGAGATCGCGGCGACAAAAGTCGCAGTGCAATAAACGAATGGATGCCTTGGCCATGTTCCTAACCCCCCCGGTCTAAATGACTGCGACACCGAATGCAACAAAACTTTCCCCCCGAGTCGGGGACGTGGTGCGCGTGCCCGACTACATTTGTGGAATGTCAAGACTGCCCGATCTATACTATGGAAACTTTGTTTACAGCTGGTCCGGCCATTTTGGCCGCTCGTTTCGTTAATTGTTGTTGCCGTAACGAGCCGAAGGTAATGCAACTTCTTAACTGACATATTGGTGACTATTGTTTTAGTTGGAACGGCGCTCTGTGATGATGGAAGCAATTTCGTCAGACAATTGACTTAACGCTAATTTGTATGTAGAATAATGTGAAGTCCACGTTTTGTGTTTACTCACGTTTACGTTCGGTCATCGCTGCAGCAAAAAGGAGTGAAGATCTCCCGGAACAGCCGGACAATTAATTAATTAGGTTAACGATTGCAAAGAAAAAACTAACGGAAGTAACGTTGATGTGCCTTTCTGTCTCAGTAGGCGACGAAACACTGAAAGGAGAACCCCTTGTGCATATAAAATTGTGTATTATACAACTTTGAGTATAAAATTTTTAGTAAAAATCGTTTTACGATAAGTCCACATAAAAGTGTTGATCACCGTGCTAAATCACGTACTGATTGAACGATCTTAAAAACTAAGAAAATTGCGGATCTATCCGATTTTATATGGAATATGTGCCACGGCGAAATATGTCTATCATAACATCAAATATTTTGTTTACACAAGTCATAAAAAATAATCAGTTCAGAAGGGCAAATGCAAAAACATATTTTTCTGAAAAAAAAAAATTTCCATTTACTCTGAACAATATGTAAAAGTAATAACAAAGTAATTTTTACTCGAATTTGTATTTCCCATATAAAAAAGCTTTTCTTTCATATAATTTATTAGATATTATAATATTTTTTAATTAATTAATCCATTTTGTGGATAAAAGCACAACTTACTTAAACATTTTCGTCAATTTAAAAAGAATTCTATATAAATAACATAAAAAATAGTCATAAAACAAAATGATACTGATAATGATAAAATATTTGCTCTAACTAAATTAAAATTTTTAAAAAATCATACTCTTAACTAACTACATTATCAATTTTAAATTTAAAAAAAAATATATATTATTTTCTTTGTTATTTTCACAAAAAAAAAGAATAAAAACTAAATATATTTGTAAATTCCATAAAAATAATTTTATGATTCATAAATTACTTCATTATCAATTTAAAATAGGAATCTTTGTCAACTTCTCAAAATTAAATTAAGGCCATCAATCCAAGTTTTAGTAAATATAAGATTGTCTATTGTTAATTAAATTAAAAATTAATTCATATTAGCAATGGGATGAAATAACTTAATTCTCAGTATAAGAAAATTTGAAACGTGACCAACACTTAATTAAATTAAGGATGAATACAATATGGTATTGTAATCATAAAACTTGTAACCAAAATAAAAAAAATTACGATATAAACACAATATTGAAATTCGTAATAATTAAATAAATTAAAAATCATTTAAATTGATCCTGAGATAAATCATTCAATTTTTAGACTATATAAGAAAAGTTGATTATTGAGATTCTCAAATTTAATTAAAAGTTAAATGTGGTATTGGGATAAATTTAAAATCAAACTAATTGGGTTTCCCAATATTTAATTAAACTAAAATTCAACCCATATTGCCAATGGAATGAAATCATTTTCAGTCAAAATAGAATAATTAAAATATTGAGAATACTAAAAATATTTAATATAAATATTAATTTGAACTCGTATTGGGATGAATTCATTTAATTTTTCAAGGTGGTACTAGGATAAAATGAAAATCAAAATATTTGGGTTTCCCAAAATTTAATTAAATTAAAAATAAATTAATATCGATTATGAGCCTAAAAAAAGAAAATTGGAATATTGGGATTAATTGATATTGTGATCAAATAATATTTACATTAACAATTTGGTATTGGGATAAATTCATCTAATTTTTAGACAAAATAAAAAATTAGATTACTGGGATCCCAATACTAAATTTATTTAGAATGAAAATAAAGTATATGAGTTCCCCAAAATTTAATTAAATTAAAAATAACTTTATATCGGTAATGTGATAAAATAATTTTTTGCCAAAATAGGAAAATTAGAATATTGGATTTAATTGATATTGTGATCAAATATTATGTACATTAACAATTAATTCAATTTGGTATTGGGATAAATTCATCTAATTTTTAGACAAAACAAAAAAATTAGATTAGTGGGATTCCCAATACTAAATTTAATTAGAAATTAATTCAAACTGGTATTGGGATAAAATGAAAATAACATATTTGGGTTTCCCAAAAAATTTAATTAATTTATAAATAATTTTATATTGGTAATGTGATAAAATAATTTTCAGCCAAAATAGGAAAATTAGAATATTGGAATTAATTGATATTGTGATCAAATATTATTTACATTAACAATTAATTCAATTTGGTATTGGGATAAATTCATCTAATTTTTAGACAAAACAAAAAAATTAGATTAGTGGGATTCCCAATACTAAATTTAATTAAAAATTAATTTAAACTGGTATAGGGATAAAATGACTTCATATCGATAATGTGATAAAATAATTTTCAGCCAAAATAGAAAAAATAGAATATTGGATTTAATTGATTTTGTGATCAAATATTATTTATATTAACAATTAATTCAATTTGTTATTGTTAAATTCATTCAATTTTTAGACAATACAAGAAAATTAGATCATTGGGATTCTCAATTCTAAATTTAATTAGAAATTAATTTAAAGTGCTATTGGGATAAAATTAAAACCAAACTATTTGGGTTTCCCAATATCTAATTAAACAAAAAATCAATTCATATTGCCAACAGAATGAAATAATTTTCAGCCAAAATAAGTAAATTAGAATATTGGGATAAATAATCAAATTAAAAATTAATTTAAATTGATATTGGGATAAATTCAATAAATTTTTAGACTTAGATAATTGGGATCCACAATACTAAATTGAATTAGAAATCATTTCAAAGTAGTATTAGATGAAATGAAAATCAAACTAATTAGGTTTTCCAATATTAAATTAAGAATCAATTCTTATTGACAATGGGATGAAATCATTTTCAGTCAAAATAAGAAAATTAGAATACGGAGATTACCAAAAATTAAAAATATATTTAAATTGGTATTGGGATAAAACCATTCAATTTTTAACCAAAATAAAAAATAAGATTAAATATTTTATTAAATTAAAATGTAATTCAAATTTAAACTAAAATATAAAATCATAATATTAAAATTCTCTATAATTAATTAAATTAAAAATATATTAATCAATTATTTAATATTTATAAATATAACTGGTTTATTAAAATAAAATGCCCAAAAATATTTATTGATTTGTTGAAAATAAACAATTTTGAGAAAAGAGTCATTTAACTCTTGGAATTTCCGTTATTTAATAAATTAATTAATAAATCAATTATTTCTTGATATACTTTTAAAAAAGTTTAATTATACATTACAAGTACAAAATATTAATTTGTTCACATAAAACTGGTCAGAATATTTATTAAAATAACTTAAAAAAAAATTGAAAAACGTCTAATATTATAAAACTTATTCTCAAAGAAGTCAATATTATTGGCAAGAATGAAATTTTAATATTTTTACAGAAAACCTATTAGAGAATGTATTAAATAAGCCTTACGAAATTTCAAATATTTGAAAAAATAAATATTAAATTTGTTCACAGGAAAGTTGATAAAGTATCTTTATAACCTAAAGAAAATGGAACAAAGCGCATTTTTCCTGATAAGGTCTTGTTGTTGCAGTGCACTTATCTTAAAATAGTTTCTCGGTGTCGCCGCCTCCGCGTCCTTATAGAAAATTCCATCCCATGATGCTTGCTCAGGAAGAGAACGGCATTTCCTTAAATAGGGCAATACGAGAGCAACACATGGGACGCAGTAAGATTTTTATACGCGCCGCATTCTCCCCCTTTCGCCTGTATATCGTCCGAGTTAAAAATCGAAACCGAAATAAAGGAAAAGTCAGGTATATTGTGGTTTGGGGCTGGCTTGAAAGCACACCGGAGGGAACGGACCTTTTCGAAATGAAAGATTCCATTATCTTTCGTATAATTCGCCGCCACCTGGCTGTGTGGCCGTATTTCGGAGGGTCCGTATATGTGTAATCATTGGTAAGCTTTGGTAATGCAGACCCAAACTAGATAGCAAATCCATCCAGTGGTTACTTTTGCTTTTACAACTGTTCAAAATAAATAAAATATTTCCATCACCAGAAACGACACCAGTGGAAGCATTGTTAACAAAAATTAAATCCAACAAGACAAACACGGTTGGACCGTTAGTTTGCTGATGCGAAGAAATTTCTCCAGTTGAAATCTTTTTAACAGTTCCACCGAAAACCCTCGTTGTCCGCTCATGTTAATCATATTTTTTCTCATGTCACTTAAATACGAAACAATTTATGCACAACGACGCAGACAAGTGCAATGTTCGTATAATTCGCATGCAAATCACTATTTTCACAATATTTTCGACGAAAATTACCAGTCAGTCTGGGCACAGCATTGTTCAACTTCGCTGCTTTATAGGCACAATTACATTTTCCTGTTTTGAGGAATTTAAAGTTTACCATGCTCGATACGGACGTGCATAATTAATATTAATTATTATGCATATGATTTACAATTCACATCCATTTACTGCTCATTGTTTGATCGTACAAATTACAAAGATATCATACTAATTATCTAATTGAATTAATTTCCTATACGTAGTACCTACATACCTATATCGTAATGACCAACATGATGACTATTTTGTTTTAAAACTTCACGTGTTGTACCTTTAATTAAATTTATTCCAGTTCCAATTAACCAAAATAATGAGAGAGGAATATTAAGATTCCCAATATTAAATTAATTGGTGTTGGATTAAATTAATTAAATTACCCAAAATACTCAAAATAAGAAAATTATGATATTGGGTTTTTAATATTTAATTAATTAAAATTGGCATTAGGATAAAATCACTTAATTTTTAGTAAAAAAAAAATAAGAAAATCAAAATATTGGAATTTCAAATAATAGTTTAAGTTAAATATAAATCAGTCAATCAATTACTAAATATGTATAAATTTGATATACATATCATTTACAATTCAAAACCATTTAATGTTCATGTGTTTAGTTATACAAATTAAACAGATATCATACAAAGTAACTAATTGATTAATGAAATAAATTTTATATTCTTTGTACTTATGTAATAACCAACATGTGCATAATTGTACAAGGTGTTTTTTATTTCTCATAACCTTTAAACCATTTGCAAAATTTATACCATAATTATATAAATTTTCATTAATATACTATTGGTAAGTAAAATACCAAATAAAAAGTTAAAAATGTTTTTAATTTACATATTAAAAAAAATACGAATAATTTATGACTTTGAAAAAAAATTATATCATTTGTTATTTTCCATTAATTTTTCATTTTTATATGGACACATATATCCAATTAGAATTTCTTCAACTCATTTCATTTTGTAAAATTTTCAACAAAAATATATTTGTCGATTTTAGTAAAAAATGGAAGAATTCTTAAAATATATTTATATTAAAATAATAATAAAAATAATTTATGAAATTTAGAAGAAAAATACTTACTCATATAATATGTAATTTTTTATATATTATATATTATATGTTATATGTTAATGTTAATGTTAATGTTAATGTTAATGTTATATGTTATATGTTATATGTTATGTGTTATGTGTTTGTGTTATGTGTTATGTGTTATGTGTTATGTGTTATGTGTTATGTGTTTGTGTTATGTGTTATGTGTTATGTGTTATGTGTTATGTGTTATGTGTTATGTGTTATGTGTTATGTGTTATGTGTTATGTGTTATGTGTTATGTGTTATGTGTTATGTGTTATGTGTTATGTGTTATGTGTTATGTGTTATGTGTTATGTGTTATGTGTTATGTGTTATGTGTTATGTGTTATGTGTTATGTGTTATGTGTTATGTGTTATGTGTTATGTGTTATGTGTTATGTGTTATGTGTTATGTGTTATGTGTTATGTGTTATGTGTTATGTGTTATGTGTTATGTGTTATGTGTTATGTGTTATGTGTTATGTGTTATGTGTTATGTGTTATGTGTTATGTGTTATATGTTATATGTTATATGTTATATGTTATATGTTATATGTTATATGTTATATGTTATATGTTATATGTTATATGTTATATGTTATATGTTATATGTTATATGTTATATGTTATATGTTATATGTTATATGTTATATGTTATATGTTATATGTTATATGTTATATGTTATATGTTATATGTTATATGTTATATGTTATATGTTATATGTTATATGTTATATGTTATATGTTATATGTTATATGTTATATGTTATATGTTATATGTTATATGTTATATGTTATATGTTATATGTTATATGTTATATGTTATATGTTATATGTTATATGTTATATGTTATATGTTATATGTTATATGTTATATGTTATATGTTATATGTTATATGTTATATGTTATATGTTATATGTTATATGTTATATGTTATATGTTATATGTTATTATCCGTAGAATTAAACAAAAATTATTTACAAATTTTAGAATAAAAAATGAAACGAGCTGTAAAATATAATTTTTAAAATTGTTTGATTTCGTTTAACTAAGTATTAAATTTATTTATTATATTCCATTTTCACATTAGAAAATTGAATGAAATATGAATTTTAGAAAGAAAATATTTTCACATGTCTTTAACATACATTATTTAATATAGTTTTAACTAAATATTTTGATTAACTTGTTTATAAATAAAATTATTTTTTTATTTTCAGTTCATTTTAGGGAATAAAGTAGATATATCACCATAAAGTATGTTAAACTTTTTCATGTTCAGCTAATAAATCGACTAAAAATTATTCATATATTTATTAACTAAAAAAAGTAAATATTGCATTCATATTTTAAATATTATTTTATGTGGACACAAAATATTTCTAGAATTTTTTAAATCGTCTAATTTTGTAAAATTTAAAAAAAAAAAACAAAAATTGTTTGCATATATTATAAAGATCAATAAAATATAATTATTTAAATCTAATATTTATTTAGTTTAACCAAGTATTAAAATTTTATTTTCACATTAAAAAATACGAATAATTTATGAATTTTAAAAGAAAAATTTTTTTTACAGTTTAGAATAATCTACTTTATTATTAAATACATATAAAATATAAATTTGGGGATTTTGGAAGAAATACAAATATTCCTAAAATATTTTTGAAATATATTGTTATTCAGTATAATTAAGAACTAAAATAATTTATCATATCATATCATATTCCATTTACACGACACAAAAATAGAAATAATTTATGAATTTTGGTTGAAAAAATGTTTTAAAAGATTAAATATTACTTAACACATTTTAAATGTTACTATATTTTTTACTGTTACTATTTAATCATGGATAAAAAAAAATAATTTGTATCTAATGTTTTAATTAATTTTTTACGTTTAAATTTAGAATATTTTTTTAAATCAAATAATTTAAGAAAGATGTAAAATAAACTGTAATTTTAACTTAATTTAATTGAATTTTGTTTAGCTAAATTATTGATCTTGTAGACCTTTATTTACTTTTAAATTTTGACACTAATTAAAAGAATTAAAAACAGAGAAGATATTTCAATTTTTACATATTGTACATATTCTGTTTTTGCATTAATATTTAAGTATAATTATTCAAAACTTTATTTGTAATGAATTAATTTTAACGATAAAACATTTGTAGCTTTATTTTAATTACTAAAGCACATATATAAATTTATTAAATTAAATAACGATAATATTTTAATTATCATTTTGAATATACGTATGAACAACAATACTTACAACTGTTTGATAAGGATTTGATTGGAAAATTGTAAAAATGATATGCAAAATAATGTTTGTTGCATATTGATAAATACCTACACATGGATTTCACTGATATCGGTAATTGGATTCGTGTAACTAGTTTTGCGGTCCCGATTTTGATTGCGAAACGGGAAAACGCCGTGGAAACATACAACGAATCGGCGTGGTATTAAATAAATTTCCGAAATAACAACGGCGAACAACGTAAAACAACACACAAGTGCATGGGTGTAATGGAAATCCATTGACAGACAGTTGATAAATTTTAAATTTATTGTCGATGTAAAATTTTCAATATTATTTGTTCAAATCAGATTTGATTGTGTTTGGAAACATAAATTCGGGCGAAAATAACATTTTAATCCGTGCGCAATAACGAATATTCAATTTATAGATGTTTTTAAATTAAAAGTTTCGAAGGATATATTTAATCAAGATTAAATCGAATGGAACTTTCCTAATCTGTTAGTTATAGAGAATGCAAAGCCAATGGCGAATGGCGAATGAAACTTGAGCTATATTTAAATTTAATTTAAAAGTTTAACACTTTAAAAGTATAAGAAGCCGAATTCCTCCTCCTTTAAAAACAGTTTGGTTTTGAACATTACGGACTTATTCCTTCGGGTATGCTAATTTTATTTTCCACGTGTTTTAAATTTTATACATTCTTTAGTGTATTAAAATTTGTGCAATATGGCCACAATAAATACATGAGGGACCATTTAACATATTATCTAATGGGCACTAGTTATTAATAGGACATCTGCTGTAAATGTAAATAATTGTTAACCTACCACAGAGAGAACTAATTGCTTTGTTCGTGTGTGGCTCACTTTAAGAATACTAATTTAATTGAAGCAACTATGTCATGCAGCAATTAAATAATGATCGAAACAAACATGATATTTGTTTCAAATTGCCCTGAATCATTTATATTGTTTACGTCATTTTATAGATCGTTCACTGTTAAAGATTTTAAAACTTTAAGTCAAGTTCACACTCCATCGTTTTTTCCTGCAAGAAACTCATTTTACTAACGTGTCAAATTACAGTTACAAACAACATTTATTTAATTATAAACAAAGCTATTTGAAAATTCAATAGTAGGAAAACTAAAATAAATATGACGTTTGCGAAGACACACACATCGCATCTCTCGATCATAAAACCGTCAAAGATAATAATTGGCAATTATTATTATGCGAGTAAACACTTAGCAGAAGCATTAAAATGTGTGGGATCAGTCGGCACGGTCTTTGATATTCAAATTATGATGCATCTATGAATGAACATCAATCGTTTGTATTGTAATTTTATGGGCTGTGGAAGTACAAGCAAGGAGTGCGATTCATACATTCTTTTTAAATAATCTTTCATAACTACTTAAATAAAAAAAATTATTGGGAACCTAACTTAAACGTGTAATTGAACCAGTGTTTTTTGTAGTAATTTATTGATTAACATTTTTAGAATACTATAATTTAATACAATGTTACAAGTTACAATTTTTAGGGACCAGTCTAAATAGAACAACCCTTTAAAAGTTTTGTCACTTTTTTGGCAGTAATTCATTGAGTAACATATAGAGGAATATATAAATAATAAAATAAAACTATAACTTAAGCAGTTATCATATAATTTAATATTTTTATAACTAACTGGTCTAAATATTTGAAAGAATAAGCCTTATACAATTTTTGTTAATTTTCTTGGTAGTAATTCATTGAATAACATATTTAGAAACATACAAATAAGCTTTAACTTAAACAATTGTTAGATAATTTAATACTTTTAAACATATTAATCTAATATAATCGTTAAGTCAATTATTAGGGACTAGACTAAAGGTTTGAGACAACAAGTCTTGTACAATTTTGTCAATATTTTTGTAAAGTGATTTTAGAATTATGAAAATAATAAAAAAAACTTAAGTAATTATTAAATAATTTAATATTTTTTCAATAATTTTATGTAATACATATATGAATTATTAGGGGCCAATCTAAATAGAACAACCCTTATATAAGTTTTGTCAATTTTTGGTAGTAATTCATTGAATAACGTATTTAGAAACATAAAAATAATAAAAAAAGCTATAACTTAAACAATCATTCGATAATTTAATACTTTTATACATGTCAATCTAATATAATTGTTAAGTCAATTATTAGGGACTAGTCTAAAGGTTTGAGACAACAAGTCTTGTACAATTTTGTCAATATTTTTGTAAAGTGATTTTAGAATTATACAAATAATAATAAAACTTAAATAATTATTAAGTAATTTAATATTATTTGGATAATTTTATGTAATGCATATGTGAATTATTAGGGACCAGTCTAAATAGAACAACCCTTATACAAGTTTTGTCAATTTTTTGATAGTAATTCATTGAATAAAGTATATGGAAATTTATAAATAATAAAATAAAACTATAACTTAAGTAATTATTATATAATTTAATATTTTTATACACTATAATTCAATAAAATAGTCATTTCAATTGTTAGAGAGAAGTCTAAATGTTTGAAAAAATAAGTCTTACACAATTTTTGTTAATTCTCTTGGTAATAATCCATTGAATAACGTATTTAGAAACACACAAATAATAAAAAAAGCTATAACTTACACAACTATTAGATAATTTAATACTTTTATACATGTTAATCTAATGTAATCGTTAAGTCAATTATTAGGGACTGGTCTAAAGGTTTAAGACAACAAGTCTTGTACAATTTTATCAATATTTTTGTGAAGTGATTTCAGAATTATACAAATAATAAAAAAACTTAAGTAATTATTAAGTAAATTAATATTTTTTCCATAATTTTATGTAACGCATATATGAATTATTGGGGACCAGTCTAAACAGAACAACCTTTATCCAAGTTTTGTCAATTTTTTGATAATAATTCATTGAATAATGTATATGGAAATATATAAATAATAAAATAGAACTATAACTTAAGTAATTATTATATAATTTAGTATTTTTATTACACTATAATTTAATAAAATCGTCATGTCAATTGTTAGGGAGAAGTCTAAATGTTTGAAAAAATAAGCCTTACACAATTTTTGTTAATTTTCTTGGTAATAATCCATTGAATAACGTCTTTAGAAACACACAAATAATAAAAAAGGCTATAACTTAAACAATTATTAGATATTTTAATACTTCTATACATGTTAATCTAATATAATCGTTAAGTCAATTATTAGGGACTAGTCTAAAGGTTTGAGACAACAAGTCTTGTACAATTTTGTCAATATTTTTGTGAAGTAATTTCAGAATTGTACAAATAATAAAAAAACTTAAGTAATTATTAAGTAAATTAATATTTTTTCCATAATTTTATGTAATGCATATATGAATTATTGGGGACCAGTCTAAACTGAACAACCTTTATCTAAGTTTTGTCAATTTTTTGATAGTAATTCATTGAATAACGTATGTGGAAATATATAAATAATAAAATAAAACTATAACTTAAGTAATTATTATATAATTTAATATTTTTATACACTATAATTTAATAAAATCGTCATGTCAAATATTGGGGAGAAGTCTAAATGTTTGAAAAAATAAGCCTTACTCAATTTTTGTTAATCTTCTTGGTAGTAATTCATTGAATAACGTATTTAGAAACACACAAAAATTAAAAAAAGCTATAACTTAAACAATTATTAGATAATTTAATACTTTTATACACTATAATTTAATAAAATCGTTAAGTCAATTATTAGGGACTAGTCTAGTTGCCAATTGAATAACGTTTCTAAAAATATAAATAATTAAAAACTGCAACTTAATTAATTACTAGAACATTTAAAATAATCCTTATGAAATTTTGGTATATTCATTAAATAACGATATTAGTAACATATAATAATAAAAAATAAATGAAGTGAGTACTAAATAATTTAGATGTAAATCATTATAGTATGTTATTGGACACAAATTTGTTGAGAGTATTTTATTTGGTTCATTGTAACATAGCACAAATGAAGTAAAGTTCATAGTTTTGAGAAATTCCTAATGTTCCCACATCAGCCATCGATTGAATAATATTAATAATTAAATTATGTTATTTTTATCTAACTTATTATTCAGTCCAACTTCGTGATTTTTAGTATTTACAATGTATGTTGAGAATTTTCTGTATGATACGCTCATGACGCACACGTGTTGTCGCTGCATTCGGTTTCAATTCTCGTTGGAAGTTTCTCTCTGCAATTGGTGTACTTTAGAAAATTGAATTACTGAACACACGAATCCATGTTCGTTGTTATTGTGAGCGATGTCGGGAAATTTTACGCCCAAGAAAATAATATTAAATGTACGTGGGTTTTACTATTATTAATATTTATATGCGCTGCCTTCAGCCGGCATTGGTGACATATCGACGAATGTATGTGAAATGTCAACCCGATGAACGTTACCGAACTTTATGAAACGGCCAAAAAAACTTAGGATATTGAATTTTTATTTATATGGACGTTCGTGTGGAAGCATGTCGATTCTATGAATTATGTGGCATTAGTAATGTTGACCTTTTCGGTCATTTTTAAAAATATTACCAATGTTTTTACGAATTCTTATAAAATATTTATTCCTTCAGATATTTTAAAATAATCCAACTTCTGTGGACTTTGAGTTAAAACTCTAAATTTGAACAAAAGTTGATTATAACTATTTTATGAAACATTAATATCATAATAAAATAGCAGTACATTGTTAGACTTACTTGGCATATGTTATGCTAAACTGTAAACTACTGTAGTACTTGACAACATGACAATTTACACAAAATTTATAAAATTGTAATATATTTATATTCAGTCATAAACTTGATTTAAATGTGGGCGTTAACCATTAAAATTTTATACGATATAAAAACAGTGTAAGCAAATTTTATTGAACTGAAACTTAGAAAACCAAAGTGCGCCATATGTTTTTAATAATAAACTCAGCATAATCTCATCGATTTTATCATGCAAAAGGTGACATGTTTTCTCAGAATGCACCACGAAAATAGCAACGGTTAATATAGTCCTTAAGCATGTGCGATTCATGACATCCAACGAACCTTGGAAACGACTTAAGATCACAAACGGTAAATAAATCCATACGAGACAGATGAGTTGGTGCGAGAAAATTTCTGTGCATAAAATGTCCCAAATATACCTCACTTAAGGTGAACAAACTTTATAAGAGGTTCACTGTGTGAAATTACACAATTAATGTGTCGAATTCGAATATAAATTTCTTCTTAACTTGTTCTTTCTTATCTGATTATAATGTGTAGATAATGTTGATAATTTAAAGAAAACGTATGATGTAAATAATAAAGAAAATGTAAGGAAAAATTTAACTAATAACTCACATATTGCAAAAACAGTTCCACTGAGTAATATTTATTACTCAATTAATAATTTAGACGAATTTCAATATCTTAACCACTCAAATTTTCTTATGTTGATGTTTTTGATCTTCTGATAAAACAAAAACAATGAATTATATCTTAGTGATTATCAATTTGTCTACAAAAGTTATTACCCACTTACCATGGTAATCAGCATATTACTACAGGTCCAATAATTATGACGTATAAAATACAGAAAAAGTTACTTTGAAGATAAAGCTCATTAATAATTGATCTATTACAATTCTATTGAATAATATTACTTAATTGAATTGTTAAGTTTAAATATGACATCTTAATTAAATTTTCATATGTTGATGATTTTGAACTTCTAATAAAACAAAATGAGTGAAATATATTATTCTTCGTAATGAAATTTATTATGAACTCGTGTACAAAAGTTGTTACCCACTTAGCTTGGTAAACAACATATTACTACAGTTTCAGTAATTATGACGTATAAAATATAAAAAGAATTACTTTGAAGATAAAACTCACTAATAATTGGACTATTACAATTCTATTGAATAATATTACTCAATCGAATTGTCAAATTTAAATATAACATCGTAATTAAATTTTCATATATTGATGTTTTTGAATTTATAATAAAACAAAATGAGTGAAATATATTATTTCTGCGTAATGAAATTTATTATGAATTCGTGTACAAAAGTTGTTACCCACTTAGCTTGGTAAACAACATATTACTACAGTTTCAGTAATTATGACGTATAAAATATAAAAAGAATTACTTTGAAGATAAAACTCACTAATAATTGGACTATTACAATTCTATTGAATAATATTACTCAATCGAATTGTCAAGTTTAAATATAACATCGTAATTAAATTTTCATATATTGATGTTTTTGAATTTCTAATAAAACAAAATGAGTGAAATATATTATTTCTGCGTAATGAAATTTATTATGAATTCGTGTACAAAAGTTGTTACCCACTTAGCTTGGTAAACAACATATTACTACAGTTTCAGTAATTATGACGTATAAAATATAAAAAGAATTACTTTGAAGATAAAGCTCACTAATAATTGGACTATTACAATTCTATTGAATAATATTACTCAATCGAATTGTCAAGTTTAAATATAACATCGTAATTAAATTTTCATATATTAATGTTTTTGAATTTCTAATAAAACAAAATCAGTGAAATATATTATTTTTGCGTAATGAAATTTATTATGAATTTGTGTACAAAAGTTGTTACCCACTTAGCTTGGTAAACAACATATTACTACAGTTCCAGTAATTATGACGTATAAAATACAGAAAGAGTTTCTTTGAAGATAAAGCACATTTATAATTGATCTATTACAATTCTATTGAATAATATTACTCAATCGAATTGTCAAGTTTAAATATAACATCTTAATTAAATTTACATATGTTGGTGTTTTTGAACTTCTAATAAAACAAAAACAGTGAAATATGTTATTTCTTCGTAATGAAATTTACTATAAACTCGTGTACAAAAGTTGTTACCCACTTAGCTTAGTAAACAACATATTACTACAGTTTCAGTAATTATGACGTATAAAATATAGAAAGAATTACTTTGAAGATAAAGCTAATTATTAATTGATCTATTACAATTCTATTGAATAATATTACTCAACAGAATTGTCAAGTTTAAATATAACATCTTAATTAAATTTACATATGTTGGTGTTTTTGAACTTCTAATAAAACAAAATCAGTGAAATATATTATTTCTTCGTAATGAAATTTATTATGAAGTCGTGTACAAAAGTTGTTGCCCACTTAGCTTGGTAAACAACATATTACTACAGTTCCAGTAATTATGACGTATAAAATACAGAAAGAGTTACTTTGAAGATAAAGCTCATTAATAATTGATCTATTACAGTTCTATTGAATAATATTACTCAATCGAATAGTCAAGATCAAATATAACATCTTAATTAAATTTTCATATGTTGATGTTTTTGAACTTCTAATAAAACAAAATCAGTGAAATATATTATGTCTTCGTAATGAAATTTATTATGAACTCGTGTACAAAAGTTGTTACCCACTTAGCTTGGCAAACAACATATTACTACAGTCCAGTAATTATGACGTATAAAATATAGAAAGAATTACTTTGAAGATAAAAGTCACTAATAATTGGTCTGTTACAATTCTATTGAATAATATTACTCAATAGAATTGTCATGTTTAAATATAACATCTTAATTAAATTTACATATGTTGGTGTTTTTGAACTTCTAATAAAACAAAAACAGTGAAATATGTTATTTCTTCGTAATGAAATTTACTATGAACTCGTGTACAAAAGTTGTTACCCACTTAGCTTGGTAAACAACATATTACTACAGTTCCAGTAATTATGACATATAAAATATAGAAAGAATTACTTTCAAGATAAATCTCACTAATAATTAGTCTATAACAATTCTATTGAATAATATTACTCAATGGAATTGTCAAGTATAAATATAACATCTTAATTAAATTTTCATATGTTGGTGTTTTTGAACTTCTAATGAAACAAAATCAGTGAAATATATTATGTAATCGTAATGAAATTTATTATGAACTCGTGTACAAAAGTTGTTACCCACTTAGCTTGGTAAACAACATATTACTACAGTCCAGTAATTATGACGTATAAAATATAGAAAGAATTACTTTAAAGATAAAACTCACTAATAATTGGTCTGTTACAATTCTATTGAATAATATTACTCAATAGAATTGTCAAGTATAAATATAACATCTTAATTAAATTTTCATATGTTGGTGTTTTTGAACTTCTAATAAAACAAAATCAGTGAAATATATTATGTCTTCGTAATGAAATTTATTATGAACTCGTGTACAAAAGTTGTTACCCACTTAGCTTGGCAAACAACATATTACTACAGTCCAGTAATTATGACGTATAAAATATAGAAAGAATTACTTTAAAGATAAAACTCACTAATAATTGGTCTGTTACAATTCTATTGAATAATATTACTCAATAGAATTGTCAAGTTTAAATATAACATTTTAATTAAATTTACATATGTTGGTGTTTTTGAACTTCTAATAAAACAAAAACAGTGAAATATGTTATTTCTTCGTAATGAAATTTACTATGAACTCGTGTACAAAAGTTGTTACCCACTTAGCTTGGTAAACAACATATTACTACAGTTCCAGTAATTATGACATATAAAATATAGAAAGAATTACTTTCAAGATAAATCTCACTAATAATTAGTCTATTACAATTCTATTGAATAATATTACTCAATGGAATTGTCAAGTATAAATATAACATCTTAATTAAATTTTCATATGTTGGTGTTTTTGAACTTCTAATAAAACAAAATCAGAGAAATATATTATTTCTTCGTAATGAAATTTATTATGATGTTTTTGAACAAAAACAATGAAATATGTTATTTCTTTGTAATGAAATTTGTTATCAACTCGTGTACAAAAGTTATTACCCACTTAACTTGGTAAACAACATATTACTACAGGTCCATTAATTATGACGTATAAAATGCAGAAAGAATTACTTTGTAGATAAAGCCCACTAATAATTGATCCATTAAAATTCCATTGAATAATATTACTCAATCGAAGTGTCAAGTTTAAATATAATGTAAATTGAATTTTCTTGTGTAGTATGTGCTTATAAAACAATGACAGTGACTTATTATTTCAAACTAATAAAATTTATTATTAACTCGTGTTCAAAATTTGTTACTCATTTACTAATATAATAATAACTATGAAAATATTATTTCATGCCAAAAATATTACTCAGTGAACTACTTATGTGGTATATTTTTTCAGAATGGATGGTTACAGTTAATACAGTTCTTAAGCATTATATATTTTTTGTATCTAATGAATATTGGAAGACACTTAGATCATAAATGATGTTGCCAGAGAATTCCCGGGCATTAAACATGCCAAATATACATCTCACTTAAGGTAAACAAACTTTATGTAAGGATCAATAAGGTGGGATAATGCCCAAGAGACTCTTTGAATAATTTAACAAATTTAAATGAACAATTATAAATTTAATTTTCTTCGCCACCCACGTGTTGTGAACGTTTTAGTAATATTATGGGCAGTCACGCTTTGAGAATTAATTCAATTAAAACAGAAGTATTTAAGTTTACATCCTTGTTCGTTTAAGTAAATAAAATAAAATATGCAAGTCCAATGTTAACAGTAACTAACTGTAACGATCGCGGACAAACTGGGTTTGTACGTTTTTGAAAAGGCGAACGATGCAATTGCGATATTGTTTACGAGGTCTGCTCGGATGGCGTTCATTAAAGGTGGCTCGGCCCCTCCTTTTGATCGTCCCGCGATATCGTAAATTATGCTAATCTAAGACAATCTAATTTGCGTTGAAATATAATTTACTTAAAGTATATGGAGGTGCACTAATTCACCAGAAGATTTTATAATTTACGGCGCCTGAACATGCACCGCCAATACGGACGCCACATCGTTTGCATTTATAAGGACTACGGACTACTAACTACTAACTGGGTACTGCAATTATTGTCTGTAAATAATTTTTTATGCACTTACTTAATGAGTCAATATTTTAGTATCTACAACTTATAAATTATTCATTCATCTATTAACAAGTCACTTCGATTAAATAGTATTTATTACTCAATCAACCAGTTCATAGTAACATAATGTTTTATTATTAACTCATGTACAACAGGTATTACCAACTAAATTAAAATATAAAGTATCGTATTATATAAATTAAAGAAAACGTTATTTGAATTTTAGTTTTCCAAATTAAAATAAATTATGAGAAAATGTTTGGTTTCCACAGCTAATATGCGGTAAAATAGCAATAAATTAATTAGTTTTTGGTTCTGGATAATTTTAGTTTTCCAAGATAATATAAATTGTGAGAAAATACATTTAAGAAATATATGAAGAGGGACAAATCTTTGGTTTCCACAGCTAATATGTGGTAAAATAGCAATAAATTAATTAGTTTTTGCATCTGGATAATTTTATTTTTACAAAATAATATAAATTATGAGAAAATACAATTAAAAAATATATGAAGAGGGATAAATCTTTGGTTTAAACAGCTAATATGCGAAAAAATAGCAATAAATTAATTAGTTTTTGGTTCTGGATAGTTTTAGTTTTCCAAATTAATATAAATTCTAAGAAAATACATTTAAAAAATATATGAAGAGGGACAAATCTTTAGGTTCCACAGGTAAAATATAGTAAAAAAGCAATAAATTAATCAGTTTTTGGCACTGGATAATTTTAGTATTGCAGAATAATACAAATTATGAGCAAATACATTTTAAAAATATATAAATAGGAACAAATCTTTGATTTCCCCAGCTAATATGCGGTAAAATAGCAATAAATTAATTAATAATTTTTTTGCCTCTGGATAATTGTAGTTTTACAAAATAATATAAATTATAAAAAAATATATGCAGAAGGACAAATCTTTGGTTTCCACAGCTAATATGCGGTAAAATAGCAAGAAATGATTTAGATTTTGGTTCTGGATAATTTTAGTTTTCCAAAAATATATAAATTATGAGAAAATATATTTTAAAGATATATGGAGAGGGACAAATCTTTGGTTTCCACAGCTAATATATAGTAAATAACAATAAATTAATTAGTTTTTGTCTCTGGATAATTTTAGTTTTCCAAAATAATATAAAGTATGAGAAATTACATTTAAAAAATATATAACGAGGAACAAGTCTTTAGTTTCCACAGTTAATATGCGGTAAAATAGCAATAAATTAATTAGTTTTTGCCTCTGGATAATTTTGGTTTTGCAAAATAATAAAAATTATGAGAAAATACCTTCAATAAATAAATAAATACGGACAAATTTTTGGTTTCCACAGCTAATATGCAGTAAAATAGCAAGAAATTAATTAGTTTTTGCCTCTGGATAATTTTAGTTTTCCAAAATAATATAAATTATGAGAAAATACATTTAAAAAATGTATAAAGAGGGAGAAATCTTTGGTTTCCACAGCTAATATGCGGGAAAAGAGCAATAAATTAAATAGTTTTTGGTTGTGGAGAATTTTAGTTTTCCAAAATAATATAAATTGTGAGAAAATACATTTAAAAGATATATGGAGAGGGACAAATCTTTGGTTTCCACAGCTAATATATGGGAAAATAGCAATAAATTAATTAGTTTTTGCCTCTGAATAATTTTAGTTTTACAAAATAATATAAATTGTGAGAAAATACATTTGAAAAATATATGAAAAGGGACAAAATCTTTGGTTTTCACAGCTAATATACGGTAAAATAGCACAAAATTAATTAGTTTTTGCCTCTGGATAATTTTAGTTTTTCAAATTAATAAAAATTCTGAGAAAATACATTTAAAAAATATATGAAGAGGGACAAATTTTTGTGTTTCCACAGTTAATATATGTTAAAATACCAAGAAATTAATTAGTTTTAGCCTTCAGATAATTTTAGTTTTCCAAAATAATATAAATTATGAGAAAATACATATAAAAAGTATAAAAAGAGGAAAAAATCTTTAGGTTCCACAGCTAATATATGATTAAATAGCAATAAATTAATTAGTTTTTGCCTCTGGATAATTTTAGTTTTCCAAAATAATATAAATTGTGAGAAAATACATTTAAAAAATATATGAAGAGGGACAAATCTTTGATTTCCACAGCTAATATGCGATAAAATAGCAATAAATTAATTAGTTTCTGTCTCTGGACAATTTTAGTTTTCCAAAGTAATATAAATTATGAAGAAATACATTTAAAAAATATATGCAGAGGGATAAATCTTTGGTTTCCACAGCTAATATGCGGTAAAATAGCACGAAATTAATTAGTTTTAGCCTCTGGATAATTTTAGTTTTCCAAAATAATATAAATTGTGAGAAAATACATTTAAAAAATATATGCAGAGGGACAAATTTTTGGTTTCCACAGCTAATATGCGGTAAAATAACAAAAAATTAATTAGTTTTTGCTTCTGGATAATTTTAGTTTTACAAAATAATATAAATTGCGAGAAAATACATTTAAAAAATATATAAAGAGGAACAAATCTTTGGTTTCCACAGCTAATATGCGGTAAAATAGGAATAAATTAATTAGTTTTTGTCTCTGAATAATTTTAGTTTTCCAAATTAATATAAATGATGAGAAAATACATTTAAAAAATATATGCAGAGGGATAAATCTTTGGTTTCCACAGCTAATATGCGGTAAAATAGCACGAAATTAATTAGTTTTTGCCTTTAGATAATTTTAGTTTTCCAAAATAATATAAATTATGAGAAAATACATTTAAAAAATATAAAAAGAGGAACAAATCTTTAGTTTCCACAGCTAATATATGATTAAATAGCAATAAATTAATTAGTTTTTGCCTCTGGATAATTTTAGTTTTCCAAAATAATATAAATTGTGAGAAAATTCATTTACAAAATATAATCAGAAGGACAAATCATTGGTATCCACAGCTAATATGCAGTAAAATAGTAAGAAATTAATTAGTTTTTGCCTCTGGATAATTTTAGTTTTCCAAAGTAATATAATTTATGAGAAAATACATTTAAAAAATATATCCAGAGGGAGAAATCTTTGGTTTCCAAAGCTAATATGAGGGAAAATAGCAATAAATTAATTAGATTTGGTTCTGAATAATTTTAGTTTTCCAAAATAATATAAATTGTGAGAAAATACATTTGAAGAGGGACAAATCTTTGGTTTCCACTTTGATTGTTAAACGATTTGAGTTATTAAAAAATGTAAAATTGGAGAAAAATATCACTACGAAGATCTGACTAATAATTAATCTATTTTGAAAATATTTTGATTGAGTAATATTACACAATCGATTTATTGAGGCATTATAATATTCAGAAAATATTGCCTTGATATAATATCTTTGTAATACGTGCAATTCTTTTATTATGAAGATAGTCCAATGAGTGACCATCGATTACGGAAAGGGTTCTTTAGAATAATATTACTCAATCGATATGCCGAATACAAAACTAAACATTGTACTTATATTTATTTGTTTGACAATTTGTTTGATTAATATTATTCATCTGATCTATCAAATTCGACTATAAACATTTGTAATTTGTAGAAAACTCTTTGTAACGTGTCGTCTAAAAAAAGATTAAGTTGAATAATAATCATTTATTGAAACAGTTTAATTGAATAATATTACTCAATCAGTTATTCCAATTCACACTTTTGGTATTGGCATGTTTTAATTTAAAACAGAAAAGTCATTTCATAATTTATAGACAAAATATAGACAGACCAGCAACGACGAACAATTATTCCATTGTGAACTACGATATTTAATTTATAAAAAATTACTTTTATATGTGTATATTGGTTTAATAACTCAGAGTTGATGGCATTGGTATGCTTCCCAATTTAAAAGCCTCCATAAGCACTTGTGTTCATCTTAACTTGGTCATTACCATAACGAACAAATGGAATTTTAATTAACAAGAACCGTTAAGGAGTAATTCTTTTACTGTTTATTATCAGTGAGCATCGAGCCAATATATAATCATTGCTTAATTATATCGAAGCAATTAATTTAAAAGTAATGTGAGCTTGCAACATTGTAACCTCTTTAAAATATTTCTCAATATTTGAATTTCTAGGATCATTACTTTTTTTTAAAAAACATACTGTATGTACAGTATAAGTGTAAACAAATTATTAAATGGTTGGAAACATGAGAAAATGTTTCCCCAGCGAGCTAAAAACAAATATATAAAATCCGCACCCGACACTTATTATAACAAAATGTTTTATAAATCCCCCGACACAATAAAAACCATGAAATCGATCTTACTGCGACATCTACCAGCGGATCGACGAACCGGAAACGACGAAAACAACCGGACTATAATAAAAAAAAACGAGAAACAACAATTTCGCAGTGGCGTAATCTCGTCGAGATACTCCGGGTCACGGTCTATATATTTTTCGTCCGGTTAAATAAAAAAAAAACCGGTAATATGCAAATGCTTTTTAGATTATGTTTTTCATTTGTGTAAATAAGTGATAATTGACGTTCGGGTTTTAATTAAATTAAATTACTTGGCGCAAAAGTGAAATATGAAGTATGTAAAACCACTTAAAAACCAAAGTGGCAATAATTTTCATAAAATCGCCATTAGAAAACGTACTTCCCACGTTTGACATTTTCTTTTAAATGTATTGATAATAACGTACACGTTTTATGTATAGTTTTCAAATGTAGATACGATTATCATAAATTCCGCTTGTAATGCAACATTTCTAGTAACCACGATGACAACGAAATTCAACATAACAAATTGCAAATATTAAAGGAACAGTTAATCTGTGAACGTTTCTGTGTAATTTATATAAAGTGCTAGTCACTATTAAAAGTAACATGAAGTGGTTTTTGAAGTAACATATTAATTTAAATGATAATTTCTTGTTAATAAATTATTAATAAATACATCTATTTAATCGATAAGATTAATTAATATTACCCACAGATATTAAGGGTAATATAACTAATTTTATAATACCATATGGTATGTATTATATAAAACGTATAATTAAAATCAATTTTGTCTTTACTATTCCAGGATAGCCATCCATTCACGGACAATCAAAAGGATATTTACCGGATTTCAAATGTACGAGTAATTCAGGACACATAGGTTTAATTTTATTTGAACAATTGTTCACAATATATTAATTAAAGACAATTTAAATAAATTTTTATTTGTGCACATGACTGTACATTAAGATATGTATATATATATATATATATATATATATATTAATTACTAATTATTTTTAAATTATAATAGATAGAAATAGAATATAAAATACTGAGAGTTTTATTTAATTTAGTTCATAAATTGTGTTAGTGTTGTAATAATATGTAACTAAAAGGTGTAAGAAGAATTGGAAAACCTTTATTGATTCTACATAATTATTGTATAAGGATATTTTATGGAATCAATTAAAAACTACCCTTAAGACTAATGAGTTTTAAAAACTAATTAAATTTTTAAATAAACCTTTATTTGTGTACACGACTGTAGATTAAAATATGTATTTTAATTACCAATTAATTTTAAATTGTAATAGTTTAAAAATAAAAATTTAAACCACTGTGTATTTTACTTAATTTAGTTTATAAATTGGGTGTTGGTTTTGTAATAATGTATAACTAATGTCAGACAAATTGGAAAACCTTAATTGATTCTACATAATTATTTTATAAGGATATTTTATGGAATTAAGTAAAAACTATCCTTAAGACTAATGAGTTTTAAAAACTAAATACATTTTTAAATAAATCTTTATTTGTGCACATGACTATAAATTAAAATATGTATTTTAATTACCAATTAATTTTAAATTGTATAAATTTAAAAATAAAATTTAAACCACTGTGTATTTTATTTAATTTAGTTTATAAATTGGGTGTTGGTGTTGTAATAATATATAACTAAAAGATGTCAGACGAATTGGAAAACTTTAATTAATTATGCAATTTCTTTATAAAGATATTTCAAAGAATCAAGTAAGAACTACCCTTAAGACTAATGAGTTTTAAAAACTAAGTTTTTCATTACTATTTAAGAGTAGGCTTAATATTATAATTAGTAATTTTTGGGCACCCAATGGTTCTATTTAAGCAATTGAGAAGATGCAAGATTAAGTGACCTGATATTTTTCACATTATATTAACCAAAGCCAATTTAAATAAATCTTTATTAGTGCACATGACTGTAGATTAAAATATGTATTTTAATTACTAATTAGTTTTAAATTGTAATAGTTAAAAAATATAATAAATTATAACCACTGTGTGTTTTATTTAATTTAGTTTATAAATTAGATGTAATAATACATAATTAAAATATGTTAGACGAATTGGTAAACATTTATTAATTCTGTATAATTATTTTATAATATGGTATAATTCAAAAACTTCGAGTAATTAAAATTGATCTTTACTACTTCAAATTATCCTTGATGAATTTTGACTCTGAGCAAACAAGAGCATATTTACCTAATTTCAGATATATTTTTCACATTATATTAATTAAAGCCAATTTAAATAAATCTTTATTTGTGGACATAACTGTAGATTAAAATATGCACTTTAATTATTAATTAATTTTAAATTGTAATAGTTTAAAAATAAAATTTATACAACTGTGTGTTTTATTTAAATTAGTTTATAACTTGAATTTTGGTGTTGTAAACGAATTGGAAATTATTCATTGATTCTGCATAATTATTCTATAACGATATTTTTTGAGACAAATAATTTTTATAAACTAGAAACGTTTTCCTTTACTATTTCAGAGTAGCCATGATGAATTTTGAGCAATCAAAAGCATATTTACCTAATTTTAGATATAATTTGGTGCACCCAATTGTTTAATTTAAGCAATTGTGAAGACGCAAGATTAAGTGACCTGATATTTTTCACATCGTATTAATTAAAGCCAATTTACATAAATCTTTATTTGTGCACATGACTGTATGTTAAAATATGTATTTTAATTATTAATTAATTTTAATTCGTAATAATTTAAAAATAAAATTTAAACAAGTGTATGTTTTATTTAATTTATTTTATAAATTGTATGTTGATATAGGAATAAAATATAATTAAAAAATGACATACTAATTGGAAAGCATTAATTGATTTTATATAATTATTATTAATGACATTTGTTTGCTCTGTAAAAATGTTTTGAAAAAATATTACTGTGGCTGTAGAAGAGCACATATTTTTTAATTTATGATCTATTTCAAATAAAAATAGCAAATTAATTTAAAGTTTTTTTTTAAATAACAAGTTAAAAAGGAGTTATTTTTTTTATTACTCCACGTAATCTTTTAAGTTTATACAAAAAAATTAATTTTTATTTTGTAAAATATTATTAGTGTCGTTAATTTTATGAAAGTTATTAAAATATTCTATAACATTAATAATAAATCGATTACAATAAAAAATTGAATGACCTCAATTTTTTATATAATGAAAAAACTATCAATTATATATAAAATACTTTCGTTAAAAGATTATATTATATATTTTTATAAAAATTAAGTTAAAAATTAATTATCATTAAAACAATTTAATTAAAAATATATCTTATAAATATATAATATTATATCTTATTAAAATTATCAATTATAAATAAAATGTTTTATATTTAAAAAAAAAAATAAATATCAATTATTATTGTAAATTATGAAGTATTATAGTATAATTAAGATATTGTCAATTAACCATTTAAAATAAAAAGAATGAGTTGATATTTTTTAATGTCAAAACTACAGTTTACAATATATTTAAAGATAAAAATAATTGCTTATAAGATAAATGTTTTACTTATTATGCAAATATTGTAACATTATTTTATAATTATTATAACATAATTATTAATGATAATTATTGAGTTCTGTGATGTCATAATTCCATTTAATTTGACTTATTACATCAAAAGGAAATAAAAAATGGGTTTAAATTGAAAATTTAAAAAATATATTTTTATATAATAAACATTCACATTTATATCCAGATGCTTCCATCTATTGCCGCAGCCTCCAATTAATTTATCACCTAAAAATACCCCGGGGCTAATATGGCAACGTAACCGATCGACACACCCATACCACATTATGGCTACCAGACAGGAACTGTCGATCGGAATGATGAAGAACCTTGATCTGGTCAACCATGAAAGTGCCACCACCAATGGCAGCACAGGTAAGAACCGAAACGTGCCCCCTAATTGACACCGTCTCTTTCTAGGCCAGATTAATGTGGACAAGAGGTTGACCATGGACCAAAAGGTGTAGAATATAGTCGCACGGTAGCGCATGGATTATACAGAATTATGGCCTTAAAAGGAGTTAATTGCGGTCATAAAATTGTAATCGATAATATAGATGTTAAATATTTAATAATCTGTCACAAGAAACTTGAATATGGGGTCAGACATATATTAAACATTAAACATTAATATAATAATTTTTGTTTTTTTTTGTATAAGTCATTTAATTTTCTTATTCCATTAAGAAATCATTTTTTTATTTTATTTAACGTCGATTTACATAACGTAAGCATAAAATAAAAGTTAATGCAGTATATAAATCGCAAATAAAAAATACTTATCAGTGAGTTGTATAATAAACAATTTGCTAAACATTTTCTTTTTAAGTTATGTACATAAACAATAGTACTTAGGTTGATTAAACGCATTTATTATACACGTATGCAAAGATGAGTAAAATCGTCATACGAGCTCGGAGACTGCAAATAGATGTGTGCAGTTTTCAGTGCAGATTACAGGACTTGAATTTTTCATAACCTCTATCGGCGAGAAGACCAACTACGAGAGTTGCAGTCAATAAGATATTCCTGCTGCCGCTGAGCGTAGTGGCGTCTTGAACGATCCTGCGCTTTGGTCAGTGAAGAGGGAAATTCAACTTAACCGGTTCAACGTTTGATTTAATTCTAGTGTGGCTCCTTATTTAATTAATTTTAACAATACTACTGAAATATAATGAATCAATACGATACACAAGGTGTTATACTGGAGTAATTGGCTAGGTGTACTTTCTTAACCTGAAGATAATTACATTTCCATTTTTAAAAATTAAATTCTAGGAAATATAGGGAACCGAAGTTGTACTTTTTTTAGTGTTGAGAATGGACTTGTGGAGGTGCTTTTGTATATTTAATGTCATTAAAAAAAATAATTACTGCAGTAATACTTGTTATGATTAATAGTAATATATTTGTATATATTTTATTCAATTTCTAATATAATTTGATGAAATTTTAATATGATGATTTAAAAACAAAATATAAGTCATATAATATAAAATATAGAGGGTGCACAAAACTAAATATAGAAAAACTCTATTAAACAAACAATTTTGAACATATATATTTTAGATATGGGTTTATAGGTAAGTATTATTAAACTGAAAAAATCTCTCTCTATAGATTTGAATTTTCCATCGAAAAATACTTTGATTTCTAATAATACACTATACATATTTTTAATATTATTAGTAAAGTGGAATATTATGGTAATACATCAAAAATATAAATTATGTAAAGGTTAAGGCTTTCGTAACCATTGTTTCCAAATCAATATTTGTTTAGGTTTAAAGGTCTACGTTTGATTTAATTATTTCCTAACGTTTCGTTAGCACGAATGACATCTGATTGACGTTTAGTTGTTAATATATAAATTATAATCGATTTAAGATGAGAATCAATCATTTAGATTTTTTTTTAATTTTTGAGGCGACGCATTTTTTAGAATTCTGTCTAACAATTATTTTTGCTGAGTATTTGGTGTAGTCAAGATTGTTAATGAACTTTTTCTCAATAAACATAAAACAATATTTTTTAAATACGACAAAATAAATAAATAAATAAATGATTCTAAATATATTAATTATAAAAATTGAAAATTTAATTAAACATTGAAAGATTGTAAAATGTAAAAAATTAAGATATAAAACTTTGTTAAGATTTACAGAAATTTAATTATATATAACTTAATTTTCAATAGAAATAATTGATTTAGAAATAATAAAGCAATATTATTTCACATAAATTTAATTAATTCGATAATATAGAATTTCATAAGATTAAAAATTTGAAAAATTGAATTGAAATATTTAGAAATTTAGAAAAATATTTAACATGTAATAAATAAAAAAATATTAAATTGAAAAAAAAGTCCAAATGTCCTGAAAATTAGTAAAAATCATTAAAATTAAAGATGTAACAATTCAAGAAACAACACTAATTCAAAATTTGTTTCATATTTAGAAAACCAAAAATTAAGCAAGTTTTAATATTAAAAGAATTATAAATTCGTACATTCAAGGAAGGAAATATTTAGTATTTAATTTTAGAATGTACATAAATATTATATTTAAATGTTTTCAAAATTTTCAACGAAAAATTTAAAAAAAAAACATCAAAAATTCAGTTATTTAGAAATAAATTTAAAGTCTTGAATAATTATATGAAAATTATTAAAATTAAAATTATAATATCTCTAAAATATTAAAAATAAATGATTCTAAATAAATACTCGATTAAATAAAACATTAAATATTAAATTATTATGGTTTTAAATATTATAAAATATAAAATAAAAAAATATCAAATTTAAAAATTTTTAAAATTTGATCAAGTACAAATATCCAGAAAATTAAAAAAAAATCAGAATTTCAACGTTAACAATATATATTCAAAAATCTGAAAATTTAAATATGTAACAATTCAAGACACTAAAATATTTCATAATTTAAAAATAAAGAAATAACTTTAGTAATATAAAATACAGAAATATAAAAACATTCTGAATATTATATATTCAAAAATCATTAATATATAACAACACTATTTCAATCATTTATATTCAGAAAATCAAAAATTAAGAACTTTTAATATTCAAAAGAATTATTCATTCAAAAAAGGAAAAGTATTTAATTTTAGAATGTAAATAAATAATAAATTTAAATGTTTTCAAAATTAGACCAATAAAAAATTAAAAAAAAAAAACACATTTGCATGAATAATTAAAATTTTCAAAAATGTATACAAAAATTCAATTATTCAGAAATAAAAAATTACTTAAAGAATGTCTTGAATAAAATATATATCAAAATTATTATAATTAAAATTATAATATCTCTAAGAAATTAAAAGTAAATACTTTACTTAATAAAGTAAATCATTAAATATTAAAAATTAAATTAAAAAAAAAAAATAAAAAATAAATAGTTTTAAAATGTTTAAAACACATCAATTTATTGTTAGAAATTTGCAATTTTTTGCGAGTGGGGACAATAAATTTTTGTATCAAAAGTTACTAAAAAGATTCCAGAAAATTGTCCAAAAATAGAACATGTTGTATGTTCCAGATACATATTAAAAATTACCAATAAACAGAGATATCCACAGTTGTTAAAAATAATAATATTAATTATAATTTATTTAAATAAATATAATAATTATAATTTTATTATTAAATTGATAATAATAACATTAATATTTATTTTAATAAACAACCTATAATAATATTAATAATCATATATAATAATATTGACAACATTTATTTTAAAAATTTTAATAATGTTAATTTTATTATTAAATTAATAATATTTGAAACATCTGAAATTATAATAATTTAAAACTGCTTACGTTATTATTTTTATTATCATTAATATAGATAACTTATTATTGTCGAATATAATGATAAGTAAACAAATAGAATAACAATATTTAAATATAATAATAATAATTTTAATGAATTTTAATGTTTAGTTGAAAAGAAGAGAAAATTTCTAGAAAAAGTTGAAATTACATTTATTTGCCGTTTTTTTAAAGGTATATGTTTATCTAATAAGTAAAATATATATTCATATATTCATATATTCATAATTAAAAATTAATAGTAAAATATTATTAAAAACATTTTTGTAATAATAAATTTATTTTACTCATAAATAGTTATAAAATATTAAATAATTATTACAATAAATATAATTGATTTAATTTTAAAATGTAAAACTGATTTTCTATATTATCTAAAATTTTATTATTAATTTCCCTTTAGTAGGAATATTTACATAGAAATTAATTAAAATTAATTATTAAATTTGCATAGTATAATTAATTATTTAATATTAATTTACGATCAGTAATTTGATACTGAAACTTGAACGGTTAATATGTGGTCGTGGAGTAATTGACATAATATAAATATAGAGACAAATGCCGTTCAATGTCGTCGACTTAATTCAGCATATTTTATACTGCAGTGCAGCAAGATCTGCACAAAGTAATCAAAAATTTTATATTGTACAATTTCATCCCGGTTGGCAGTAACATATGTGAAATTCCACCTACTCCATGCCCGCACGACTTTTAGTTGGAAAAACTTTAATCAGTTCCATTCCAACAAGAACCATAAGAGGATCAGTAAAATTTATTAGAAACATTTCGTCTAGTCCAAAGTGGCGACTTTCAAAGCACGCCGCACCAAAATTATGTTGCCCTCCATCATCTGCGCTGCGCCACCGATTCATCCTTTATTTTTCTTCCGGAACAAATATAAATTCTGCACGAATATTCCAGCTTAGAAACCGTTTCCAAGTTTTTCGCTTTATCCTCGCCACTTCTCTACTTAAATGGAAATTGTTTTCCGGGTTACTGCACAAGATTGCATCAACTTTTCTGTTAAGCTTTTCCAGATCATCTGTTAGTAATTAGAGTTTGTTTTGAAATCTTTTCTGCGTTTGTTTTTGTTAAATAGAGCTTAACTTACCGTATTAATGAAAGTCTCAAAAACACAACACACCAAGAAAAATTATCGGGAACAGTTGGACGTTGACCAAAGACGCCAAACGAACTAATACTCATGAACACATAAATACGCAGATCAAATTGAGAAACAAGCCATAAATAACGGAGCAAAAAAACAAACATATACAAGGAAAATCCTAAGTGGTTTTGATGAGGGTCATCATTCTTTAAGGGTATCTCTAACCCTTGGTTCGTGTAACAACTATTAATGATATAATTTATTGCATATAGGGCACAAAATGGTGACAAATGGGGACAGTACGTTCATTTTATCTTAGTTTAACTTCCAGCAATAATTTTGTTTATATTAAGATACTTGAGTATTTTATAGATATTCTTGTCAGACAAACAGTATTAGAATATATAATTTTTATTTAGTTAAAAGTTTAAAATAAAATACAGATTAGATTTTTGATCAATATTTATTAATTATAGTTAAATGTACATATTTTTTACAAATATAAAGAAGATATTTCAATATCTTAGAGATGTGCATTAATAATTATCAGAGAAATTAGTGAATAATAAAAAATATTATTTTATTTAAAAGTTTTAAATAAAATAGAACTTTAAGTGTTTGAGTAAATATTATTTATTATAAAAATAATAAAAATAATTAATAATATTTCGGTGATGTACATGAAAATATTGTCAGTCAAATCAATGAATTTTGTGTAATTTTTACAAAACAATTGTCAGATAAATAAATGAATAATAGATAAGTTTTAAAATAAAATACAGGTTAAGCCTTTTGAATTAAAATTATTTATTATAATTATTAATTGTGATATATAGAACATAAAGATAATTTAATATCTCAAAGATGTACTATAAAATAGTATTAGATAAATCCATGAATTTTGTGGAATTTTTACAAAAACGGAAAAGATATTCTAAAAATTCAGAGAAGTACTCAGAACAATTGGCAAATATACACATGAATAATGGAAGATATAATCTTTATTTGTATAAAAGTTTTAAAATAAACACAGGTTTAGGTTTTTGAATTAATATTATTTATTATAATTATCAATTAAGATATATAAAAATATAATTTTTTACGAAACAGATGCTTTTCCAGTGAGTTGGATAAAACATAAAGATAATATAATATCTCAAAGATGTACTTTAAAATATTATTAGTTAAATCAATGAATTTTGTGGAATTTTTACAAAAACGGAAAAGATATTCTAAAAATTCAGAGAAGTACTCAGAACAATTGGCAAATAAATAAATGAATAATGGAAGATATAATCTTTATTTGTATAAAAGTTTTAAATTAAACACATGTTTAGGTTTTTGAATTAATATTATTTATTATAATTATCAATTAAGATATATAAAAATATGTTTTTTTACGAAACAGATGCTTTTCCAGTGAGTTGGATAAAACATAAAGATAATTTAATATCCCAAAGATATACTTTAAAATATTAATAGTTAACCAATGAATTTTGTGGAATTTTTACAAAAACGGAAAAGATATTCTAAAAATTCAGAGATGTTCTCAGAACAATTGGCAAATAAATATATAAATAATGGAAGATATAATCTTTATCTGTATGAAAGTTTTAAAATAACCACAGGTTTCGGTTTTTGAATTAATATTATTTATTATAATTATCAATTAAGATATATAAAAATATATTTTTTTACGAAACAGATGCTTTTCCAGTGAGTTGGATAAAACATAAAAATAATTTAATATCTCAAAGATGTACTTTAAAATATTATTAGTTAAATCAATGAATTTTGTGGAATTTTTACATAAACGGAAAAGATATTCTAAAAATTCAGAGAAGTACTCAGAACAATTGGCAAATAAATAAATGAATAATGGAAGATATAATCTTTATTTGTATAAAAGTTTTAAATTAAACACATGTTTAGGTTTTTGAATTAATATTATTTATAATAATTATCAATTAAGATATATAAAAATATATTTTTTTACGAAACAGATGCTTTTCCAGTGAGTTGGATAAAACATAAAGATAATTTAATATCTCAAAGATGTACTTTAAAATATTATTAGTTAAATCAATGAATTTTGTGGAATTTTTACAAAAACGGAAAAGATATTCTAAAAATTCAGAGAAGTACTCAGAACAATTGGCAAATAAATAAATGAATAATGGAAGATATAATCTTTATTTGTATAAAAGTTTTAAATTAAACACATGTTTAGGTTTTTGAATTAATATTATTTATTATAATTATCAATTAAGATATATAAAAATATAATTTTTTACGAAACAGATGCTTTTCCAGTGAGTTGGATAAAACATAAAGATAATTTAATATTTCAAAGATATACTTTAAAATATTATTAGTTAACCAATGAATTTTGTGGAATTTTTACAAAAACGGAAAAGATATTCTAAAAATTCAGATATGTTCTCAGAACAATTGGCAAATAAATATATAAATAATGGAAGATATAATCTTTATCTGTATGAAAGTTTTAAATTAAACACAGGTTTAGGTTTTTGAATTAATATTATTTATTATAATTATTAATTAAGATATAAAAAAATATATTTTTTTACGAAACGGATACTTTTCCAGTGAGTTGGATAGAACATAAAGATAATTTAATATCTCAAAGATGTACTTTAAAATATTATTAGTTAACCAATGAATTTTGTGGAATTTTTACAAAAACGGAAAAGATATTCTAAAAATTCAGAGATGTTCTCAGAACAATTGGCAAATAAATATATAAATAATGGAAGATATAATCTTTATCTGTATGAAAGTTTTAAATTAAACACAGGTTTAGGTTTTTGAATTAATATTATTTATTATAATTATCAATTAAGATATATAAAAATATAATTTTTTACGAAACAGATGCTTTTCCAGTGAGTTGGATAAAACATAAAGATAATTTAATATCTCAAAGATATACTTTAAAATATTATTAGTTAACCAATGAATTTTGTGGAATTTTTACAAAAACGGAAAAGATATTCTAAAAATTCAGAGATGTTCTCAGAACAATTGGCAAATAAATATATAAATAATGGAAGATATAATCTTTATCTGTATGAAATTTTTAAATTAAACACAGGTTTAGGTTTTTGAATTAATATTATTTATTATAATTATCAATTAAGATATATAAAAATATAATTTTTTACGAAACAGATGCTTTTCCAGTGAGTTGGATAAAACATAAAGATCATTTAATATCTCAAAGATGTACTTTAAAATATTATTAGTTAAATCAATGAATTTTGTGGAATTTTTACAAAAACGGAAAAGATATTCTAAAAATTCAGAGATGTACTCAGAACAATTGACAAATAAATACATGAATAATGGAAGATATAATCTTTATTTGTATAAAAGTTTTAAATTAAACACAGGTTTAGGTTTTCGAATTAATATTATTTATTATGATTAAATTAAGATATATAAAAATATATTTTATCCAGTGAGTTGGATAAAACATAAAGATAATTTAATATCTCAAAGAAGATAATACTGTCAGTCAAATCAATGGATTTTGTGAAACAATTGGCAGATAAATAAACAAATAATGGAAGCTAATTTATCTAATTAAAGGTTTAAAATAAAATAGGGGTTTAGGTTTTCGAATAAGTATTGTTATAATTATTTATTTACAAATATATAATTGTCAAACAAATTAATGAATAATAAGGAATATAGTTTTTAATAAATAACAGGTATTGGTTTTTGAATGAATATTTTTTATTAAAAAAATACATTTTTAAAAATCAGATGGATATGTTTACTCCACAAGAGTGGAGTTAATTAAAGATTAATGAAACCTTAAATTTCTCTTAAAATGAAAATTTTATTTTTATGTAAAATTAAAGAAATGTCAGATGGCAAGGGAAACTCGAAATTAAGTATTCCTCACCGGGAGCTGTGAAATTTAAAAACTGCACAGCATCCGAAAAGTTTAAAGTTGACTCGCGACCTCGAGATTTAACGACGCCAATAAATTCACTTAACAATCGGCCAGACCGAAAAGGACATTTTACGATATTTTCGAAAGAAATTAGACGAGAGAGAAAGGAGTGAATGCCGTTAGCGGGACACGATATTGTGCTAGGTCATTACTTGGGACCTTTTTGTCCTTTTTTTTTCGACGTCCCCAAAGGCGTCGAGAATTAGTACCGTTACGTAATGTTACGCATGTTTTATTACCAAAACATGACACCGGCCGTAAAACCGACAAATAAAACATAAAACGGATCCCGTTATGATTCTAAACTCCTTAACGGCCGTCTAATCGTATGGATTCAGTTTTACGAAAACGCTCAAAAAGACGATGCGTTCAACTTTTGGTTTGTGCAAAATGTTTGGGTGAATGTTGATGTGATTTAAAATCAATTTGAAACTATGAAATTTTATTATATAAGTGTTCCTGTGCATGTTCTTCTAATTTCGAAATGGAAGTTCAGATGGAGACTTCATAGAAATGAACATAAAGTTCAGTTATCTGAATCAGTAAGTTATGTAATTTTACAAAAAATATTAAAAATTAAACAAAAAAATATATATACTAATAAACAATATTCAAAATTATATTACTAATAATTATCTTAATAATTACTATCATAAACTGTGAAAAAAAACATTTTTCATAATTTTAATTAAACACTAGTTTAGCTTTTAGTTTATAAGAATAAGAAATAAAAGATATTTAAGCTAACTAGCCTAAACCATTCTGAATTATTAAAATTAATAATTATTATTTTAATAATAATTATCATAAACTGCCAAAAAAAACATTTTAATAATTTTTCCAGCAACAATTTAGCTTTTACTTTAATAAATAATTTTTATAAACACTAATAAAAAATAAAATATTTAAACTAACTAACCTAAGCCATTCTAAATTATATGATATTATTAAACAATAATTATCCTAAACTGTGAAAAAAAAATATATTTTTTTCAATGATATTTTTGATTTAAATACTAATTTGGCTTTAATAAATAAGATTCATGTAGAACTGATAAGAAATAAAAAATATTTCAGCTAACTAACCTAAGTCATTCTAAATTATGTATTATTATTACTAATTATTATCTTAACAATAATTATCATAAACTGTGAAAAAATGAACATTTCTCAAATTTGTTTCAAACATATTTTTAATTTAAACACTAGTTTAGCTTTTACTTTAATAAATAAGATTTATAAAAAACTAATAAGAAATATAAAATATTTAAGCTATCTAACCTAAGCCGTTTTGTATCAATAATATTATTAATTTTTATTTTAATAATAATTATCATAAATTGCAAAAAAGAACATTTTTGATATTTTTCCAGTGACAATTTAGCTTTTACTTTAATAAATAATATTTAGAATGACTATTAAAAAATAAAGTATTTAAGCTAACTACTCTAAGCCATTCTAAATTATATAATATTACTAATTATTATCTTAACAATAATTATCATAAACTGTGTAAGAAACATTTTTTATATGTGTTTCAATGATATTTTTAATTTAAATACTAATTTAGCTTTAATAAACAAGATTTATAGAGAACTGATAAGAAATAAACAATATTTAAACTAACTAACCTAAATCATTCTAAATTATGTATTATTATTAATTATTATCTTAACAATAATTATCATAAACTGTGAAAACATGAATTTTTGAATTTTTCAAATTTGTTCCAAACAAATTTTTAATTTAAATACTAGTTTAGCTTTTACTTTAATAAATAAGACTTATAAAAACTAATAAAATATAAAATATTTATGTTAACTAGACTAAGCCATTTTGAATCATTTAATATTACTAATTAATAATTTAATAATAATTATCATAAATTGTGAAAAAGAAAATTTTTGATATTTTTTCCAATAACAATTTAGCTTTTACTTTAATAAATATTATTTAGACTAATAAAAAATAAGATATTTAAGCTAAGTAACTTAAGTCATCCTAAATTATATAATATTAAAAATTATTGTCTAATTATCATAAACTGTGAAAACAAGAATTTTTCATATAGTTTAACTATTACTTTAATAAATAAGATTTATAAAAAATTAATAAGAAATAAAAAATATTTAAGCTAACTTAGCTAAGCCATCCTAAATTTTATAATATTAAAAATTATTATCTTAATAATAATTACTTAAACTGTGAAAAAAGAATATTTTGATATGACAACTTAGCTTTTACTTCAATAAAGGCCAATAAAAAATAAAATATTTTAAAGTTAACTAACCTAAACCGTTTTAAATTATATAATATTACTAATTATAACCTCAATAATAATTATCACAAACTGTTAAAATCTATAGTAATTTTATTTTAGCTTTAAAAAATAAGATTTATAAAGGACTATTAAAAAATAAAAATATTTAAGTTAACTAGCCTAAGTTAATCTAAATTATATAATATTACTAATAATTATCTTAATAATATACTAATTTAGCTTTTACTTAAACATAAACATCATTTTTATTCTGAAAATAAATTTAATTTTAAAATTATGACAGTTGAAATATGTAATCAACATGGAAGAATAAAGATGTAAATTTCGTTTTAAAATCAATTAACATGAGCTCAGAACTGAAAACAATTTTATCAGCCATTACAAAAAAGAAAACTACTCGAATCAATATCAAGTTAATTAACATCTTTCATTAATTTATTCCCGGTGCAATGTTGCAAAACCCGAAATTTAATTCAAGTCTCGTTCTCGCTTATTTCCGAGAATGGATTTTTGTATGCGAATTGGTATTTACTTACATTTTCCGTCCGGAATCACCTCCATTTTATTCGCTCCATTGGTTATTTTTTATGGAGCGGGTTCTCACCGATTTATTCCGAGTCTGAGTGGAATTTTTATACGGTTCGGATAACTAGATCTCGTCAGACTTAATAGGAAAACAAAGCAATTTGCTCTATTGGATTAGATCGGGGCCTTTAATGCAGAAGCGCGATGTGCAATAATGCAATAATTTCATAAACGCCGGTAATAAAATATTATTATTTCTATAAAGTTTTCAAATTTTTGTTTGTTAAAATTATTGATTTATAAAATAATGACTGAAAGTTAATAACTTATTATGTTGAAAATTATGATTAATCAGCTGATTTGTTAATATTAAATATTCAATTAATCTACGGTTTTTTAAATTCAAATATTCTACTAAATAAAGTATTACCTTTAAATAACTTTTATCAATCGTTATTATTTTAATGAAACATTATTCATAATGTATATAATATTTTTTAGAAAGAAAAGGAATGCATAATTATACAAAATAAAGTTTTCTAACCATTGTTCAAGCTAGTAAAATATTGTAGCCCATTTATAAACCGATTTATCAACATAAAATTGTAGAACTAATTGCAAAAATATGTATAATTTTTTTTATAATAATACCATATATTATGTACTTAAATAAACATTTCACTTCTTTAAACTATATATACTTACACGAAAGATTAAGAAATTATTTTTTCAGAAAAACAAGGTTAAATAAACTGGATTATAAACATATCTATAATTAAATTATTACTAAATTATAATTATAAATTTAAACATCAAAATAAACACACGGGTTTAGCAAATTTTCTTTTTAAAATTAATATCTTCGTTCTATTTTATTTTTCATAATTTATAGTCTAAAATTCCCATTTTGTCATTTAGTTGTTTTCCAAATAATTAAAATTATATATATTTAGTAAAATTTCATTTTAAATGCTATTAAAAATTTTTAAATATTTTCACATTTTTTTATTATTTCATTATTTTTCATATAATTAAAATTATAAATACAAAAATAATTAATAAATGCTTAAACATAACATTTTTGTTTTTTTTTATTATTTATTTAATTTCTCACAAATTTTTTATAATATAAATATTTGACTTTTCTTAACTTATAGAGTATAATTTATAATTTGTCATTTAATTACCTTCAAAACATTTAACCATGTCACAGAGATTTAGTCATTTTTCATTTAGATTTAACATTTCTGTTTATATTTTCAATAAAATAAAAAACAATTTTCTTAAAATTTTCCACACTTCATTTTTACAAAAATATGTGACATTTCATAACTTATGAATTATAATTTGTCATTCAAAACTATTAAAATTATATAAAATTGTAAATTTAAACCAGGCCAAAATAAACATTGACCTATTAACATTTTTTTTATTATTATGTTTTAATTTCTCTTACATTTTTCACAAAAATTTTTGACTTTTCATAACTTAACAATTAAAATTATATAAAACAAAGCAATTAAAATTATAAATATAAAATAAACTGGGTCATAAACATAAGCCTTTAATAAATGTTTATGTTTATGTTTATTAATTTTTTATTTCTCACACATTTTTTACTAAATATTTGAATTTTCATAATTTATAATTTGTCGTTTAATTACTTTCAAAGAGGTTACAGAGCTTTAGTAAATCTTTTTGACCTAACATTTTGTTTTTATTTTACTATTTCTTTAAATATTCCTCTTTTATTTACAAAAATATGTGCATTTTTATAATTTATGAAGAATAATTTATAATTTATCATCGAAACTATTAAAATTATATAAAATTATAAATATAAGTTAAACTGGGTCATAAACATAAGACTTTAATAAATGTTTATGTTTATGTTTATTATTTTTTTTTTATTTCTCACACATTTTTTACTAAATATTTGAATTTTCATAATTCACATAATTTATAATTTGTCGTTTATTTTCTTTCAAAATAAAAAAAAGGTTAAAGAGCTTTAATAAATCTTCTTTTTGGCCTAATATTTTGTTTTTATTATATTATTTCTTTAAATATTTCACTTTTATTTATAATAATATATGAATTTTTATAATTTATGAAGAATAATTTATAATTTGTCATTTATTTGTCTTCAAAACTATTAAAATTATATAAAATTATAAATATAAATTAAATTGGGTAATAAAAATAGGACTTTAATAAATGTGTTATGTTAGACTTAACATTTTTGTTTTTGTATTATTAATATTTTTTTATTTGTCACACATTTTTTATTAAATATTTGAGTTTTCATAATTTACATAATTTATAATTTATCCTTTAATTACTCTTAAAATAAATAAAAAGGTTACAGAGCTTTAGTAAATCTTCTTTTTGACCTAACTTTTATTTACAATAATATGTGAATTTTTATAATTTATAAAGAATAACTTATTTATTTGTCTTTCGAAACAATTACAATTATATAAAATTATAAATGTAAGTTTAAACCAGGAGAAATTAAACATAGGGCTTTAATAAATGTTTATTTTAGACTTAACATTTTTGTTTGTGTATTATTATTTTTTTAATAATAATTCTCACACATTTTTAATAAACATTTGAATTTACCTTCGAAATAAATATTTATTTAAAATTATTTTTTTTTATTTTTCACATATTTTTTACAAAATATTTTATTTTTGAAAACTTATAGAGTAAAAATTTATAATTTGCCATTTAACTGCCTTCAAAACAATGTTTATTTTATTATTAATATACAGCTGAACTTCCATAAATTGAACCATGATTTGCCAGAAAAAAATTGAGTTATCAAGTAAAAATAACACATAATTTTTGGATTGAACTAATTTGTTGCGAGTTATCAGTATTTTTTTAATATTCGCATGTATTATTACAAAATAATTTTAAATTTCGCTTATTATACAGTATAACCATGTTTAATGTATATCTTTAAATTGACAATTTTTTTAGAATATTAAAAGATGTTTTTAAGTGGATTATATATTATTACAATGTATTAAATACATTATTTCCTATTACAAACATTTATGTTTAACGTCGACATTACTTTATATTCTACAATCTTCTAATTTATAAGTTACATTCGTCTGATAAATATTAAGATTACAAAGTAAGTTTAAAATTCCTTCAGGACTTAAATAGTCGGATCCAGTCTAGCTTTAAGTTACACATTCTAGGTCCGTCTCGTTCTACCTGAAGATTTCAGTAAGGCGACAAAGATCCGTATCCCGTAACGGGTTTACAGTTCCATCACGGCAAAGACGTCATTGCCAGATCCCGAACCGAGACTTCCTCGCATAGATTGAACGTATCGTTCCGTCCAAAAATAAACGCTGAAGAATGCCGCCCGCGACCGAGAGCCAAAGGGGGGGCTCCCATTGCAATCAGTCGGTTGTTGCAATATCGACTTGACGGCATTGCGTCTGCGTGGCCCATACGAATCGAGCGCCTCACATTCTGGACCAAGTTTGGCGGCCATAACGGCCCCACAGCCGCCATCAGACTGTGCCCGTTCCGGATGGAGATACGGAATTAACTTTTCGACGAAAAAATATCTCGGCAACGCTCTCGCAAGACAAGTTATTCCGAGTGGAAACAAAAATTATGGGATATTTCACTCCTGAATGTTTTAAATAATTGGAGCGTTAAGACCTGGGGAATTCGACGGGGGCACGCAGTAAAAATATTGTCGGGTTTATGACGAACCGAATTGGGCACACACTAATTTTGCACTTGGATCCGTTTAATTATTTCATGTTACTTAAATATATGTTATGTTTACAAACAACCTATTGCATATTTAAACAAATAGCCAATAAAATACTAACATATTACCATAAACATATTTTAAATGATTAAAAATTAAGTTAAAAATGTTTAAAAAAGCATAGATAATTTTAATTTTTTTTTATATTATTCTTGTAAAATTGTTACCGTATTTATAATTGTCATAAATTTTGAAAAAATTGAGAATTTTTAATATTACCATAAATTTAATTTTGGTAAATTATTTATTCAAGTTTTATCAAAACATAATTTAAAAGAATGAAATTGATTAAAAATTATTATAATGTACCATAACAAAATTGTTTAAAAAAATATATTAAATTAATTTATTCTGTAAAAATATAAAAAATTTTTATAAAAATAATCCACATTTGGTGTTAGGGAATTTATATGTTATTGTTTGAAATTATTACTTAGCTTAAATTCTCATATAAAATTTTTATTTTTTGTAAAAATATTCTATGATGTTTGAAGAAAATTAAAGTAATAATTAAATCTGAAATATCTTCAAAACTGCTGTAAATTAATTAAGAATACCTTTTTTCTTACACTTCATAATGTAAAGAATATGAAAAGCTTAATAATTTAAAAAAATAACTAAATTTATTGTACAAAAAAGGGCGAGAAAAGGGGGAGATCACCCCACTCCCCTCGAATCTATGCCACTATAACAATACGGAAACTTTATTACACTGAATTGTTGAATTTAAACACGTTTGGACAAAAAGTTACGGAAATATAAGAAATAAAAAATTTTAAATTTAAATTTGAGGGACAGAACTTTCTTCCAACTAGAAAAAAATATGTTGTTTAGATTTTCTCCATTATTGCTATTTCAGAAACATAAACATAATTCCAGTAAATATAGTCATAACATTTTATAATAATAAATTTAGTGTAAATGGTTCAAAAAACATTTCATTTCAATATAAATTTAAAATTTAATATACTTAAATATTTTTTATAAAATTACTCATTCATAAAAATTTTTTATAAAAATAATTTATTTACTTCAATAATATTTATTTATTAAATTAAAATAAAAAAAATAAAAGCACAAAGAAACTACTTAATTATAAAATAAAAATAGTAATAAAAATATAATTTTAAAGATTCTGTTTAAAAATTTCTATTTTTATTCTTTAAATATAAAATTTTTATATTAATAAGTTTTATTTAATATAATAAATAAAATGAATTTAAAAAATATAAAATCACTAAAACAATACTCAGTTATAAAAACTTTTATTTTTTTTTAAGTAATATATTATACAATATAATTATAAAATATAAAAAGTACTAAACATATAATTTCAAAAATTCTGTCTAAAAATTTCTAATAAAAAATAATTCTTCCATTAAAATCTCGTTTTATAAGACGAATTCTATATTAAAGTTTTTTGTGCCAAATTTTTTAATTTTTCTCTTTAAATGATTTGTAATTATTAAAAACTATTACTTTTTTATAAAAATTGATTATATAAAAAATGTAAATTAATATAATTAATTCGAACTATTAACTTTTTACACATAATTTTGTATAGAGCAATATAAAACTTTATCAAAAATTATTATGCTTTATATAAAAGGTGTTGGAGGGGACTTCAATGTGGACGTTCAATAAAGAAAATATAAATAATTTTCTGTATAATTTTTTCAAATTTAATTTCAAAAAATGTTTTTAATGTAATAACGTATTATCAAATTATTACAATAAAATTATAAAACATGAATATAATAAAATCTCATTTTATAAGATTTTTTTAATAAAAAGAATTTCCTCTTTCAGTAAGAAATATAATAAATAAAAATTATAAAACAATACACATTTATAAAAAATATTATTTTTAATGTAATAAACATATTATCAAATTATTACAATAAAATTATAAAATATGAATATAATAAAATCTCATTTTATAAGATTTTTTTAATTAAAACAATAATCGTCTTTTTCCATGTTTTTGTACCAATAAAAGAAAAAAATTGTTCTCATTAAATAATTTGTCACAACTTAATGCTATTAAAGAAAAAACTTATAAAATAAAACGAATAATTTTAAAATACAAATAAAAAACAACACTAAGATTCTGTGTAATTTTTTTTTAGTTAGACTGTTTGTCCTTTTTTAATTTTGAAATTATTGAATTGTGACTTTTTTTTAAATGCAGTTTTAATTTCATTTTTTTTCTACTCTTACATTTTTTGAGTATCACCGTTTTAATATTTCAATATATTAATTATACGTTTAACTCCAAAGGAATTAAAATTTTAATTACTAAATTCAGTCAATATTTTTATAAACTCATCAAACAATTTTTTTTTATACTATATTATTTTTTTAACTTGTTTCTTTAATATTTTTTTTATTTTAGTAATCTTTTTTGTAGTTATAAAAATTCGTACAACATATGACTCAGTAAACTATATCTTACATATTTAATATTGATGATGCCTTAACAAAAATATAATAACTTGAATTGTGTATGACCATAAACATTTATCCGGTTTGATACCATAGTTTTCATTAAATAATTACAGATAAACGGCGTGTTAATTAAAGAGAAATATGATAATTAAAATTGAAATAAGAGAGATATTTAAAATAAGTTGTAAAATTAAATTATCTTGCTCAGTAATCAAATTATTGTACAAATATAAATTCGCATCGCATCCAGCTTATAGGCATAAAAATTTAGTGTGTGACTTTTTTTCGCTATTGAATATTTCACTTAAAACTGGCATATTAATAAAACATTTTATTATATTTGTAAAATAAATGAATTTCAACAAAACACATACTCCGGAGCACAAATATGGCGAGCGAGAAAACGCAAACAACAAAAAGCCAAAAACCTAAAAAGTACAAACTAGCAGAGATATGTCCGATATAAAAGTTTGATGCAAGTATTTGTCTGGCGGAAAATGAGACATTCGCAGGCAAAGTATCGCCGCTGCAAATTTCATCTGGGAGAAACCGCTCCAACAAAACCAACTAAACCAAACTGCAACTACGCTACCCACATGTACGAGATTCGCACATGGGCGTTGGACTAATAAAGTTTCGTTGCCTTAAATTATTCATGATTTTTTTTATGCGATTCCGTAATTTAATTATAATTATGTAATGTTTTAATAAACGTGACAGCATCACGATTAATATACGACACAAAAATTGATGTTATTTCTCATAATTTTTAATAAGAATTTTTAATATGAAAATTAATTCAATTAAACATGCCTGAAATAAGAATAATAAATTCATTAAAGCTTTAAATATATTTATAATTTGGGATTCACAATTAATTCAGACAATATGAATAATGTATATAATTTATTACTTTACTAAAGATTTAAATAAATCATATTATAACAATTTTAATATAATACAATATTTTTAGGTATATTTTTTAATTGTTAATTCTATCACATATTTATTATTTACATATTTAATTACGGGCGTCACAAGGACCTTATAAACAATAGAATGTCGCATTAATATTTTAGAAAATAAGATTAATTAAATATTGGAATTTTTGTTGACATTAGAAGTTTTATTAACTATAATCTATAAAGTTTTATATTACAAGATTTTAACCAATTTTTACATAGTTTATTAGGAATTGTAAGAATTTTAGACAACTCTCTTAAATAAAGATACAATTTAAAATTTCATACACATACACATTTATACTGTTTTAAATAAAATTACTTATTCATAAAAACTATTATTTTTTTTATAAAAGTAATTTATTTATTTCATTTTATTTATTTATTAAATTAAATTAAAAAATAAAAAAACACAAAGAAACTACTCAATTATAAAATATAAACAGTGCTAAAAATATTATTTAAAAGATTCAGTTTAAAAATTACTAATAAAAAAATAAATTTTTTCATTAGTGTTATAAATAAATATTTACAAGATTTTAACTGATTTTTATAAATTTTTGCTATAATTTGTATGCAATTGTAAGAATTTTATGTAACTCTCTAAAATGAAGATATAACTCACTGCACCTTTTACTATCTTATTTTAAATAAATTGTGTACATGTAAAACACTTTTTTTCTCATTATGGCATATCAACAATTATTACAATTTTTAAAATTGTTTATTGACCTAAAGAAAAAATTTTGGCCTTAAATTTCTTCAATTAAAAAAAAAAATTGTACCTGTTTATATATAATTATTTGTGAAATATAATTTTTAATTACAATTATATGTAATGTATATGTCATTTCAGGTATTTTAAAAAAAAGAGAAAATTAACAAAATTTAAAAAATCTTTTGAGTGAGAAGACTGTATCAAGATTTTCTTAAGAAAAATTTTTAAATAATTAAAATAATAATAATTAATTAATTAATAAAACATATTAATTAATAATTTAATAAGTTCTAATCTTGTTATTTTTAAGAATTGACTTCTTTAAATTCTCATTCCGTTTTTAAATAAAAAATTAATAGATAATGAATTAAATGAGAAAAACATATATTTTTTTATAAATGAGATTATTATTTAAAGAAATATTTTCAAAATTAAAAGAGAACAAACTGCATGACTCAAATTTGTAATAAAATTAGATACAGCATCTTAGTGTTGGTTGTTGTTTGTTTTTAATTTTTTTTATATTTGATATACCTTTTTTTAAGATCAGTAAATTGTGTGACTTACTTATGATAAATTATTTAAAGAGAAAAATTAAAAATCAATTAAACACAAGTTAATTAAATAAAAATACCATTTTTAATTTTTACAGTAAGATAAATTTTTTTCTTTTATTCATACAAAATTCTTGTAAAACTAAGATCATAAAATATAGTGCTAAAAATGAGATTTTACTTACTGAAAGGAAAAAGGTAAACCAATTATATTTATAAAAAACTTGATAGTTTTTATAAATATGTTAAGTAATTTTACTTAAAAAAGTATAAAAAATATAGAAGTATATTTCCAAATTTAAACACATTTGAAATACAGGTTATGGAAATATGAAAAAAAAACATTTTTAGAAATTAAATTTAAAGAGATTCTTCAGAAAAAACAAGAAACTAAAAAAAATTATTTACATTTTCTTCATTATTCTAATCCCTCTCAAATTTACCACTCATTTTATAAACAACTTTGTATATAAAGCATAATTATTTTCAAATTTTTTGATTCAGTTTCTTTGAACAATATGTAAAACTTAATAAATCGAATTAATTATATTAATTTATATTTTTTTTATTTAATATATTTTTATAAAAAGGATAAGTTTTTAAAAATGACAAATTATTTAAAGCGAAAAAGTAAAAAAAGATAGTTACACTTGTGTGATGTATGTTAATTAAATAAAAACACCAATTTTACTTTTACAATAAGAAATTTTTTCTTATATTTGTATAAAAAACTTTTATTATTTTTTTATTAGAAATTTTTAAACACCATATGTGAAATTATATTTTAAGTGCTATTTATATTTTATAATTATATTGTATAATTTATTACATTAAAAATGTTTAAGTTATTTTTAATATGTTACGGAAATATAAGTAAAAAGAATTTTTGAAAATTAAATTTGAGAGATGTGTTTTCATCAATTTTAAATTATTTTTTATTAATTAACCACAATTTAGTAGATTGATTTCAAGATCGTCTTAATTTAATTTTGATAATTAATCTATTTATTGTAATGCATTACCTTTTTACATTTTTAATATAATTATAATAAACCACATTTAATATTATCCTATTAAATTGATATATTTTTAATTTATAATTAAATTATTTATTCAAATTAATTAAAAATTGATAATCATTTTTATTCAGAAACTTTCATTCACATTTATTGAGTATCAATTTCTCATTAAAACATTTGATGTCCAAATTATAATTTTTTTAAGGATAAAAAATTTTACTGCTTTAGAACTGAAATTTATGAATTTTTAAAAAATATAATTTTAGTTGATAAAATATATAATATTTGATTTAATATATTGTTTTAGTTATTTCATTAATTATGTTAAATATTTTATTTGTTTTTTTTTTAATATTTTTGATAATTAGTTTTTTAAGTATTTATTAGTAGATATTAGATAAAATGTTGTTTCATTTCTTTTTATCACTTAATCACTGTTAAGTTTCCTGAATTACTCTTTTTTTCTTTTCTATTTAATAAATAATAATTTATATTATTCCATAATATTTAATTTTTTATTATCATTACTGGATGTACTTTTTTGATTCTTTATTTTGAATTATTAATTATTATTTATTAATTATCAACAATTTAGTAGATTTGTTTCTTGTTGTAATTTTTACCAAATTTTACGTCAGTGATAAAGATATTTTTTCTAGTTCTAATAAATATATTTTTATTTTAAAATTAAATTAATTATTAAAATTAATTAAAAGTTGAATCGTTTTTATTCAGACATTTTTATTGACATTTATTTTTTAAGGATTAAGACTTTTGCCGATTTAAAACTTAAATTTATGAGTTTTTTAAAAAAATAATTTTAGTTGATTTATTATATTGTTTTAATTATTTCATTAATTTTTTTAAGGATTTATGAATATGTATATGTATACATTTGAACATTTTTTAGGCATTGTAATTTGAGTGTGAGTGTTGTTTTAGTCCTGATTTTTTTTCTTTTTATTATTTAATCACTGTTAAATTTATTGAATTACATTCTTTTCTATTTAATAAAAAATAATTTGTACTGTTCCAAAAAAGAAATTAATTTTTTTATGACTATATTTTCTTATATCATAAATATTTGTTCCTATAAAAAATATTTTTTCTTTTACCAAAATAATATTGACTATTTTTCAAAATTCAGAGAAAATTATATAATATTTAATTTTTTATTTGGATTACTGGATGTACTTTTCTGTATTCTTATTTTTTCTCATGCAATATGAACTTTCGCATCCACACTCCGAAGCACGTGCAGCCTGCGATTCGGCCGACCGCGTCCTCCCCAGATTCCGGGAACCCATCGTGACGCCGCAACATTTTTCTCCCATGACCATCGGTCCCGACCATTTTGTCAGCCATCGGTAACCCGGTCACACACACACACACACACACTCGAAAAGCCGACGCACGCATCGAGCAAATTAATCAGGGGGCGATGAGGAATGGGAAAAAAATAAAATTAAGAAAACAATCGCTTAATTTGCCGCCGAATGTGTGCACGGTAGTCCGGTTGATTTACGACCGGGTTCACGCAGGAATATATTAATTATTCGCTGCCTAATGTTTATTTAATTTACGGTCCTGTGACGTTTTGGTTCCACCGACAATTTATGGTGGGGCAATACCATAACAGATATTAGTTACTAATTTATGGCATCGGTAAACTCTTAGAAGAGTTAATTGCTTGCATAAATTAACATTGACATTTTTATAACTTATACTACACATAAAAAAATAATGTTTTCTAAGATAACTTTATTTTTTAATTATCCATACGTACGTTGTTCCAATATCTACAAAAACTGACACTGTAGAAACTTTCTGTAGTTTATTTTTCAAGTAAAATGAGATGTAGATTAATGTCTGAAAAAAAATTAAAGTGAACATTATTTCCGAAATATGTCTAAAACGGTTGATATCAAAATTAATCAAGAGTACCTTTTTCATCCAAAGTGTGCAAAGAATATGAAGAGCTTAATGGTTATATAAAATATTCGGTGGCTTAGAAAATAGGAGAAGAAAAAGAGGAGAACCCCTATAACCTATGGCACTGTAACAATATGGAAAAAGTTTAAAAACAGAGAATCGTAGTTGTGTCTTCTGGAAAAAAATGCTTCCAAATTTTGACCACCAATTTTAGAAATTCCTCATAATTTGTCTACAAAGAATTTATGTTTTTGGATTTTTTTTTTCAATCATTTTAAAAGAAAATTAAATTATAAATAGTTTTAAAACAAGAATACTATTTATTATTAAAATCCAGTTCATTTTCTTTCGTTACGTTTTTACTTAAATTAAAACTTCAATTAAATTATTTAAATTTGAATTTCGCTCGAAAAGATTTATGAAATTTAATCAAGGGGAAAAGCTGGCTCCGCGAGAATAAAGTGCAGCTCGGCTCCCAGCCAACAATTCCTTTTTACCTTGCCCGAAAAAACTTTCAATTCTCCGTAATGGCTTCGTAACCAGAAATGTAAAATCAAACGATATAACCTGGAAATTCAATCAAACTTTTCCACAGACGATATTTTCTCTTATATAACTCGAGTGGATTTCCAACGAATGTGAAGCTGACAATGGACTAGAATTTTAATGAAAGTATACACTCCTAAAAAAATTATTAACATTTCACTATAAATAATTATTGGTCATTAAGCTTAACAATTGTGATTTCAATGTCACAAATCGACCAAAGATTTTAATTCGCAAATAATTAACTGAAACCAGTTTGTTTGACCACCCAGAAGTGTAATATTTATGATATGAAATTTTGACCATAACAACAATTATTCAGGGAATTTTAATCGTAAAAAACTATCTGTTAGTATAAAAGATGAACGTGTTAATTTCTATGGTCAAGTTAATTGAAAATCGTTTCTCTTTAACTAACATTGAGTTTATGTGGTTTTATATAAATATTCAATTAATAGTTTTTATAATTTTATTTTTTGTTCATAAATTTAATGACTAATATTCATTTTTTTTAATATTTATGATGTGTGTTGCTCTTTTTAAAAATTAACAAATTTTTTGTCTTTATTTATTATATTTTGTATTTCATTCACAGGAAAGAGTATATAAAATAAAAATATAATATATAAATACATTAGTAGTTTCTTTTCTTTTAATATTTTGTGACTTTAAAATATTCACTAAAAATTTAATTTAAAAATTATAAATTAATAATTAATTATTTATTTAATAATAATTTATTTAATAATATTAACGAACTTCCAAAATTAAAAAAAAATACATAAATATTTTTAGTATTATTTTTGTTAGTATTTGTTGGTTTTAAATTTAAATTAATATTTTTTATAGTTTAGTTGTATCAATATTTTTTCAATGATAAGTATGAATATTTGTTGTTTTTTAATATTTTAAGAAATTTTTGTCTCTGAAAAATGTATTTTATTCATAGAAAAGGTTATATAAATATAATATCATAATTATAAATAAAATAGTAAATTGTGATTTTCAAATACTCACTAAAAATTTAATTTAAAAATTATATTATGTAACACCAAATTATCAAATATGAAATTCTTAAAATTACTGTTGAAAAGGTGACATGTTTCATAATTTTTCGGAACAATAGAATAACTTTTGATGAAATTTTTGTTATCATTATTTTAAATGTAACCTTTTCAATATTAATAACTAGAATTTGAAATATTTTTAGTATTATTTTTGTTAATATTTATAAACATTTTATTGTTCAAGTCTTTTAAAGTTGGTTTCTTTACCATTACAATGAACCCTTTTCTTATAATTAAAAAATAAATTTTACCCTTTAAAATTAATCTTAATAATTTTTTACATTATATTTTAAAATTCTAAATTTATTTTTAAGATCATCAAAATTTTCAATTTCTTCACTACTTTTTTATGGTTTGAATTAAAATTTTAGTACAAAAGTATGAAATAACATATTTTAGTTTATTATATATTTAGAGAAAGATTTAATAAAATATTTATTATTTTCAAAAATATCAATCGATTTAATTTCTTTTTTAATTTCAATATATAAGATTTTCAAGAATTCAGTACTTTACTAACAGTCGTTACTTTCAATTTAATAATTCTGGATTTTAATTTCCAGTATAATTAAAATGAAAAATTAAGCAGTTCTGATATTGTGTACATGTTATCATTTTTATACCCTTCAACTTATTAATCACATTTTTTTTCTTTTTTTTTAATTGATTAATAATTAATGAATTTGAAACTTTTCCACTTGAAATATACACAAATTTTTTGATTTTTTTAATTTCAAGCCCAAATTTGGGAATAATAGAAGAATTTTTTTAATATTGTAACAAAAATATACACTCCTGGACAAAAGTTTGGAAACCCTAGGATTAATTGATTAAATTATCAAATAAACAATAATTATAAAAATATAATATTAAAATATATTAAAATATAAAATAATAATAATACACAGTATTATATACTGCAGTTTATTTCGGTATTATAAAAAATATTCTAAGAAATATACAGATACCCAATTTTTATCAAGACGTAAGTTTGGCAACCCTTTAAATTTAATTTATTTTGACCTTTGATCTATCAGTATTGTTTAGCTTAGATCCAATTAAAAAACTTTGATTCGTTTAAAATTCTCCTTTACTTTATAATATCTTAATAAAAGTAAATGGAATTTATAGAAGCATTTTTATTAATATTTTAAAGAGGGAACAGAACAGTAATTTTACTTAAATCATTCATTGTTTATTTCCAATAATTCCAATTCCATCATAAAAATTTTGGCTTTTAAAAATATTACGCAATTTGTCTGAAAGATATCCGACATTGTAAAAATTTAAGACCGCCCAGAAATATACTTAATTTTTATAAAACAAGTAAACATAGTAAAATTGGAAAAGGCATTCGTACTTCGGAAATACGTTTAATTAAATCTTGTTTTCACAAGAAGGAAATCGGTTTGTTTTAAAAGTCGGACGACTTTAAAAACTTACCAAGTTACATTAGAAGATTTATTCGGGATCGATGAAACAAATACAGTAAAGCTGAGTAGTTTTATCAATAAAGTTCTCCAAACTAAATGGATTAATCTAATCTAGTTTCGCTTGCAGTTCGGAATATAATTTCGAAAGACAGTTTTAAAAGTTTTATTTCGAAATGTTTAATGTTGCGCTTTGTGACATTAACTAATTAAAATGTAAACTAATAAAATAACTCAAGGAAAAATAGATTAGCTAGTTTAAAATATTTCACTTTAGTTGGACCGTGAATAAAACGCCTTTGCATAAACTCATCTCAGCTGCTTACATTTGCATAATTTCTATAAATTAGTAAAAGGGCGAATAAATATAAATGCAAACTAAATTAGGCAACGTTCTCTAAAAATGTAAATTGAATTAAATATTTTACGTTGCATCGGTCTTTATTAGCCCAATTAAAATTCTGCATTTGAGGGCGGAAATGAATTTTTCTTCGTGGTAATGAAGCAACAGAAGTATAGTAAATCAATTACGACAAACGGTGAATTATAAATACACGATTTTAATTGCGGTGCGTGTTTTGAAAAGGGTACAAACTCATATCCTGGAGAACGCAAATATGAATATTTCATTCCAATCATTTGAATACATTGTTGCTTTGTTAATTAAAGTCAAGTTCAGTTGTTGAGTTCAAAATAATGCCAGATAACATATGTATGTAATTTCAAGCAATGTAAGCGACAAATTTCATACAAATGTTCAAATGTTGTTTGTTTGCTTCAGGAAATTAAGTGTTTTATTTTTGGAACATGATGAGTATACGTATATGTATTATTAATAAATATATTAAGTAATATAAAATAATAACATAAACTATCATAATAATCATAATATTGAAAATTAATAAAATTTGAAAGTTGAAACGTTTTAAAAATTTTAGATTTTATCGTTTTCCAATGTAATTAAAATACATATTTTCAAAAAAAAAAAAAATAATAAAAATAATTTTTTTCCATTTTCATCATTTTTAGGCATTACTAATTAGAGTTTTAATTATTTTTTTATATATTATTATTATTATTATTGATACAATTTTTCAAAATAGGTTTTATTTATTTACTATTTTTCTGTACTGTAGTATTACAATGTTAAGTTAAATACATAATAATAATAAAAAAGATAACAAATATAAATATGAAGATTTCAATAAATTGATTAATTAATAATTTAAATGATATTCATTCATCATTCATCTGGCAATATAATTTTTTATAATAGTACAATCAATAAATATATATTTTTAAATAACATATATAGGGTGTATCTAAATTAAATACACACATTGTGACATCAAAATAGGCTGCTTTACCTATATAAGAGACAGACTAACAATGATAGAGAAACGAAATTTTGTACAGTTACATAACTTTTTACGATTAACAAAATAGGTTTGAAATGATTTTAAAACTTTACTACAGGAGTGTTGTAGAGGGTGAGAAAGAGCTTAAAAGCCCCTAACATTTTTGTACGTAAGTAACTTTGACTTTGACAACACAATATGAAATTTTAAAAGTTTTTTCCAAAAAATGGTTCACTATGGTTCGAAGCAAAATTAATTATGAAGTAACATCTCATGAATTCTTGGAGACCGAATGTTCTAATATAATAATAAACATGTTTAATTCAAATAACCTGTATACAAATATTAAAAAATCAAAATTGATTCGTACTCAGTTTAGAGACACCCTGTATAATAAATAATAAAAATTTAAGTCTTTTTCTTCAGTACAAATTTGGAAATAAAATTAAAACATTTTTTTTTAATATTGCTGTCAAAAAAACACACTCCAGGTCAAAAGTTTGGAAACCCTAGGATGTAATTGTTTAAAACAGCAAATAAATAACGTAAAGTGTGCGAATTAAAAATGTTAGTTTTATCATGGCAAAGCGAAAGCAAATCCCAATGGCCTTACGAAAACAAATTGTAAATTTTAGAAACGAGGGTATGTTGCACCCCATATGATTTTTATATATAAGATTAACGGTTAAATAAAAATATAACGATGCGTATAGTCATTAATAAAATTAAATATATGATATATTAAACAATATTTTAAATAAATAAATAAACTGTAATATTAACAATTTTATTGAATAATATTACGTAATATATCTGCCAACATAATATTTGACAATAATAAATTACACTTATGTTTAAATATATTTATTATAATGAATTCAATAATCAACAATTTGTCGAAATAATTTTATTATAATGATTTAATTTGTGCAATGATAATAAACTTTATTATACGCTCATAAATTATATTATAAGTAATGACATAAATAATTAATTGTTGTTCAAGTAAACATGAAGTAATTATCATTAATATTATTAAAATATTATCAGATTAATAATAATATTATATAAATTAAATAAATGAATATTATTAAATAGTATATATAATAAATATAAATGTCTGGATTAATTTGATTAAATAATATTATTTAATCGTTCTGTCAATAATACTATTAAAAATAATAATAATTTATTATTATTAATTTTCTTAAATATATAATCATAATTATCAAATAATATTCATAATAAATATAAATGACTGGAATAGATTGAATAATTAATAATTTCATAAAATATTAAAAGCATTAAGTTACATACATATATACATACAGTATGGTTCATTTGAAAACGAGACAATCTGACACTTCCTGAAATGGGTCTATACCAAATTTCATAAAAAATAGGTATATTCATAATTCAATGAAAAAATTAATAATCATATTCTTTTAATGAAATTATTTGTTAATCAAGTAATGTGTCGAATAAACTCTCATAATATTATCAATAGTGTACTAATTATACTATACTCTGAAGTATAGTATTAATACTACAATATTCCAATATTCTTGAAAAATTAATAGTTTGTGTTATTTTTATTGTTTATTATTATTATTATTATTATTATTATTATTATTATTATATGCTGATAAATTATATTATAAGTAATGAATAATTAATTGTTATTCAAGTAGACAAAAAATGGAAATAATTATCATTACTATTATTAAAATATCATAATAATAATATTATTATATAAATTAAATAAATGAATATTTTTAAATAATATAATTTAATCGTTCTGTCAATAATATTTGATAATAATACTATTAAAAATAATAATAACTTATTATCATTAGTTTTCTTAAATATATAATCATAATTATTAAATAATATTCATAATATATATAAATAGTTGGAATAGATTGAATAATAAATAATTTCATAAAATATTAATACTTAATAGTCCTTTTAAAATTATAATTGATATATACCATACATACATATATTCAGTGTGGTTCATTTGAAAACGAGACACTTTCATAACATTTGCATTTATCTGTTGATTTTAACAATTTTTTTATGTAAAGCATGAAAATATGTATTTGTACACAAAATTTTAATTTTAATAATTTTTAGACATTTTAATAATTTTTAGACATAAAATTTTAATTTTAATAATTTTTAGACATTTTAATAATTTTTAGACATAAAATTTTAATTTTAATAATTTTTAGACATTTTAATAATTTTTAGATAGAAAATTTAACTGTAGTACTGGATTAAGCACCACATAATAATATTCTTTTAATGAATTTATTTGTTAATCAAGTAATCTGTAGAATAAACTGTCAAAAAATTCATAAATTATCTTATTATAATTTTTTAAGAATATTGGAATATTATATTATCAACAGTGTATTAATTAATCTATACTTATACTAATATTCTTAATTAATTAATCATAATTAATTAAGCATAATCTTTTTTTTCAAGAATATTGGAATATTATAGTATCTATATGATACTAATTATACTATACTCTTAAGTATAGTATCGATACTATAGAATATTCCAATATTCTTGAAAAATTATTTTTTCAATATTTCTATTGTTTATTATTAATATTTTCACAGAATTATGAGTACACATATTTTAATATATATGTTTCATACTGTGGTATTGTAAGAGTTTTCAATTTTTATGCCTAAAAAATTAGCCTTTTTTATAATTACTTATACATATATATATATATATATATATATATATATATATATTTGTCAAAATCGGACAAACAACAACATTTATGTGGGTGTTCCGTTTTCAAATGGACCACACTGCATATATAAATATAAATATGTTTATTTGTATGAATAATATAATTAAATAAACAGCAGACCAATATTATTATTAATATATAATAATAACAACAGTAATAAAATATTTTAAATAAATAAATATTATTATAAAATATTACTCTGCCGAATTTATGAAACTTGGATATAATAATAACGTTTATTATGGGTTCTTTAATAATGATAAACTAGTAATATCAATAAAATACAATTATTATGTTAACAGAAAATATTTGTTATTATTTTTAAAATTAAAATTTAAATAATCATAAAAAGAAAATTATTTTTACTATAAAATTGGTGTTAAATATTTTTACTAATAAATATATTATGTTTCGAATGAATGAAAAATTTAACAATTTCATTGTCACATAATTGTGTGGGTAACATTTATTATGCACATTAAATAATATAAATTAATGACATAAATAATATATTTTAATCCACTTGAGAAAATTTATCTTTTTATATTTAAAATTAGCATTGAAATAAATTATTAGTATTACATAATATTACTTGATTGATCTGTCTAATATATATTATAAATCCAATATAATATAAACTAATAACACTTGAGAAAACTTGTTTTACATTCAATATTAACAAATTAAATAAACATGAAATGATGAGTATTATTAACATTTTTATTAATAAATATATAATCAAAATAACAACAAAAAATAAATATTTATAAATAATATGAATAATAAACATAAATAAGAATGAATTGAATAATTGACATTTAACTTCATTAAATAATATTATTTCATCCACATTGAGTGAGTTTTACACATGTAAAACGCACTCAATGATAATAACGTTTGTTATGCACTTATTAAATAATATGCGTACTATTATAATGTCCACTTGAGAAAATGTCTCTTCTTATGCTTAAAATTAACGATTACATAAGCACGAAACCAAGACTCGTACTGGTTAAATTGCAGTCAACTGATAGGCACAACTATTACCCTAAGTACATCCTGTTGATGAGCGTGGATGCAACATTGTAACGAGGCTTTTGTGTTGTTCGCAATTAATTGGAGGCCGAGTGCATAAATTAATTGGAGTGACAGCGGGGCCAAGGACGACCAATGACGACGAACGGACCACGTTCGTCTGGGTGGTCCCCAGTCCCAGCGGTCGTCTGTCAACGTTACGCCACATGGCCGAGGCGAATTCCAGAAAAACCCCTTTCGATTAATCGCCAATAAAAAAATAACGATTCCTTCCAATCCGACGTCCGAACCACAGGTGCGTTATTAAATTTAATAAAATCGCCGATGGGCCACTCGTTTTGATGTCGTGGAATCCATGAAGGGAGCGAAGCTCATCCAAATGTGAACAAAACGTCGTTCCAACTCCCCCACGAACACGCTCACTGTTTACCTTAAAATGTTTCGCAGCCCGTTTCGTTAACTAATGACGTTTCGCCATTCAGTTTTTTATACTCGTGATTTGGTGTACGAGCACTCCGCTCCGGGGGAATATAAACAAAATTCCTCGTTCCGGAGAAAGGTGAGGCGAATGGTGGAATAGATGATGCCGTTCCGGGTGTATGTATATTGCATGAAATCCGTGATGGATCATCGCAACATAACCAAATGGAATCATTTTATTTTGTGGCTTTGTTTAACCGTGAAAGGAACACCAACTTTAAATGGAACCTCAAAACAATTAATGAGCGTTGCCCTTTAAAATTTACATTTACAAACATTATTCATCAGGATGCCAGACACATTCTTCGAGGGTTCGTGGAAAAATCTCAAGTCTGATACAATATTTAGTTAATGCCCGGTGAAGGTAACGGTAACCCACAACTTTTTACGAGAGAACGATGTATTATTTTGCTCCGTTGAGACCGCGAATCATTGCTCAACGTCGGCTTAGCTATCTATGAAAATTTCACCGGTGAACATATTTCCTTTTGCCTTTTTGCCTTATTTACAAACCCACAAAAGTCTGTTTTATTTGCTGACATCAATAATTGAAACGCCTCCTAAGGCCAGAACTTATTAAGTGCAAAATAAAAATTAAACTTTGCCACTCGACTTAACTGCCGGAGTGATCGTCGACTCCAACTTTTTAACGGAAAGTGAGGAATGGAGGGCTTCTTAAAGCTGACCTGGACGCGGAGAGGGAATAATCCAATCAAACTTCGTTAGCGGTGGAAGTTTTACTGCCGGTGGCAATAAAGTTGAATCGGACATAAATTGGTTAAAAGTGTTTTAATCAGACCCGGCACACCCAGTCGGTCGGTCGCAACGGGGGATGAAGGAGGCGAGCAGTTGCCCCAATCTGCCTCGTCTGTGACTAATAAGGCAAATTGAGTTATGGCGAATTATTTTGTTTGTGAAAAACTTCCCCGCAATTCAATCGAGGATTAAACAATCAAATTTTGGCACTACTTTTATTGATTGATTCATAAATGGATAACAGTGCTTTAAGTAGATATTAAAAAGAAAGGTTTCAATTATAAAATTAATCCTAATTTTTTGGAACATAATTAACAAATTCACAAATTAATTCAGGAAAATATCTAATACAAAGTTTAGACATTCTACTTTTATTTATTTCTATATCCTGGTAATTAATTATCGATGATGATGATGTAATTATTTATTGATCATTAATGGTCAGTGTCTGTAGTCACTAAAATATTTCACATTTTTAGTTAAACAAATATGTAAAACCCACAGATAATGTTCCTACACGTTCATCCATTTATATTTTCTTCTTTCCCCTCTTTTAAATTCGTCTAATGATTAATACAAAAATATTATTAAAGTAGAGACGTCTATAAATGAGTATTTAGTCCACTTGCTTTATGAACTCTATCGACATAGAGACAAAATGGTTACAGAACTTTTTTTTATCATTAACATTTTTAGGTGTTGACTAATAGATTAACATTTTTACTTAAACTTAAAATATGCAAAGCCCACAAAGAATTTTACCTACATGTTCATCCATTTACATTTTCCTCTCTCCCCTTTTTAAAATTTGTTCAATGATTTAAACAAAAATATTTTATTACTTCTGTTATAGACTGCTTTAGGCAATTAATTATTGCTTATCGAATTAGACCAAAGTGTAGCATTTACTTAAAGTAGAGAAGTATATAAATGAAGGTTTTAAGTAATTATTTAAAGTCCAGAAATTTTTAGGTGTTTACTAATAGATTAACACTTTTAATTACATAAATTCGTAAATACAGACAATTTTATCTACACGTTCATCAATTTATATTTTCTTCACTCTTCTCTTTAATATTCGATAAATGATTTAAACAAAAATATATTAATACTTTCTATTATAGGCTGCTTTAAGTAATTACTTATTGATCTAATTAGACGAAAATGTAGCATTTATAGTACTTAGAATAGAGATGTATAAAAATGGAGGATTTAGTCCACATCTGATGATGTCTATCGACTACAAAAAGGTTAAAGATATTTTTTTAACTCCAGAATTTTTACGTCTTCTCTCTCCTTTTTAAAATTGGTTCAATGATTTAAACAAACATATTTTAATTTAATACTTTTGTTATAGACTGCTTTTGACAATTAATTATTGATTATCAAATTAGACAAAAGTGTAGCATTTACTTAAAGTAGAGGAGTATATAAATGGAGGTTTTAGTCCACACACTTTATGAATTCTATTGACTATAAAATGGTTAGGTAATTATTTAAACTCCAGAAATTTTTAGTTATTTACTAATAGATTAACACTTTTAGTTATATAAATACGTAGAGCTCACAGACAATTTTATTTACAGGTTCATCAATTTATATTTTCTTCACTCTTCTCTTTAATATTCGATAAATGATTAAACAAAAATATATTAATACTTCTATTATAGGCTGCTTTAAGCAATTACTTATTAATCTAATTAGGTGAAAATGTAGCATTTATGATACTTAGAATAGAGACGTATATAAATGGAGGATTTAGTCCACATATTTTATGATGTCTAACGACTACAAAAGGGTCAAAGAAGTATTTTTAACTCTAGAATTTTCAGATTAACATTATTACTTAAATAACTATGTAAAACCCTCACGTTCATCCCTTTACATCTTCTTCTCTCCTCTTTTTAAAATTTGTTCAATGATTAAAACAAAAATATTTTAATACTTCTGTTTGAGAAAATTAATGATTGATTATCAAATTAGAGAAAAGTGTAGCATTTACTTAAAGTCAAGAAATATATAAATAAAGGTTCTACTCCACACACTTCATGAACTTTGATTTTTTTTAACTCTAAAATTTTTAGATGTTGACTAATATCGCAGAATAACATTTTATTTAAATTAATATGTAAAGGCCACACAGAATTTTACCTACACGTTCATTTATATTTTCTCCTTTCTCTTCTTTAAAATTCGTTAACTTTTTAATCAAAAATATTTAATATTTTTTTTATAGGCTGCTTTATGTAATTAATTATTGATTACTAAATGGAGGATTTAGTCCGCATCCTTTATGAACTCTATCGATTACAAAATGGTCATGGAAACTTTAGCCATGTTTGGTGCTCACTAATACATTAATATTTTTACTTAAATAAATATGTGAGGCCCACAAAAAATTTTACTTATTCGGTCATTCATTTATATTTTCTTTCTTCTCCTCTCTAAAATACGTTAAATGATTTAAACAGAAATATTTTAATACCTCTTTTATATATTGTCTCAGGTAATTAATTAATTATTGAAAATCAAAAAGTATAAAAGTATTATATTTACTTAAATCAGGGACATTTTATTCCTCGAATACGTAATTAATAAATTTATTATTTTTGTTAAAATAAGTTCTAAGTGATATTTAATACCTTCATCCATTTATAGTATATTCCTTCTTTTCTTTACAATTCGATTGATGAGTAAATTTTGGCGTTTTACTTTCTACAGTAAACTAATTATTGAAAATTCCATATTTTTATAAATTTTTAATTCTTTTTATTAGTGATAGGTATTTAATTAATCTGTTTTACACATTTATTTAAAAAAAGAGATAATGCTTGATGAGATATATCAAAAATGTTTAGAGTTACATATAAATTTTAATTTTAGTTTAGAATAGTTCTTATGCTTTTGTCAAATAAATTTTACTCCTTCAATGAATGAAAATCATTCAAATCTTTATCTTATAAAATTTAAAAAAATAAATCTATATAATTAAATTGAAAGAAGAATAAAATTATTGACTCAAAGCCAAAAAATGTAAAAATTACGTTTAAGCAATAAAATAAAATTTATATTTTCATAAAATTTATAAAATTAAAATAAAATTAGTAATTTAAATTCATAAAATTTAAAAAATTAAATGTATTTAATTAAATTAAAAATAATAGAATTATTGCTAAAAATAAAATCTAGCTAATTAAATTAAAAAATCTATACACTATTAAAATTAAAATTACTAAATAATTTTACTAAATATTATTCAATATTTATTTTTTAATTATTAAAAACTACACATAAATTTTAGTTTTAGTTTAATACAGTTTTTATGCTTTTATCAAACAAATTTTACTCCTTCAATGAAGCAAAGCCATTTAAATCTTTATCTTATTATTATTATTATTATTATATTTAATAATGTCAGAATAAACTAATTAATTAAATTTTTCTTCTGCCTGCTTCACCCCAAGTGAGAACGCAAGACCACACCAGCCAGTAGCGTCTTTGTTTTTATTTTTAATTTATATCATTTGAATGGATCGTAAAATGGCACTTGACACGTCATTTAAAAATCGTAACACTAAATACTCAATTATAACAATCTTGTCAGCGGAAGCATCATAAAAACGTATCCTAATGATTATAAATAAATTTTATTGACTCTAAACTGCAATAAAATATAATCTTACAGGAGATGTCCATAATATAAACTGTGCGACAGGCATCGATTTCGTTTTTCTTTCCCCGTTGTTCTCAGAGTTTATAACTCTTGTTTTTTTTTTTTTGATGAATGATTTTATTTTAAAGTGCTTTCGGGATAAAGGATTTCATGAAGTCTTTAAGGTCAATGTGTAACAGTAAATTTATAATCCTTTGAACTGGCGTGAAAGCCGATTTATCTTGAACATGATGACCTTCCATAATATTGTACCCTGACCTAACGGTACTTTAGTTGTTGCAGTAATTTCGTTTAAAAACACTTGTAAAGTACCAATTGGTCACGGAGTGATTTACAACTTCGTTCCTCGCTCAATGTGTATTTGATCCATTGTAAACGGTGTTGTGTGTTCAAATTTATAATTTGCTTTTCTAGTAATTCCTTCCTGAATTAACACATCACTCAATAAGTCTCCGGTCTAACTAAGAAAGACAATTCCACTTTATTCCTGAACATACTCTCCTTTAAAAGTGACACATTTATTCCAATGCTCCTCCAATTTTTTGTAAAACGGTTTCAAAATAGGTCTCAGTTTCAGCAATCACTTCTTCATTTGAGCCACATTTCTTCTTGTTCTTTCACTTCTACTTGTTATTTTACGGTCTTTAAATACTATTTTGTGGACATTTTTTGCTTTGAAAATTCCAACACGGTGTTCTGTGTTCAAATTTGAAATTTGATTTTCTGGTAATTTTTTCCTGAATTGCCACAGAAATAAATATTCCGTTTTAAGTTTCCACACTTTACACCACCAAAACGAACAACGAACAATAAAACATATGAATCAAGTCATTTCACACCACAAACGATCCGGATGTAAAACGCTAAAATAGTTTGAAGTAATAAAAAAACTGGAAATATTTTCAGGAAACACTTAACCACTCATACCATTTTTTATAGCAATCAGTAAAACCCTTTCAGCGTTTACAACCTTGCGCAACTCTAAACCCTCTCTAACGGTAAACGTCTTTTTTTTTCGCTTCGGCTAATTCGTTTCGAAAACATGACCGTATTGAATCGGGTTACGTAATTTTTAGGCAAATTTATGGCACGTCCGTCGTGTCCGAGGTCGAAAGTCTTTGCGGCATTTTTTTGGGGGCACATCTCATTTTTATTGGTATGTCCCTAAATTACCTTGTTGTTACGACGTCCTAGTTTTTTGGTTCAGTCGTGGTTCCTAGACGTTTCAAGTTGGTGTGTGTGTGTATGTTTGGTGTTTGAGGAATCGGTGGTACGGATATAAATTGTTTAAGTAGTGATTCCGCTGTCGGAGTGTAAAACTCGTATCTTCGCATCATCTCGTTTTACATTGTTCCCGTCGTTTATGCGACGGCCATATATGAAATTCAGCTCGTCAACCCGTTCTATAACAAATATCAAAAGGTGGAGACAGAGCGCACATACACACATACATAATTTATAAAGTAAATGCAATTCGTATGCAATATGCAAATTCGCGATGGCTGTGCAATTTATCCGGAACACACGCCAGATATTCATTCCGTGTCGAGTTGCACGGCGAACGACTCGTCATATTCCTTCCAGCCACGCTGTTTAACCTAATTATATAAATAATTCATGGCTGCTCCACTAGTTCTGGTGGGATTATGACTGGCGGAGAAATTTATCCGACATGGACGTAGAGATACGAGTGGTTTCCGGCTTCCAGATGAAATGTCAACTATAAATTTATTCGGTCTGTTCTATCTCGTATCTGCAGTATAAAAAATACGACCATTAACTTAATTGTTAAATAAATGCAACAAATTGCTTTTTTATTGTTAAACATTTTGAAATATTATAGACTTAAAATCATGTTTTTGATGGTTAATATTTATATTTATTATTATACCAGAAACTAATATAGAAAACTAACTATAATATATAAAAAGTTATATCAAAAAAGTCTAATAATTTTTTTCTTTATTATTATTATTATTATTATTATTATCTTTCACAAAACACTACAGGAATTTACACATAAAATGTCATAAAAAGTCTAATTTAACCAATCACTATTTAAAATATAGATAGAATATTTGTTATAAATTTTAATATAAGTGTTTAAAATCGCATTAATTTACAATAAAAAATAAATAATAAATTGAGTAATGAAATAATAATAATTTAATTTCGATAATGGAAACCACAAAATATTTGTAACAAAAATTTGTGTGAAAAATATATAAAAACGAAAAACAAAAATTAGATAAAATTAATTATATATAATTATATATATATATAAAATAAATAAATAAATAAATTATATTTAAAAAATTAAAATTAAAATAAATTAAATTACTATTATAAATATATAAGAACGCAATAAAATTATTGAATTAAAGATATAAATTTAAAAATTAAACTTAAACAATAAAAAAAAATTAATTTATTCATTAAATTTAAAAAAAAAAACCTAAAATAAAATTAGTAGTTTAAATTTATAGTTCAAAAAGTTATTTAAAAATTAAGCTAAATAAATCAAAATAAAATTAATGGTTTAAATTATTAAGTAAAATCTAGTTAATTAAATTAAAACACGAATGAAAATTTTACAATATTAAAATTAAAAATTAAAATTAAGAAATACATTTAAAGAAAAAATACTAATTAAATTAAAAAATAAAGAAAAATGGTTGTTTAAATTTATAAAATTTAAAAAAATAAATCTAAATAATTAAATTAAAAGAAAATTTAAATTATTGATTTAAAAAAAAAAATAACAATTAAAGTTAAACAATAAAATAAAACTATAATTATTATAAAAAATTTAAAAAATTAAAATAAAATTAGTATTTTAATTTTATAAAATTCAAAAAATTAAAATTATATTATAAAATTTAGCTAATTAAATTAAAAAAAAAAACGAATAAAATCTTACACTATTAAAATTAAAATTACCAAATAAACTTAGATAAAATTTACTAATTAAATTAAAAAATAAAAATGTGGTAGTTTATAAAATTTAAAATAATAAGTCTAAATAATTAAATTAAAAGGAGAAAAAATTATTGATTTAAAGCTAAAAAATTAAAAAATTAAGTTTACCAATTAAATTTAAATTAATAAAAAATATTATTATATATTTATAAAATTAGATATTAAAATTAAATAATTAAATTATAAAAAGTATATAGTTATTAATTTAAAGCTGTAAAATTAAAATACTAAAAACGAAATAAATTTAAGTTAAATAGTAAAATTACAAATTTATAAAATACAAAAAATCAAAAATAAAAATAAATTTTAAGAAAATTTACTAATAAAATTAAAAAATGGTAGTTTCTAAAATTAAAAATGTATAAAATACAAAAAAAAAACAAGTAAAAATAATATATAAAAAATAATATATAAATTAAATTGAATGATGATATAAAAATTGAAATTATCAAATTAAATTAAAAAAGACAATTATTAAGATTGCCAATTAAATTTAAATTATTAAAAATTAAAATTGTTATTATTATATAGTCATAACATTAAAATTAACCAATTTAAATTTAAATAATTAAATTATAAAAAGTATGAAAATTATTAATTTAAAGCTGAAAAATTTTATTATTAAATAAAAGAAATAAATTTAAGTTACATAAAAAATACAAATTTTACAAAAATCAAAATTAAAAATTAAAAGTAGCAAATTAAATTAAGAAAAATAAAATAGAATTAGTATTATAATTTAAATTTTAAAAAAGTTAACTTAATAAATTAAATTTGTCAATTAAATTTAAAAATAAAATTACTATTTAAAATTTATAAAACACAAAAAATCAAAATTAAAATTAACACAATTTAATTAAAAAATTAATAAAATAATTACCAACCAAAAAAAGTTAAAATTAAAAGTAACTAATTAAATTTAAAAAATAAAAGAGTTTAAATATATAAAATTTAGAAAAGTAAATTTAATCAATTAAATAAAATTTCTGATTTAAAGTTAATAAATTTTAAGAATGAAACTTAAAAAATTAAAATTACCAATAAAATTAAAATAATAATAATAATAGTAATAATATTATTATAAAATAATAATAATAATAATAATTATTATTATTATTATATTATTAGTAATTTAAATTTAAAAATTAAATAAGAGCAAATTTATTGTATAAAAATATTTTTATCAATTAACAAACAAAATATTCAGTTAATAAAGGTATATTAATAGAAAACTGATTTTTTAATAAACATAACAATGAAAGCAAAAAGCAAAATAAGATCACTAAAAGAAATAAGAGTGATAACTTCAGCCTTTCCCATATATTTTTTAAAATTACTAACAATTTTGTTGAAATTGATTATAACATACAATCATAAGGCAAATTTTAAGTAACCCTAAGAATAAAATTCATAATTTATATATGAAAAGTACAGAATCATATAAGAAATATAATTAAAGAGTTTTTTTATTATTTTATACATATTATTTTACTAAATAATATTTTATACATACAAAGCTAATTAAGTATACTGAATCTGTATCCTCTTATATAAAAATTGTGAATTTCCAATTGTTAAATATTATTAATAAAATTAGTTGGTGATTTACCTATTATAGTTAATTATAACACATTAAAAATTTAATAGTTATAAAGAAAAAATTAAAAAACCAGAAAGAAGAAGAAGAAATTCACGTTGTATATTTTTTATGAAGAATATTCAATAAATCTTATATTTTTAATACTCTAATTCGAAAAATACAATTTTGAGCTAATCCAAATGGTTTGGCAATAACGTGCATGAGCACATAACATAATTATGTTGGAGCCTGGCAAAGCAGAAAACGCGTATCGCTGTTCCGACTTTGTTCGTCGGGGCTTAACGAACGATTTCAATTTATAATTTAATTAAAATGCTAATTCCGCATATATTTTATTGGCCGATTCGGCGATAATCTGATTTGTTGTCACGAATCCGCTGAACTCGATTAACTTTTATCTAGTGTAAAACGTTAATAACTTAATTAACATCCGTAATTTTTTTGTGATATGGAATCTTTAAATTTTATATTATAATTAATTATTTTAATGATCAACAAAAAACTGCATTAGGAAGGAAGGTAACAACGCAGAAAAAAACGAATGATTTCATTATGTACAATTTATGAAAATTTAATTAATTTAATAGTGCCTTCTTGACAAATTTAATTTTATACCCTTTAAAAAAACAAATTATTCCATAAGAGATATTATAATTAGATGAAAATATTTTATGTAAAATAGTTGAAAAGTCTGAAAAACTTTTAACCTATATAACATAAATTAAATTTGCCAATTAAATTTAAATTAAAAATAAAATAAAATTACTATTTAAAATTTATAAAACACAAAAAATCAAAATTAAAATTAACACAAATTAATTAAAAAAATAATAAAATAATTACCAACCAAAAATGTTAAAATTAACATTAACTAATTAAATTTAAAAAATAAAATAGTTTAAATATATAATATTTAAAAAATTAAATTTAATCAATTAAATAAAATTTCTGATCTAAAGTTAATAAATTATAATAATTAAACTTAAAAAATTAAAATTACCAATAAAATTAAAATAATAATAATAATAATAATAATTATTATTATTATATTAATAATTTAAATTTAAAAATTAAATAAGAGAAAATTTATTGTATAAAAATATGTTTATCAATGAACAAAAAATATATATTCAGTTAATAAAGGTAAATTAATAGAAAGTTGATAAGAGTGATAACTTCAGCCTTTCCCATACATTTTTTAAAATAAGTAACAATTTTCTTGACAAATTTAATTTTATACTCGATTTTTACAAAATTTGGAGGCAAACTCTATTAAAAAAACAAATTATTCCAAAAGAGATATTATAATTAAATGAAAATATTTTATGTAAAATAGTTGAAAAGTCTTCAGAAATTAACTTTGAAACACTCTGTATACTATTCAAAATAATTCATAATAATATTTGTAAATAGGATTTTATAAATATTTTTACTGTGGTCTAAATTTTTTATATGAATTTAGGTCTAGGAATGTTGCTTATTTTATTTATTTAAGAAGACCTTGTCTAAAAATAACATATACGCTCTTAATTACTCATCTTTCTGCTTCAGTTTCAAAATAGTTTTATATTTAACCACGTAAATTTAAACATTATTTTCTAGATAAGATTAATTACATATTTAATATATTATAAATAATTCACCTCATTTAAAATTAAATACCCCATCCTCAATTACATTTACAATTACAAATGAATGAACTGAATTATTTCGAATCATCATTGTTAACGCTAAACTAAACAAAAACTAAATGCGACAAAGACATCTCGTCTAGACGGGGTCATCAGACCTCAAAACGTTTCCAAGCTTTTATCTCCATGAGCTTCGGTTGTTACATGAAATCAAAATGGGATGGGATGGGATACAGTTTCGATACTTTATTCCCCTGACGCATTAACCTCCATATTTCACTAAAGTGTTTATGGAAATGAGATTTACGTTGACTTTTTGTTTCTGAAATTGACAATTAATTAATATTTTGCCATAATTTAATTAATCAATGTGTTTAATTATTGTATAAAAATACAAAAATATTTGTTGTGACCACAGGAAATAAAAAAATTAACTTTGTGAAACAGAAGTATCAAAATACCTGTTGCTTAAACATAAACAAAAATCATTACAAATTTTTTACGGCACAGACCGAAAAACGGACAATTTCACGGACCGCCCGAAAATTCGGCCGAACCATTTCCGACCGGATGAAATTCCTTCAGCGGAACGGGTCGTGTTTCCTTAATTTCGACGAAACAAAAAAAAAAAAAAGAAGATGGAGGGAACGCCGAAAACGGCACCGTAAAAGTAATTATTATCTCCTCCTTTTGTTTTCGTTTTTAAGCGGGTTCATCTTATTTAAATTCCACGCGGATCGTCCCAGTTCCCGGCTCCTGGACCGGGTCGTATCCGCCCAACGGGAAACGTGAATTGGCACCGGTTAAATTCGCTTAATTTGGGCCGGTATTGCACGAACAAAAAATAGTATGCCACTTATTTCTTGGGAGTAATTGGGCAATACCAGGGGCGGCACAATTTTCTAATCAGATAAAGGGTTTTATCTATTCATTTTTTTTATTTATTCTTATATTAACTTACACTCTACACTGCCACTTAGAATCAACTAATTAATATGTTACGCTCATCAGAATAATTTATTTGATGAGTCAGACCAATTTTACTGATTAATCAATACTTTCTCCGATTAACCAGTGAAGCTCATTGATTAATCTGTATAATTCCATTGATTAATCAGTAACTTCTACTGATGAATGAGTAAATTTCACTGATGAGTTAGTAAGTTTTACAGATTTATTATTAAGTTCAATTGATTAATGAATAAATTCTACAGAGATATAAGTATAATCTACTTTGTAATAATAGTATACGATTTCATGACTAAATCAGGAAGTCTCCACGATTAACCAAATATTTTCTATTCACTAACCCGTAATTTCACTGATGAATCAATAAATTTTGCTGCTTAATCTGGAAGTTTCATTGATTAACTAGTAACTTATTAATCAGCATGTTCCACTCATTAGTAAAAATAATTTATCTCACTCATCTGTAATTTCCACTGATTAATTAGTAAGTTTCACTGATCAGTTAGCAAGGTTCACTGATTAATCAATATAAGTCCATTGATTAATCAGTAATTTTCACTTATGAATTAGTAAATTTCACTGATGAATCAGTAAGTTTCACAGATTTATTATTAACTTAAATTAATTAATCAATAAATACTACAGAAATATAAATATAAATCTACTTTGTAATAATAGTATACGATTTCATGACTAAATCAGGGAGTCTCCATGATTAACCAGTATTTTCTATTGAATAATCCGTAATTTCACTGATGAATCAATAAATTTTGCTGCTTAATCAGGAAGTTTCATTGATTAACTATTAACTTTCTCTAATCTATTAGTATAATTCCACTGATCAATCAGTAATTTCCACTTACGAGTCATAAAGTTCAAATTATTGATCAGCATGTTTCACTCATTAGTAAAAATAATTTATCTGACTAATGAGAAATTCCCACTGATTAATCAGTAAGTTTCACTGATCAGTTAGTAAGGTTCACTGATTAATAAATATAAGTCTACTGATTAATCAGTAATTTCCACTGATGAATTAGTAAATTTCACTGATGAGTTAGTAAGTTTTACAGAAATATTATTAAGTTCAATTGATTAATCTATAAGTTCTACAGAGATATAAGTACAAATCTACTTTTTAATAATAATATACGATTTCATGACCAAATAAGGGAATCTCCACGATTAACCAGTATTTTCTATTGTCTAACCGGTAATTTCACTGAAGAATTAATAAATTTTGCTGCTTAATCAGAAAGTTTCATTGATTAATTAGTAACTTTCTCTAATACATTAATATAATTCCACTGATCAATTAGTAATTTCCACTTACGAGTCAGAAAGTTCAAATTATTGATCAGCATGTTTCACTCATTAGTAAAAATAATTTATCTGACTAATCAGTAATTTCCACTGATTAATCAGTAAGGTTCACTGATCAGTTAGTAAGGTTCACTGATTAATAAATATAAGTCCATCGATTAATCAGTAATTTCCACTGATGAATGAGTAAATTTCACTGATGAGTTAGTAAGTTTTACAGATTTATTATTAAGTTCAATTGATTAATGAATAAATTCTACAGAGATATAAGTATAAATCTACTTTGTAATAATAGTATACGATTTCATGAGTAAGTCATGAAGTCTCCATGATTAACTAGTATTTTCTATGGACTAACCCGTAATTTCACTGATGAATTAATAAATTTTGCTGCTTAATCTGGAAGTTTCATTGATTAACTAGTAACTTTCTCTAATCTATTAGTATAATTCCACTGATCAATCAGTAATTTCCACTTACGAGTCATAAAGTTCAAATTATTGATCAGCATGTTTCACTCATTAGTAAAAATAATTTATCTGACTAATGAGAAATTCCCACTGATTAATCAGTAAGTTTCACTGATCAGTTAGTAAGGTTCACTGATTAATAAATATAAGTCTACTGATTAATCAGTAATTTCCACTGATGAATTAGTAAATTTCACTGCTGAGTTAGTAAGTTTTACAGAAATATTATTAAGTTCAATTGATTAATCTATAAGTTCTACAGAGATATAAGTATAAATCTACTTTTTAATAATAATATACGATTTCATGACCAAATAAGGGAATCTCCACGATTAACCAGTATTTTCTATTGTCTAACCGGTAATTTCACTGAAGAATTAATAAATTTTGCTGCTTAATCAGAAAGTTTCATTGATTAATTAGTAACTTTCTCTAATATATTAATATAATTCCACTGATCAATCAGTAATTTCCACTTACGAGTCAGAAAGTTCAAATTATTGATCAGCATGTTCCACTCATTAGTAAAAATAATTTAACTGACTCATCAGTAATTTCCACTGATTAATCAGTAAGTTTCACTGATCAGTTATTAAGGTTCACTGATTAATAAATATAAATCCATTGATTAATCAGTAATTTTCACTGATGAATTAGTAAATTTCACTGATGAGTCAGTAAGTTTTACAGATTTATTATTAAGTTCAATTGATTAATCTATAAAATCTACAGAGATATAAGTATAAATCTACTTTGTAATAATAGTATACGATTTCATGACCAAATCAGGGAGTCTCCATGATTAACCAGTATTTTCTATTGAATAATCCGTAATTTCACTGATGAATCAATAAATTTTGCTGCTTAATCAGAAAGTTTCATTGATTAGCTGGTAACTTTCTCTAATCTATTAGTATAATTCCACTGATCAATCAGTAATTTCCACTTACGAGTCAGAAAGTTCAAATTATTGATCAGTATGTTCCACTCATTAGTAAAAATAATTTAACTGACTCATCAGTAATTTCCACTGATGAATTAGTAAATTTCACTGATGAGTCAGTAAGTTTCACAGATTTATTAGTAAATTCTATTGATTAATCAGTAAGTTCTACAGAGATATATATAAGTATAAATGGACTTTGATTGTTCGCAGCAAGTTACACTGATTAATGAGCAAATTTCAAATATAACTCCACTGATAAATCAGTAATCTCCACTGATGAATCAAAAAGTTAAATGTATTATTCAGCAAGTTCAACTTGCTAATAAGAATAATTCATTTGATTAATCAGTTGTGGTGGATCAGTTTAATCACTAAGTTCTAGTATCAGTAATTTGAAGTAAATTTAATTATTTATAGTGATCAAACTTGATAAACAAGTTGACACAGACATTAAACAAAACTCTTCTAGTCGCATATTTAAATAATTGTGAAAATAAACCAGGACACGTAAAAACAAGACAAGTTTATATTTGTAAATCATCTACTGCACTGAGTTTAACTGAGGAGCACGAACAATAAAACTGCGAGTCTGGAAATTAATTCATCCCATAGAAAATATTATCTTTGGCGTTTTCGTGAAACGTATTTGTTTCGCTGCGCGTCCGCAAAAGGATTGTTGTTCTTCGTGCTCCGCTTTTATTTTCCCGACTGCACTCGCCTTTTATTGTGCGCAATATATTTTTTGCAGATATTTCCAAATGGCCGGCTGTAAAAAGTTATTTTCCTTATTTGTGCCCGGCATGAATTAACAATGTTTTTTTTTTTTTTTCATAAATCTCATCATGTTTATTTTTCGGTTTATGCGGACGTGTTTTACGAACGCATAATGTTAGTGATGTGAGTCAGGGAAGCTGTTAACGATAAAAAAAACTACTTAACTATTTCTTAAAGAAACGACTCCTTTTAACGCAAATTTTTAAATTTATGCATAAAAATACACAGATAAATGTGCTTAAACTAAATAAAAATATAAAATGAGATTTGTTTTGTTCTTTTATTATTACAGTTTAAATATAAAACTTATCTATTATTACAAGTCTTTATGTAAGTAAAAAATATTGGTATTAATCTTTGAAATTTTAATTTCCCCTTTGATCTAGGTGCATATATTAATTAATTTGACTAATTATAAATAAGATTTAAATAGAGACACAATAAGACTTCCTTACTGTAAAAGTGTTCCTTAAATAAAATTAAGTAATTTGGCCTCAGAACAGTTGTTCAGTCATAAATAATACTATAACGTGCACCAATTTTTAAATTTTGCTGTTCACATTAACCGAGTATATAATGAAGTAAATTTAATTTTAGAAAATTATTAACGGACTCTATTTCGTCTTCCAGGTATAAATACTGTTGTAACATGGAAGGGATAGTTTGTCAGAGCATTTGGAAATTGTCACCCCACCCTTGTCAACAACAATACAATTGGGTGTCGCCCCACAATTTCGCCATGATTATTTGGGACCAACTTTGGCAGGTATTTTTTTTTTCAATGGTTCCTTTTTACAATGGTTAGAAACGGTTCTATAGGTTTGAAACGATGTTATAGAATTAGAATGTTTTACTTTTTATTTTATAATAATAGAATAATCCTTTAACTTCAGTTTAAATTTTAATAATATTAACATATTAATGATTATTATATTCAATCACGATTGATTTCAAATAAATTAAAATCACATACATCAATTATTATTTTAAGGTTTTCCTTTAAATAAAAATTATACATGGATAGACAATTTTGAAAACTTTCTAAGTAAAAAGAATTAACCGAGTATTTTAATATTTCAAATTGAATATTATTTTTTTAAAACTTGTACTATTACAATCTTTTTAAACTTTTAATTTTTAGAGTTTAAAATAATAGAAATTATGTTTCAAATAGCAATTTTAAAAATTTTCCAAGTAAAAACAATTAATTGGGATTTTTTTAAAATATATACAAATAAAATCTCTATACAAACTTAAGATTATTGTATTTTTAATAAAATCGATTTAGTCTTTTATTTTGAAAGACTAGAAAATTATAAAAATGAGACCTCAAATAGCAATAATGAAAATTGTTAGTTAATTAGATTGTTTTTTGAATTATAAATTTAAGTTTATTATTTTTTTTTTAACTTGTACAATTAAAATTGAGTTAGTTTTTCAATTTTGGAAGCCTAAAAAATTATAAAAACTAGATCTCAAATAACAATAATCAAAAATTATCTAAGTAAAAAGAGTTATTTGGGGGATGTTTCTTAAATTACAAATTTAAGATGATTACTTTTTAAACTTGTACAATTAAACTCTATTAAGTCTTTTAATTTTGGAAGACTAAAAACTTATAAAAGTATATTTCAAATAGCAATAATGACAATTATCGAAGTAAAAAGACTTAATTGGGATTTTTGAAATTAGAAATTTAAGTTGATTTTTTTAATTTGTACATTTAAAATTTCTTTACTCTTTTAATTTTGTGGTGTTAAATTGATAAAAATAATACTTCAAATAACAATTTCTAAGAAAAATGAATTAATTGGGATTTTTTTTTTTTAATTATAAATTTAAAATTATTATTTTTTTAAACTTAAAATTAAAATCTATTTAGTCTTTTAATATTGGAAGAATTATATCACAAATTGCAGTCATAAAAATTATCTAAGTAAATGAGTTAATTGGAATTTTTGAAATTAGAAATTTAGATTATTAATAAATTTCTGTTTCTTTTAATTTTGAGAGGATAAAATATAAAAAATTATATTAAAAAAAAAAAATTAAAAAATGTTCTAAGTAAAAAAAGTTAATTGGGATTTTTTAAATTACAAATTAAAGTTATTTTTTTTAAAACTTGTACAATTAAAATACCTTTAATCTTTTAAGTTTGATAGTAATAATTTTAACAAAAATAATTTTGAAAATTTTCTAAGTAAAAAGAGTTAATTGGATTTTTTTTAAATATGTATAATTAAAATAATTAAAGCAATTTTGAAAATTTTATAAATATTGAATATTTTATTACATTGTACAACTAAAATCTATTTAGTGTCTTAACTTTGGAGGGCCAAAAAGTTATAAAAATTATGTTTGAAATAGCAATAATGGAAAATATCTAAGTAAAAAAAGAGTTAAGATTTTTAAAATTTTAAAAATCCTAATTTTTTCTAATTTCTAATTAGAAATTTATTTTTAATTTATACATTTAGAATTTCTTTACTTTATTAATTTTGAGAGGATAAAATATTAAAAATTATATTTAAAAAAACAAATTAAAAAAAGTTAATTGGAATTTTTTACAAATTTAAGTTAATTTTTTTAAAATTGTGTAGTTAAAAACCCTTTAATCTTTTAATTTTGAGGGTTAAAATAATAAAAATAATACACAGATTCAAATTTAAAATTTATTTTTTTAAAATTTTCTACGTAAAAAGAGTTATTTTGGATATTTTAAATTACAAATTTAAGATTATTTTCTCTTAAGTTAAAATATCTTTAATTAATTTTGTGAGGTTAAAATAATAAAAATTATGCCTCATACAGCAATTTTGAAAATATCCCTAGTAAAAAAATTAATTAGGATTCTTTCAATTAGAAATATTGATTATTTTTTACTTAATTTGTAAAATTAAAATTATATATACCACAAGAAAAATATATTTTAAGTATAAAATAGAGAGCATATTAAAACAAAATAATAATTTAATTTGTTATTATCCTTTTTAATAATTAGAAGCAGTACAAAATAAATAAAACAAATATAAACATTTCAAAATATGAGACTCGGTAAAACAAATAATATAAATTTTATATAAATAGACTAATTTCTCGTTTAGAATTGAGGTTCTATTTACCCGGACGGAGGCCCGGAAATTGCCTCCATTTCCGAGAACAATCAACAAAACACACCTTACGCGATAATTAGACTCTATGGCAGCGACGGACCGGACAATACGGCCAAATTAAACACGAGCACGAAATTGACAAATACCGACCATACGAATTGTGCAAATAACAAGGACGTGTTTAAATTTGTCGCGTAGGAGGGAATGGGGGCAACTTCAGGCGATGGCGTTCAATGTATTTGGTAAACAGTTTCGAATTATGACAGTGTTTAGGGTTGAACGTTTGACCATTAATTATTAGAACAATAAATTCAGCTTTTAATTCATCCTGTTAATACTGTACAATACTGGTTGATTTTAGGGGTGGCAGAGTTTCCAGACGAAATAGAAAAACTGTCATAAATATCATATCTACAAAAATCGATATTTCAAAAGAGTTTTGTGACTTTCTCTGTTATTATCATTTGACAAACAGTAAATACTTTCTTCAGCCAATTTGAGATGATGACTGTGTGATAAATGATTAATATATGTACACCTAAGATGGGGGGCAGAAAATTAAGTGACTATTAAAATTCAGCTTTGTTTGATATCTGATACGCCTTTTGTTGCTCCTTTGATTAAATTACCATGTTAAATCAGTCCACCACTTAGTGTTGGTTAAACTCTGTTCCCTTAACTTCGTCTTTGCATTGTTCAGTTAATTAATGCCCTGCAGTTAATTACAATATACCAAAACTATAAAAGCTAATGACTGGTTTAGTTAGACCCACTCACGCATGACCTGTATTTGCATAAAATTGTATTAATAAAATAAAATCTTTTTAAAATTTTAACGTTGAACTATTATCATCAACTATTCAATAATTAACCTCATCTCTCGTTAATAATTAACGCCTCGTTTAGATTGCTCATTCGAAAAGAAGAAACATGAGCATATACATTCATAAACAATCCTTATCTGCCGTAATAAACCAATCAGATTGGAATTGTTTATGTACCGCATTACCGATAAGAAGAAGTATTTGATGTTGTGCGTACACGGTATGCAATTAAGCCTGGGTCGGTGAGATTAACTTGTCATATAGGATAGTTTCTTTAATAATTCATATTTGATGGAGCGAATTATTGTCGGGAGGGGATGTCCTGTGAAGAAGGCGGCCTATAAAAAAGAATACGATAAATTAACCGAGAATTAATGTCGGTGAATGTTCGACAGTCGTATTCGATTTCATGTCAACATTTGAAAGCTACTTTAAGGCATAAAATATGTATTATTTGTACAAGCACATTTTTGAAAATGTTCTTCGTACATTTTAACATATCACTGTAAATTTTATGACACTAAATTTGTACCATTTTATTTATAATTTGCAGATTCTGTAAACAAACTTTTACTTTTTACCTAAAATTGCTATAAATCTTAGGTTTGAAATTATACATAATTCAACAATAATTAGAAGATACACAGTACAACATTTCATCATTTGAAATAATTTATTATTATTCACATATTTCAAACATCTGGATTCGTTTTATACTTGTATATGTTACATTTTTTTATTTCATTTTTAATTACTTTATCTTATTTTTTGTATTAATTATATTATAAATTGGTACAAGCCTCATATCATTAATTGAAATAAAAAGATCTTTAAATTAAAAAACTCAAAATTTTCAGTTTAAACAAACATTTCATTTAAAACGATTTATTTTATAGTTTTTTACTTAAACTAACTTAAACTTACTATAAACTTGATTTTAAAATTATACATACTACAACAATAATTATTAAAAATTAGAAGATCTTATAATACCTAGTACAATTAAAAATTTTTGGTTTATTATTTTACATTTGTTTACATATTTTATTTAATATTTTTTTATTACATTTTTAAATATTTTATCTTACTTTTTGTATCAAATATTTTCAAATTAGTATAAACTATGGGTTTGAAATTATACATAACTCAACAATAATTATTTGAAATAAAAAAATTTTAAAATATATAGAACAATTAAATATTTTCAGTTTCAATAAATAAGCATTTCATAATTTAAAATAATTTCACAATTTTTTATTTTTTTATATTATTTAATATTTTTTATTTTCTATATATTAAATAAATTAAAATATTTTAATTTGTTATTCCAATTAATTTAAAATTAATTAAATAAAATACTTCTGTAGATAAAATGTTGTTATATTGAAAACAAATTATGTGACAAATAAAATTAAATAATCTTTTAATTAATCCATTTTTTATAATTATAATATTTAATGTACTTTTATACTTTTCGTGTTTAATTAAATTGATTTCGATTTAAATTGTACTATTATCTAAATAAATAAACCATTTTGTTTAAATCTTAAATATTCAAAATTTCCACATTTATAAAACTTTTTTATTAACGTTAATATTTAAAACAACAAATACGTAAAAATAAAATAATTATTATCATGAGGATAATTTTAATAAAATAAATAAAATATAAAATATTTAAATATAACAACAAATTTATTTTTACATAATAATTGTAATATATATAGTTTAAGTTTTTACTAAACATCTATCCAACATAATTAAAAATTGTATTAAATATATTGTTATTAATGTTATATATTAAATGTTTTAAATTTATTTACGTACTAAATATTATAAGTGTTTGTGAGAGTATTATTATTAATATTAATATTATTTCCATTTAAAATACTTTATTTTTTAATTACCAAATATACAAATTAAATTAAATTATATAAATATTTTAATATTATTAAATTTAAATTATTTACTTAATAAATTAAATATTAATAAATTAGTTATATTTATTTACAATGTGGTATAATATAATATAATAATACATGAACGTATGAACATATATATTCCATACATTATATTGGACTTA